>NW_005871127.1:1569117-1697021 GCF_000147115.1 Myotis lucifugus
CTTCGCCCGGAGGGACACAGTGCCAAGAAGGGGGGGGACCCGGGCCTTGCGCGCGGCCCGGTCGCAGGAGCCTGTTGCTCTCCGCTGCTGTGGACGCGTCCCAGGCTGAACGCCCCGTCCCCCGTTATGCGGTGCCGGGCCGTGCGGGGTGGGTAGAGGGTGGGGGGGAATGTCCCCACACTGGGGTCTCACGCCCCGCCGGCGGGGGACCCAGACCGCGCCGCTGATTGGTACCCCCTGTCCTTGGCGTCTGTGCCTTTTCGTCTGCTGCCCACGTTGGTACCAGCATTTTGCTTCACACCTTCCTCTCCCCCACCCCCCTACCCCGTCCCCGGCGCTGTTGGGGGGTTGGGGGGGGCTGCTTTTATCTGCGATTTCGCAGACCCGGGATGCCGGATGCTCCCGGGGAAGCGCGGTTAGGGAGACGCCTTGTGTCTTGGGGAGTTGCGTGTGTGGAGGCGGTGGTGATGGAGTACATTTTGGCTGGCGTTCTTAGCAGAGGCACAAAGGCCAGTTTATTTCCTGCAGATCCCTTGGAAATTGAAGCTGGGGCCGCAGAGAAGAGGAGGGGCCTGCCAGGGCGGGAGGTGGCCGCCGCTGGTCGGGGGCGAGGCGAGTTGGGAACGTGAGACATCTCGGGCCATCTCCGCGGGCGGGGCTGCTGAAGTTGCGCTGCTTGGAAGGAACCCGGGCGGGGGCGCTGTGTGCCTTGGGTGGGGAGGGTTCGGGTGGCGACTAGGGTTTCAGGGGTATCAGCAGATAAGATGACCATGGCTTTGCCAGGCCTGAAGGAAACCCCTCCGTGTTGTTTTGATGTTGAGAGGGGAAGAATGTGAAAAGTGGCCTAGCTATCGTCCAGCTTTGATGGACAGCTGTGGTGTAAACATCCTTCTGTGTTGCGGTGGACATTACTCATTTAGGATACATTTTACAGAATAAATAACACCTGATCTGAAAAACGAACCAGGGGATGGTTTGGTGCAGGTGTTTATAATGAACTTTTTTTTTTCTTTTAAGGTTGAATCATCTACATTTGTAATATATGCATTTAGTGCCTGGTAGAATTTAAGTAAATAGTTGTATTTAAAAACCCTGAAGTTCTTTGGCTTGAACTTCTCATGCAATGCAGAGAGCTCTGGATGGATGCACCTGTGCCTACCCTGAGGGAGGGGTGGGGGGGGCGTAATCTTGCCTGGGATGCCTAGATATGCTGCTCCTTAATGGAGTACTGTCTAGATTGGGCTCTATCCCTGCTCAGACCACATTAGGTTCAAACAAAACAAGCAGAGGGTCTAGATTTAAGGGCCATAGGCCAAATTGACCTGCTGCAGTGGTTTTTGTCTCTAAGGTTTAGGAGCTAGGGATGGTTTGTACATTTTTAAATGGTTGAAAGACAAAATCAAAAGACTTTCTCATGTGAAAATTATATGAAAATCAAATGTGTGTCCATATTTAAGTTTGGTTGGAGCACAGCCACACTTAATCCTGTTGTCGGTGTCTCATTCTTGTGGTGCTTTCACAGATAATGGCAGAGTTGAGTTGCATAGCTGAGACAGAGGTGTATACCCTTCAAAGTCTGAAATATTTACTATGTTGCTCTGTAAGGACAAATATTGCTTAAATACTCCCTTTTGTGATAGGTGCATTGTTTAATTTTATTGCCTTTCAGGCCCTGTTTCTGGTGCCCCTTGAACTGGCAGACTTCCCCCCTCCAAAGTTAAACTAATTATAAATCAATGTGTTGGATTTTCTCATTTCCAAGTTTCATTCTCAACTTTTTGGTATCTTTCTCTGTTGGAATCTAGGATAAACGAGTTTCTGATGAGCAGAAATTGTGTATTTACATATTTTAACTTTAATATAGATGGCCATATTTCAAGGCGTTCTGCAGTGGGTTCTAGTAACTTCTAGCTGTTCTGTTACCTGAGTAGGTTTGAGGACTGTAGTTTTATTTATTTAGGTAAAGAGAGCAAGGGGTTAGAGCATGGCATGGGTTCTTTTCAGAGGGCAAGGCAAAGCTAGTGTGAACTCTTCCCTACTCCTCTTTTCTACCTCACTTGCTAAAACTAACAAAAAACTGATAAAATTTATCTCCAACATATTAATAATAGGTCAATCATATGAGTACCATACCTCTTACTTGTGTTCCTTTTCTTTCCTTGGCTTTTTCAATATTTCTTCTCCTCTCTTTTGTTTCTGGTTTTTCTTCTCTCCTTAACACATATCTTCCTTTTATTTCCTAGGTCTGACTGTTGTGGCTTGGGAAAAGAGATGTGTCAGTCAGTTTTTATTGTTCTCCAAATCCTATCATGTAGAAAGTGCTCTGTTTGGCCCTTAAAGATGTCTTTCCATTTTAGATACCTTTTAACTGCACATATACTGTGAGGGAGTAGAGGCCTTTTCCAGAGTTTATTATATCTCAGTAAGGTGGGTGTGCTCAGGCCACATTCATGGGAATCCTTGAAGTGTAATTTTGTCTTGATGCAGGACTTTAGTCTTTAGCTGCTGGCGGGGAGGCTGTGCTTTACAAATAAAGAAGTGAGCCCATTGTCTAGAGTTAAGATTAAGGGATTTAGAAGCTGGCATGTGAAAACGAATGTACCTGGAAGATAACTGAGTTAAAGGCAGATTATGCTCTCCAGATTACATCCCAAGTCTGACTTCATAGACTTGACTCTTTTAGGTTGACTTGCAGGTTGGCTCCATTTTGTATATTTATAACATGCACAAAGAACTCTCTGACTTTCATAAAATATCTCGAGCCCATAACAGAGTTCTTAAAGTTGATGTGTTGGACTGGAAATGTCCCCATATATGCTGGAGCAAGCAACATATATGCCAGTGACAGGTCCTGTACTTTAAAGAAGCAGAGAGCTTCCCATAGATTCAGAACTGCTTGATGGTGCCTGTGAATGACTGTATCTTGTATCATGACTAGAGGCCCAGTGCATGAAAATTCCTGCACTGGGGGGGGGGGGGGGGTGGCGTTCCTTAGCCTAGCCCGCGCCCTCTCGCAGTCCAGGAGCCCTTGGGGGATGTCCAATTGACGGTTTAGGCCCGCTCCCAGTGGGGCCTAAGCCACAGTCTGGCCTCCCTTTGCGGGAGGCGACTGGTGAGCAGATCGGGGGACAGCACTGGTGGCAAGCGGCTGGCCCTGCCCTCATCACCCCTCTACCGCCAGTCACCACCACCCACTGATCGCTGCCCACCGATCGCCGTCCCCTCCCTCTGCCCACTGGCAGGTGCCTTGGCTGGCCTGGCACCGCCCACTCGCCAGCCTCTGCCTCCCACCGAACGGTCATTCTACTGTTCGGTCGATTTGCATAGTAGGCTTTTATTATATAGGATTTTATTTCCCAATCAGTTATATGTGCTTGAAAAACACATTTTGCCTAAAGTAGACATTAGTTTGATATAGTTACATTGTCACATACATTATTAACCCCATACTTATGAGAAGAAAGGTATTATTTTGTCTCTTGTAAACTTGTGTCATTCATAGGAGAGCATCCATATAAATACAGTTGGGAAATTATATTTAGTATGGTAAAGTTGGTATACTGTGATTAAATAATTATAGTGAAGTTCCACATGGGCAAGTAAGAATGAGATGAAAAACTACTTCTAGATAAAGGAAACTGATGTTAAGTAATCCATTGCCTTCCTGTGAAATATTTCCCATGAAGGTCCGAGGTAGTTACTCATTTAGTAGGCAGTAATAGATGGAATCGGAGGCATATTGTATTGGGCTAGACACTAGGGAGAACACGAAATCAATATATTGCTATAGTTTATGATCTTAATTGGAAAAATACACAGAGAAAAGAATAAGAGGTTCTACGTTTAATAAAAGTTACAGGGATTCAAATAAATTAGACATTGGCATAGGATTGCTTGCTGACTAGTTGTAGATGGCCACCTTCTCCCTTGTCGTCACATGGGCTCCCATCTGTGAATGCCGGTGTCCTAATCTCTTAAGAGGACACCAGTCATACTGCGTTAGGGACCACCCCAGTGACCTCATTTAACCTTCTTTAAAGACCCTATCTCCAAATACGGTCATATTCTGAGGTACTGGTTAGGATTTCAACATACAAATTTGGGGACATAGGTCAGCCCAGAAAAGAGTTCTTAAAGAGACTGCAAGGCTCTCATAGACGAGGCTGTATACTGATGAGAGCGTGAAGAATGGACTGGTTCAGGGTAAGGGAGGGGGGTCCTGTGGGGGCTGTTGTGGTAGTATAACTAAGTATTATTGTGTAATTTGATGTTTGTGAATAAAGGAAACTGCTATTTGAAGACAAGGTATTTTAGCTTTGGCCCGAGGCCACTTGTTTTCTTTATCCTGGTGTTTACTGGGAAATTGGCATTCGTTTTTGTACATGGAGCCTTCATTTTCTTTTTAAATGTGTCATAAAATATTTTCATAATAGTTTTGGAGTCTGATTAAGCAGCATTTTTTTATTCTTTAAATTACCTTCATCTAAAAACTATGTATATATCCTGTGCATATTTTGTGGGCAAATATTTGGCATAATCTTTTTTTTTCCCCAGAAACCTTTGCATTTTGGAAAGATAAAAGATTTTAAAAGTAGTAATATGTTTGCTGTATCACAAAATAATGAAAATGTTTTTAAGTGTTGAAATTATAATTATTTATAATGTTAAAGCAATTCTTTAGAGAACTGTTAAAGCAATTCCTCCAAATTTGGCCAGCTGAGTTTTTTTTTTTTAAAAAAAAAGGTAAAAGGAGACTTAAAGTTCTTGCTCTTTTTTTTCCTGCCTGTGGTGGTGAAATTTGTTTGGTCTAGGGAATACATATTTTTATCATCCTTTTAGCTTGATTATATCTGTGAAAACAGCATTCATTGTTATTTCCTTGTAAACAACTCCACCTCCAGATCTAAGGTGATATAAATAAATGCATGAGGGGAATGTGAAAAAGGAAACACTTGTAAGAAAGGAAAAAACAGAAATATTAGCAACAACACACTGAAGAGAGTGAGTGAGATAGATCTTGAGGAAAAACCTATTTAGATTGTGTTGATGACTTAATGTTGATCATTTGAGTATGTTTTGAGATAGTTTACTGTTTAGTGCTTATATCTTAAAATTAGAGTAAAATATGTAAGATAATTATTTCTTCTGGTAACTTTTTTATGATAAAAAATAAAACATATTTTTAAAATATGTATGTGGAAGACATAGACTAGCTAAAAGAAGGAAAAAAAAATTTACCTGTAATTCTATCACCTAGGTGCAACCTCCTTCCCCCCAAAGAAAACACATGTTTGTGAACTGAGGATGCTAAATTATTTTGATATAACAAACGGGTAAGTAGAGATGTTGATCAACAGATTTCACTGATTGCTCATTTTCTCAGTGAGGAAATGGGATCTGAGATTATTAAACATCCATATCTTCTTTAATAGCATCTATTTGAACCAATGTCTCTTGACTCTGAGGAGGTTAGCTACCATATGGCACACAGGACACCAGTGGAGAATGCATGTTTAAATCTTGATTTCTGCTTACAGTTATTTTTACCTGGACCTATAGTTAATCCTAGAATAGCTTTATCTTATGGAATTGGGTGGGCCCCTAGCATGCCTTGTATCAGGGAACTGGATGTAGAAATGGTCATGGAAATCTGTCATTCTGTGCTCTCTGGACATCAGTGACCTAACAAAACCACGAGGATGAATCATGAAGTTAAAAAACTATTCCACAACTTAAAAGATACTATCTGATCTATACCAGGTATGCCCAGCTTTTCTTAAATATTGCTAGGCCCCCTTAGCAGGTCCTGTTTGTTTAAGGTATTACTGGATAAAGTTAACACAGCTTTAGGTTAATGTTCCCCTCGCTATGTCCCACTTCTCCCAGCCTCCCCTGAGTATTTAATTTTAATTAGTCAAAGTGTGAAATCTGCCTCTGGAGACATTTATTTCCCACTGTAGGACCTGGGGAGGCCTCAACTCTAGGATTCAGTGGAGTTGGAGTTCTGCCTTTCCTCCCACCCCACCCACTTCCTTCCACATTCACGGTTCTGCTGGGAGTAGTTAGTTATTCTCTTCCCACTTAGAAAAGTACAGCACAGAATGCCTCTTTATTCTGATAGAATCTGCTGACTATATATGTTGGGTCAGGCTGAGTCACAAAGTACTTTTAGATCTGTTCTGAGGTAGGAAAACAAAAGAAGAAACACCCCCCGGGCCTGGATTATTGGTCCCTAGCCAGCTCCAGTAAGTTCAGTGGACATTGGTTGGGTGCTGAACCAGGACATTCAGGTTCCACCCTTTCTCAAGTCAGAGGAAGGATTGTTTAATTGCGGCATACTTTACAATTGACATGGTGAACTGCACAAATTGAAAGTGTATCATTTGTTGAATTTTGAGAAACCAGCCCCATAGTCAAGACAGTGGACATAAGCTTTGCTCCTGTGCCTGTGTAATCCTTCCCAGCCTCCCCTTCTGCCTGTCTCCCATCACCAAGTAAACACTGACTTGCTTTCTGTCCCTATAGATTAGTTCACATTCTCTAGACTAGAGCTTTAATAAATGGGATCTTACAGTATATTCTTTTTGACTTCTTTTACTCTGTATTTTGGGATTTATCCAGGTTGCCTGTATTAATAATTCATTATTATTTATTGCTGAGTACTAGATCATTGTATAGCTATACCATTCAGGAATATTTAAATAGTTTAGGATTCTTTTATGCTCTGTACATTGTCTTGTAGAGTATTTTTCTTGGTTTCAACTGTGTGTGTCACACTTTTGTGTTTGACAGTATTCATAAACATAAAATTTAAGTGCCCTTATTTAATGTTATTTGAAGTTTGAAACTATGTAAGTCATACTTTTAAAAAACCTACCAGTAAGTTTAAAATGAAGAGATTTAAAGTTTTTTAATTTTTAAAGATAGCAAGTGATTACTTTTTTTTAAAGGTCACATGAGTACCACAGCTTTTGCATCCTATCTTGTAAAGAGTATAAGCACAGCATGGTCTGTTTCCTAAGGGAGCCAAAGCTTTGCTTTCCAGACTGCTTGCCTAATGCTTCTGACCTGCCAATTTTTTGCACTTCTTTATTTTTGATTGCTTTATCTATCACTGCTTGTGACAAATTTATGTGACAACCATATAGTGAATTGGTTAACAAAGGAGTAATTTGGTGCCTAAATTATCCAAATAATTTTCATGTAGTATATGTTATAACTAAGACCATCAAACATACTAAGAGTTGAAGTGGGGATAATCATCATTGTGTGCATACACAATATTCTGGCAGAAATTATTCAGACTTTTTGCCACTTTAAGCATTTATATGTCTGCCTGTACTTTCTGATCAATTAATTGAATTGGCAAAACCCCAAAACAACACCATTCTAGGCAGACGTGCTCTCTGGATTACCAAAAAAAGTAAAAATTGGTTTATAATCTTATTAACATTTAGTCCTTTGAGTAGCATAGTAAAATACAGTTAATGAATGTTGTTAAATAGTGGATGAGTTAATTAAGAAGCAAATAGTCATGTTTTTTGAAAGAGAATAAAACCTTTTAAAATGTTTTCAGAGAGTAAATACCAGTTGTCAAGATGGCTCTAGTGAGTCCTATGGAATTACATATGGTAACTAAATAGTTGTAACCTATTATATTTATTTATCTGTGAATCAGTAATTAGGGAATTGAATTGGGCCATGCTAATTTATCTTGTATGGCTAGGATTCTAGGGCTCATGTTCAGGTAGGTTCATATTAATTTGTGGTTTTTTTAGTATATATTTTTTTGTAACTGAACTACTTGGAATCTTGCCAGTATGCTGTAAACTGTGTAAACTCTCATTTCTTTTGCTGACTAGTTTTTCTTTGCCTTTGCACCAAAGGTGGTCCAGGCTTTATTATATTGTTTCCTGTTTGAGAATGTGTGTACTTCGTTCCAATCTTTCAGGTGAATTCATTCTTGACATAAAAACAAATGGAATATCAGGCAAAAACAGACAAAGAAGAATTTTAATTTCAATAAATTCCTCATGTTATTGCAGCAACATAGCTATACATCAGTTCCTCTTCTCCTCTCCTCCCCTTCTATCATCTCCTCAGTTACAAGAATAATCAACCACAGAAATACATAATCGCCAGTCAAATATGTAATACATGGCATAACATTAAGAGACAGGTATTGTAATTGCAGACATAATAATCCATCAAGTTCTTCCTAAAAATAACAACTTAAAAGTTTGCCTGGACTCTGGATTCATCAGTTTGCATATGGTTGGACCTGGCCTGTAATTCCTCATGAATATTTCACATTTAACTTATTTATTTTTACTGTTGACTATTACAGATGTCCCCATTCCCCCCTCCTTTGCCTCAGTGTATTCTCAGCAATGTAGACTACCACTAACAAGATTATCAACTGATTCAGACTGACACCTCTTCGCTGACAGAGGAATACAAGGTTTTCTCTAGTAATTCTTTAGTACAGATCATGAAAAACACTGATTTTATTACTGTGGACATTTTTTCTTGAGTATATGCATATTATCCAAAGTTGAATGTTCTGATTGAGTATGGAAGGGAATAAGAGAGGATTATGGCCAGTTTTATATTTTTTATAGTATTCCCCTCCATATACAGAGAGAGACTTTAATCTTGAAACTTGCTGGTATGTTTTTTATTCTACTAGGATTTTTAACTTACCTTACAGATAATTGTGTGAAGTTTGTTTAAGATACTTTATCTTCTCCTATATTTAATTTGACCTTATTAAGGTTATTTTCCGTAAGTAATTTGTTTTCACGTTGGTATAGGAAGCAAAACGATGTCAAGTAAGCCTTATTTAGTATCAGCTAAACAAATACAGTTCCTGGCCTAGTACATGGAGTGCTTGTGAGTGTGATATTTGGTGTGATCAAGCATGAAGGGTCTTTATTTCTTATTGATTCTACCACGGAAATAATTCTAAAATATAATATATATTTTTAATGTTCATGTTAGCCAATGTTCCATCCTCCTTCCATTCTCCCCTCTTGTTCATCTCTATGACTTCTTATCGATAAATCAAATCTGCTTTAACTTCAGCAACACCTAGAACAGCGGTTCTCAACCTGTGGGTCGCAACCCCTTTGGCGGTCGAATGACCCTTTCACAGGGGTCGCCTAAGACCATCCTGCATATCAGATATTTACATTACTATTCATAACAGTAGCAACATTACAGTTAGGAAGTAACAACGAAAATAATTTTATGGTTGGGGGTCACCACAACATGAGGAACTGTATTTAAAGGGCCAGAAGGTTGAGAACCACTGACCTAGAGGATAGTGATTTCCTTCTTTTCTATGTCTGAATTCTTTTCACCTTACATTCACAGATGTAATTGATTCACTCTTTCAAAAAATATTTATCAAGTGCCTACTCTGGGCCAGCCAATATTACTGGTTCTGGGGCTATAACCCTGTGAGGAAAAAAAAAAAAAGAACCATCAACAACAAAACAACAAAAATTACCGCCCTCGTGGCACTTTAATTCTGGTGATTTCTATTTTACAAAGGTATTTCAAGATCAATATGTCGGAAAGGAATGTATTTCCACTCCTTCCTCTAAAAACAGATGACATTTCTATTTCCGTGGTTTTTCTTTAACCTAAGGATGTCCCAATGTTTCTAGTTTCCCAGATTAAAAATTTAGAGAGTCAATCTCTGTTGCTGTCTCTCACTCATTCCACCTGCCCCCAACATACTTCTAGGGGTTATTTAATCTTTTTATTCCCTCTAATGAGTGTATCTCCTTTCTTTTTCCTTGCCACTGCCTTATGCTAGACTTACCTTATTTTTGATAGGGCTGTTTTAACAGCCTAACATATGGTTGTACTATCATTAGTTCTTTTGTCTCTTTGGTGAATTATTTGTCCTTTGGCCAGACTTGTTTTTCCAGAAAATAAATTTTAGTAATCTCTCCTCCACTCCCCATTGTATCTACTCACTATGCCTGTCTGCAGGGCAGAGTCCCAAGGAAATATGGAAACATGGCTTTTCTAGCTCCTGTCTAGTTTGGTGGCCTAGTACTATAGAACCACTGTCATTACATTAAAACCACAGTCATGTGTTCGTTACGGTTTCATTGCCTTAGCAGACAGCCTTCCCTTAGCAAGAGATGCTTTTACTACTCATGGTTCTAATTGTTCATCCTTCAGGATGATTCACATGTCACATTTCCTCCAAATTCTTTCTGACTCATGGTGCCAGCATTAGATTCCTCTGTCCTCGCACAGAATTCAGTGCATCATGTTGCAGTGTAATTACTGTTTTCCACTAAATCGAGAGCTCAGAAGTTAGGTGCTGTCCTTATTCTGCTTTGCCATATGCTTCAGATATAGACATATACAGATTTGGAGCGGGTGGGGTTTATAGAATGTGGGGTGGACCTCTTACATAAAAAGTAACAAAATTATGAATTCAAAATCAAATTAAAAGTGCATGTTCATTTAAATGAGAGTGGAAGGATCCTGTGACCGATGCCTAGGGAAATGTGTTTAGTTAAAACTTGCGGTAATAATACAGTGGGGTTTTTGAATATGTTATAGAAATACGATATTTATGTAATTTTTTTGGCTGTTGATTTCCTTTTTAAAAAATGTGTTTTTCATTGATTATTAGAGAGGAAGGGAGAAGGATAGAGAGGTAAAAACACCGATGAGATAGGAGCATCATCAATCAACTTCTCCTGAACACCCCCCACTGGTGATCAAGCCTGGAACCAGGGCATGCGCCCTGACTGGGAGTGGAACCAGAGACCTCTTGGTTCCTGGGTCTAAGCTCAACCACTGAGCCACAGGGGCAGGGCGGCTATTGATTTTCTTAAAGCTAGGAAACAATAGTTAGCCATTCTGTTGCTAATACTGTTAATAATAATGCCCAGTGCCTCAACAGCATTTCTCATTTTCTGAGCAAGATCAGATTTCACTTGGGTGGGAAATGATTCAGTCCTTCCTGTGCATCTGTAACCTCAGTTGACACCCTGCTCCAGCTCCTGTTACCCTGGTGAATGCTAAGGAATTTTCTGAGCGCTTTCTAAGTTATCTTGCTGCCACTCCATCTTTCTATCTCTTCTTTCTTTTAGCTTCCTCACCTCATTTTTTCTTTCTCCTTTCCTCCCCTATGTTTATCTGGGTCTTGCTATACAGCAAACTTATTCCCTCCCCATCTGTCTTTTCTAGTAGATAACACTTTTAAATAAGTGTCAGTTCTTTGGCAAACTGAATTTTGGAGTTTGCAATTACTGACTTCATTTCTACCTCTTTGAAGTATTGTAGGGGGCGATTTTGAAGTTCCTCATTAGAACAAAAAGTATGTGTAGTTTCCAGCAATGGGAAAGGAGATGTCCTAAAGCCGCATGCTTTGTTTACTGCATAGGGAAAACATGGTGCAATTTACAAGTCAGTCCCAGTCCAGAAATGATGGAATTTTATGTGTTTTAAGGAGTTACCTATTTAATAAACATGGTTAATCTGATAGCAAATTGGAAATGACAAAACAGAGATTAGTGTCCAGAGATTACTAGAAATCAGAATGATGATAGCAATAGCTTCTGTATGCCGATTATTTCCAGGCCCTTTGCATATGTTATTGCTAATGCCCACTTTACAATAGCCTCTCAGAGAAGTTAAGTGACTTGCCCAGGATCTCACAACTAGCAAAACAGTAGTGTGTTCTTTTGTTTTTATTCTCAACTAGAGGCCCAGTGCACATTAGTTCACAGGTGGGGTCCTGGCCGGCGATCAGGGCTGATTTGGGCCATCTTGCCCAGTCTTGATCGGGGCTGATTGGGGCCGGCCGGCCCTGGGGAGGGACCACAGAAGGTTGGCTGGCCGCGGGAGGTGGGCTGTGGGAGTGCACCGACCACCAGGAGGCAGCTCCTGATTTGAGCTTCTGCCCCCTGGTGGTCAGTACGTGTCAGAGCTACCGGCCAGTCATCTAGTCCTCCACTCCTCACAGTCGCTTGGGCATATATATATATATATTACAGTTTACATTTAATATTACTTTGTATTAGGTTCAAGTGTACAGCATAGTGGTTAGACAATCATGTACTTTACAAACTGTTCCCCTTGATATTCCACGTACCCCCCTGGCACCTTACATAGTTATTACAGTATTACTATATTCCTTATGCTGTACTTTACATCTCTGTATCTTGTGGCTACCAATGTGTACTTCTTAACACTGTTTCACCCAGTCCCCAACCCCCTTGTTTCTGTTTTGTTTATTCATTTTGCTCCTTAGGTTCCACACGTAAGTGGATTCATATGGTGTTTATCTTTCTCTGACGGACTTATTTCACTTGGCGTGATATTCTCTAGGTCCATCCAAGCTGTCACAAATGGTAAGGTTATATTCTTTTTTATGACTGAGTAGTATTCCATTGTATATACATGTACCACACCTTTTTCTTATCTACTGTCCCATTTCTGGGCAGACAAGACATTTCGCTGGCTGTGGCCTCACCTGGCAGCCTCAGACCAAATAGACTCCACCTGACCTGACTGAATGAGATGAGGGCTTTCTTCCTCGTCCCCACTGAGCAGAGCCCCACTCACAGAAGCTGGATGTGCTGGGTGTGTGGGCTGGGCTGGCACAGGGCCGGCCAGAGGTCACTGCTAGAGAACCTCTGTGGTTTGCCTTCTGAGGCCTGCCCCACAGCCATAAGCTTGTGCTCTGACCTTCTGGCACCTTCCATGAGATCCCTTGTAAGTTCCCTTCTCACCCAAGATCAAGTGGGTCCTGCTGTTGCAGTTGAGAACTTCCCCTGCATAGAGCACGTTCATGGTGGTCCCTGTGATTGGCTGAGCCTCCCTAGATCTGCTTTCCTGACTAAGAGGAATTCTGTGCTTGGAGGGAGAGGGAGCAGGCCAGAATGTGCAGGCCCACACCCTGCAGTGTCCTGGATGGCAGGGCCAGGCTGTCAGCTCAGTTGAGTTATGGAGCAGGGTGGGGCTTATGTGGGCTAGGGGCAATGTTGGGGCCTGGGACATGGGCCAGGGCACAGGCAGGATGAACGGGACCTTCCAGGTGGTGTGTCACTCTCAGCTATCTTCATCTCCTTCACTTCCAGCCCCTCCTTCTGCCTCCCGCCCTGAGGCCTCAACCCCAGGTCTCAGCACCCTTGCTTTCCCAAATAAGGCCCAAAGTGGACAAGTGACCTCGGATATAGAGAACTGCCCCAACATCTTAAAATTGAGTTTACCTTAGACCGAGAATCTCCACTTCTAGAGACCCGTCCTGAATAAACATTTATGGATGCAGATGTTCCCTTTAGGACAAAGGTGGGAGTGAAAAGTTGGAAGTGGCTCATGTTCCACAGCAGGGGCTTTGGAAATTCTGATATGGGGGTCGCAGAAAATGCCAAGGAGGGAGCGGACTAACCGGCAGTGTCCACATCTAGGGAAATGAGGTTCCAGAAGGGTGCATGCCTGGAAATCCTCCCCTCCTCATGCACACATACACATGTGAACATGCACAGGCACCCACACATGCACACATGGGCACAGAACCATAGGTGCACACACAGGACTGGAATGGTGAGCAGCCCTGTCAGGGTTCTCCTCCCTGGAAGCATTTAGTTCTTTACTTGATTCTGAATTACTTTATAATTAACTATGTACTATAATAAACCTTTATTTTTGTCATAAATGTTTTAAAAATTGAAAACTATATAATGTATTTCACTCCGTAGATGAGTGATAAATCGATAATACTGAATGTATGAATTTAATATTTTTAGAACTATCAAAGTCATACATGCATTATAAAAATTTTAGACATCACCTCAAAGAGACGATAAGAGATTTGCAAGTCCCACCACAGAGGTGACCATAATAAGTGGCTTGATGGGTATCTCTCTGCTCTGCCTCTCTGATTCTGTTTGTCTCTGTCACAGGCAGACTCATTCTCCATATGCGATTCTGCCTGTTGACATCACATCTAGGGGGTCTAACAGGTAGGATCCTGGATGCAGATAGGGGTCCACGTGTCTTACGTGAGAGGACCCATGAGGTCTTTATCTCCAGGCATGTAGAGACGCCCGTACCCACTTTAGCAGCTGCTCAGCTCCCCTCGTCCATGTGGACCAGGATTGGTGGATCCCATCCCCTCTCCATGGACATTAGTGTTTTTTCCAATTTCCACCTATTTCATCAATGCTGTGATGGGCAGTTTCAAAAATACATCTCTGAACAATTGTGCAAGAGTTTCTGTGGGGGGAATCTCCTAGGGGGAGCCCTGCCAGTGCAGCTGTGCCCCTGTGGGACCTTGGCAGGTCCTGCACACTGTTCTCCCATAGGAGGGGCCTTTCCCCTTCTCCCCAGGGGATCTGCTGGGGCCTCTGCTGCCTCACTTTGTCCCCAGGGCAGGTCCCCACCAGCCCAGAAGCTGCCAGTCTGAAGGTGACAGTGCTCTCCCCCCAGTGTTGACCGTGGGTGTGTCCCCATCGAGGAGGGGGGCATTTATGACATGTACTGGCGGGAGCCTGCCTCTCGGAAGTGCCTGTGTTTTCCGTGTCCCTTTAGAAACACCGACTTTCCAGTGTTTTTTGCACCACAGGGATGTGACACCTCTTTCTGCCCTTGGGTTGTGACGAAGGCTTTTTAACTGCCCCTGATGCATTTTCCACATCAGCTCCTCCTCTGTGGCAGGGACCAGGAGGGCAGGTTCCAGAGAGCTTTCTTCAGCCAGGGGGTGGTGGGTCCTCTGTTAGGTCAGGTGCTGCTGCACAGGCCGGCCCCAGCTCCAGAGCTGCAGCTGGAGGGGCTGCTGGAGGTGGCAGGACCACTGAGGGGACACCCCTCCAGGTCTGCCCCTGCATCAGGCTCCTGGGAATGGACAGCAAGTGCTAAAACAGGAGTCTGCTCTGCCTCCTGGGCTCTGGGGAGTAGAAGAGTTTCAAGAAGAGAAAAGACCACCCATGTGCCTGCATTTCCATGTGCCTCCTAAACACAGTACAGCCACAGCCCAGGACCCACTACAGGACATCCTCCCCACCCGCAGTCCAGCAGATGGGTGGTCTGAGGCTGGTCTTTGCTCCTGGCCAGTCTCAGGGGTGCTCCCTGTGTGTCTGGCACCAACCCTTCCCCATAAGCGCCCATGGACCTCCATCCCCCATCCCACCCCCACCTTCTCACCATTGGGCTCTGCCGCCTTGGGCTCTAGGTCATCTTGCCTGGTTTGATTAACATGGGCACAGGTCTCCAGGTTGGAGTTGGAAGTCGTGAGCTGCCTGGGAAACTGGATGGCTTCATGGAAGGAGTCCTCCAGCCATCCATGGGCACTGGTTCCCAAGAGGACCCTCCCCACCCACTACCGGTGGCCACACTCACTTGGGGCCTGCTCTGGCCCTTGGTTGTGTGGCTCACTTGCCCCTCACTGGTGGAGACAGGTTGGGGGTCTTCATTGACCAGCTTCTGCTCCTCCATGTCCTGGGTTGAGCTCTGCAATGACAGTGATCAGTAGTGGGTCAGGAGGCCTCAAGCCCAGCCTGGCCCTACTCAACGCTGCTTCTGCCCACTGGACCCTCTGCTCCTAGATCAAGCCCAGCCCTGTGTCTGTACAGACCTCCTCCCAGGGCAAATGAGATTCACCTTCAGGGCTTAGGATAAACAACCACCAAAGGGCACTGCCCATACTTCCTATCCACCCAGCCAGCCTTGACCTGGGGTGTGGACATGACTGGTCCACCAGGCATCTGACCTGCCCTCAACCTTTCCTGCTCTGGGCAGACCCTCCCCACATGAATCTCCCTTCTACACCCCCTTCCCCAACCTTCCCCCCCTCCATGCACACACACAGGGAGGGGACATAGGGTTGCTCAGGTGGGATTGGAGTGGTAGCCTGGCCTGAACAAAACCTCCCTGGGCCTCCCTGTGTTACCTCTGGGTCCCACCTTGAAAAGGGCCACAGGCGTCTGGGCTGAGTTCAGAACCCGTGCTGGTCATTGCTGCCTCTTTTGAGGCCTCGGCCTCAGGACACTGGCAGACAACATGAACATGGTGTCCTCTCCAGTGTCTCCAGGTAGGGGATGTTATAGAATGTGGCTGCCTGGTTACCAGGGTTCCAAGTTCTACTGGGGGCCATCGTCAGGAAGTGAGGTGACTGCTATTGTCTGAGGAGACGCTTGGGGTAGAGGACCCAGGCAGTGACCTTTTTTTTTAGTCAAAGTTATTGGGGTTTCATTGGTTTGCAAAGCCATACTGGTTTCAAGTGTATATCTCAAACATCATCTGCACACTGCATTGTGCACCTACTGTCCCAAGCAAAGTTACTTTCCTTCTCCATTTTCCCTCCCTTTGCCCACCTCTACCTATCCCCACCCTCCTTTCCCTTTGGTTATCACCACACTGTTGTCTATGTCTGTGTGTTTTGTATATGTTTTTGGCTAATCTCTTCAATTCCTTTCACCCAGTTCCCCCACCATCCTCCGCTCTGACAGTTGTCAGTCTGTTCCATGCATCTATGCCTCTGTGTCTATTTTGTTCATCAGTTTATTTTGTTAATTAGATTCCACATATAAGTGAGATCATATGATATTTGTCTTTCTCTGATTTGCTTATTTCACTTAGCATAATAATCTCCAGGTCTATACAGGCTGTTACAAAATATAAGATTTCCTTTCTTGTGACTGAGTAATAGTCCATTTATTAAATGTACCACAGCTTTTCCATCCACTCATCTACTGATGGGCATTTAGGCTGTTTCCAGATCTTGGCTATTGTAAATAACATTGTAGTGAATACGGGGGGGGGGGGGGTGCATATATTTTTTCAAATCAGTGTTTCAGGATTCTTAGGATACTAGTGATCCAGTGCATGTATTCGTGCACATTGAAAGGAAATTAATTAGAAGATGGTCGGCAAGGTGGGACTGGGCAAGATGGCCAGCCACGCCCTGGAGCCAACCTCCTGCAGTGAGTGGGGTCCCTCCAGCAGGTGGGGTCCCTCGGCCTGGCCCAGGGCTGAAACCGGCTCTCCGACATCCCTTGAGGGGTCCCGGAGTGTGAGAGGGAATTCTGCAAAGTTGCTGTCCTACAGGGTATGGAACACAAACAGAAGTGTGCAGTAAACCAGATTCTGGGCTGACAGTGCCCCAGCAACATAACCCATGGCCAAAGGTGGAATCATGTGGCCCTGTGAGGAATCGGGCTCCCTCCTCTCTGGTTTTGGGGTGTGTCGACCCAAGAACCGCTGCTGCCAAGTCACTGCAGCTCAGCAGCTCCTGCATTGAGCATCTGCCCCCTGGTGATCAGTGCGCATCATAGCAACTGGTTAGATGGTTGGACACTTAGCATATTAGCCTTTTCTATATATAGATATTCCTAGAAGTGGGATTGCTGGGTCAAAACGCAGTCCCATTTTTAATTTTTTAGAAGCTCCATACTGTTCTCCACAGTGACTGCATCACTCTTCATTCCCACCAGCAGTGCACTAGGGTGTCCTTTTCTCCACATTCTCGCTAGTTAGCACTTAATTATTGATTTATTTATGATAACTATTCTGGCAGGTGTGAGATGGTATCTAATTTACATCTCTCTGCAAATTAGTGAAGTTGAGCATCTTTTCATATGTCTGTGGCCATCTGTATGTCCTCTTTGGAGAAGTATCTATTCAAATCCTTTGCCCATTTTTTAATTGGATTGTTTGTCTTCCTGGTGTTGAGTTGTGTAAGTTCTTTATATATTTTGGAACTTAACCTCTTATCAGATGTATCATTAGCAAATATGTTCCCCCATTCAGTGGATTCCCTTTTTATTTTGTTGATGGTTTCTTTTGCTATGCTAAAGCTTTTTAGTTTGATATAGTCCCATTTGTTAATTTTTTATTTTGTTTCCCTTGCCCGAGGAGATATAGCAGCAAAAATATTGCTAAGGGAGATGTCTGAGATTTTACTGCCTATATATTTTTTAGAATGATTATGGTTTCAAGACTTACATTTAAGTCTTTTATCCATTTTGAGTTCATTCTGTGTATGGTGTAAATTGGTGGTCTTGTTTCCTTTCTTTACTTTTTTTTTTTTTGCCTGTACCTGTCCAATTCTTACAACACCTTTATTGAAGAGACTTTCTTTACTCCATTGTATGCTTTTGCCTCCTTTGTCAAATATTGATTGACCATACAGGTGTGAGTTTATTTCTAGGCTCTCTGTTCTGTTTTATTGATCTACATGCCGTTCTTATGCCAGTACCAGGCTGTTTTGAATAATGGCTTTGTGGTATAGTTTGATATTCAATATTGTGATGCCTCCAACTTTGTTGTTCTTTCTTAAGATTGCTGAGGCTATTTGGGGTTGTTAGTATATGTGTTTTTTTTGTTTTACATAAGTTTTTGGAATATTTTTTTCTAGATCTGAGAAATATGTGATTGGTATTTTAATAGGAATTGAATTGAATCTATAGATTGCTTTGGGTAGTATGGATATTTTAATGATATTAATTCTTTCAATCCATGAACACAGTATATGCTTTTACTGTGTCTTCCTCAATTTCTTTCTTCAATATCCTATAATATTTTGAGTACAAACCTTTTACCTTCTTGATTAAATTTATTCCTAGGTACCTTATTTTTTATTGCAGTAGTAAATGGGATTGTTTTCTTAATTTCTCTTTCTGATAGTTCATTATTGGTTTATGAAAATTCCACTAATTTCTGAATATTAATTTTGTATCCTGCTAAATTTAGGTAGTGACCGAATTTCTTTTTTTTTAGTATATTTTTATTGATTTCAGAGAGGAGGGGAGAGGGGGAGAGAGATAGAAACATAAATGATGAGAGAGAATCATTGATTGGCTGGCTCCTGCACTGGAGATAGAGCCTGAAACCGGGGCATGTGCCATGACTGAGAATGAAACCATGACCTCCTGGTTCATAGGTCAGTGCTCAACCAGTGACCCACACTGGTCAGCCGTGACCTCATTTCTTAATATTGTTTCACTCAGGTTGGTGTAGTATAGAGAAGTGAAGTTAAATTTTAATGGACAGTTGAATTTCATTGGTGGAAAGAGGAGTTTCAAGGACAGGTGCTAAATGTTAGAGATGTTCTGAATAAAGAAAATGGAGAAGGAATTTTTAAATTAAAAAAAATTAAATCCTCATTCGAGGATAGGTTTTTATTGATTTTAGAGAGAGAGAGAAAGGGAGAAGGAGAGCGAGGGAGAGAAACATAAATCGGATGCCTCCCATACATACCCCAACAGGGTATTGATCCTGAAACCTGGGTATGTGCCCTGACCAAGAATCAAACCTGTGACCTTTTGGTGCACAGGACGATGCTCAACCCACTGACTTACACTGGCCAGAGCAGAAAGGGAATTTTTAAAAGTATCATTTGAGGTTATAATTTGGATCTCTTTATATCACCCCTCTTGGACTGCTATACTGCACTGTCAGTCTCCAAATCTTCGTGTCTTGAAGCAACATTACTTTTCATTCACATGACATATTAATTGTGGGCCACCTCTGACTCAGCTCTGTATCCTCTTCATTGCTGAGCCCAGGCTGAAGGGCCCGTCCTGAATGCTCTATTACAGGCAGAGGGAAGATTAAGATGGTAGAAGCACTACTTGAGGGCTCTTATAGCTTCTGCTGGCAAGTGGCATTTGTCACTTCTCACCTTGCTGTGCTAAAGTGACATAGCCCAGCCTGACATCAGCAGGTATGGAGATGTAATGCTCCCAAAGCCATGCATTTGCAGATAATAATCTATCATGCCCTAGTAAATCCTTTAGGAGACAGGTTCTTTGAAGGAGATATGCTTGCAGGAATTTTATTGGCGGAGCTCTTAGACTAGCACCTGTGAGGGAGTAAGGGAAACAGTTTGGAGCAGAGGGAAAGGGTGAACTATGAGGATTGACCCAAACACAGTGTATGACCTGCTCTGTGAGGCTGACCCCATTAAGTGGAATTTGCTCCAGTATGGTTTGGTGCTGGCCAAAATCTGATGGTGTGCTCTTTTAAGAGCATTTTATAAAGCAGTCTGGGAACTGTGAAAGCATAGCTGCCTGGGACTAGTTAATCTGAAGGTAAATACCTTTTTGCTCTTCTGCTTTTTTTTTTTTATTCTCACATGAGGATATTTTTTTCCATTGATTTCTAGAGAGAGCGGAAGGGGGGAGGAGAGAGACTAAGAGAGAGGGAGGGAGAGAGAAAAAGAAATAAAGAGAGAGAGAAACATCGATGTGAGAGAGAGACATCGATTGGTTGCCTTCTGCACACCACATGCTTGGTCTTGACTGGGAATTGAACCCTTGACCCTTCGTCCCATTGGCTGATGCTCTAACCACTTAGCAAACCAGCCAGGGCTTGCTTTTCTTTAATATTCTTATTAGAGCCTAGAGCTATGATTTGGTGGAAGGGACTTGCCTTGAAGTCAGTCAGACTTGGGTTGGCTTTACATGTTTGCTCTGTTAAAAAACTTCATGAATGTGAGGGTAAACACTTTATCTCTCTGAGCCTCAATATTCTTACTTGAAATTGGGTGTATCTAATACAAAGTTGTTGTTAGGTTTCAGGGAAATGCATGTGTGCAAACCACATGCTCTGTTTAAGGAGATATGAAAGATTTTTCAAACAATAAAATTAATGGTGGCTGCTTGCCTAAAAATCTCACTTACAGAACTATTTTATACTCTGGAGAAGTCATTATTACAGTAGATGCAATAGCAATCAGTTCTTAAATGCAGTGTTATTAGTTGTTACTGAATAGCAGTTTCTAAAAGTGTCAAATAAATGACTGCTTTCCTTTGAGTGTTCCAACCAAGCCTGCATTTTAGACATCCAAGGGTGAATATATATTTGAAAACTGTTACCTCTTGAAGGGAGTATTTGGTGATAAATTTGTAACTGAGGAATAAAATTGTTGTTGGTTCTTATTTTTTGTTTTTAATCAGCAAAATGGCATGGAAATTTAAACAGTTTGTCACTTAGGGAATCTACTCAGGATACACACCCAGTGTGATTGAGTGAGGCTTTTAAGCCTGTAATTTCTTCTCTGCCTGCAAATTTTCTTGGAGCTGAATTAGATTATTTTTGGCTGAAACTTTCAGGTACTTGTTAATGTTTTATTACATAGACTTTCAGTACCTCCACATAATAATGGCTGTAGAAATATGGTTGCTTAATAAAATGCCCAAATTATATGACCTTGAGAAAGTCATCTCTTTGACCTTGTATTTCCACATCTGTGAAATGTTGTGTTAGCAAGTTATGCTTTAGAATGAGTAAAAGCTCACAAAATTTTCTTATGTCTTCAGATAAGTGAAATTATTAAGCATTAACAATTTATTAAGCATTAATACTTTATTAAGCATTAATAATTTCAGATAAATTTGAAATAACTTCTTCTGGATGAATTTAAGAGTTCTAAATTGCTCCATGAAAAGTATTGCAGAGTGCGGTCAGAGAGAGAGAGAGATCATTCATGAGCCCTTCTCAGTACACGTGTGGCGCTTCTCAGAGCAAAGAGCTAACACTAAACCTCCTGGGGGTGCAGACCACTGGTCCCCACAGGCATTGTACTGGAAAGGGAAACAGCCACAGTAGATGTCACTCCAATATGCTGTTTTCTTCCCAGAGGATTTCCTGTTAGAAATTTGAGCCTGTCTTTTTCGAAGTAAGGTTTGAAACTTGATCTTTATTCCTGTCCAAATTCAGCAAAGGGAAATTATGAAAGGCACAAACTGAATTTAGGAGGCACTGATTGATGGGGAAGGATAAAAATATCTAATTATGTGTAGTTCTTACAGCTCGGTGATACTAAGTAGGCGATATGACAGACGGCATTCTTCATAATTTTTGTAGAAAAGATTCCAGAATGGGAGAAACAATTTGGAGCAATAATAGGGAAATGGGGGTGGGGGTGGGGGTGGGTGGGTAGTAGAGTTACTTTAAAAGTTATGGGGAAAAGCCCTAGGAACTGATCTTTGGTGAAGGGCATGAACGTGAGGTAGTTGGGTGGGGAAATAAGTTGAAGGTTATAATTTTTGTTCTACCTTCCCACCTCCCAGTTCCATAGGTTTGTCTGTATTAGGAAAGTGGTTCCTGTTCACTGTACTTTAGGAGAGTGATTTTCATCCGGTGTGATGCAAGAATTTTGAAAACATTC
Source organism: Myotis lucifugus (assembly GCF_000147115.1). Lineage (NCBI taxonomy): Eukaryota > Metazoa > Chordata > Mammalia > Chiroptera > Vespertilionidae > Myotis > Myotis lucifugus. Next base: position 1,591,265 of record NW_005871127.1, read on the forward strand.
AATACTGACTATTTAGTCATGGCACTGACCTCTTTTCCCTTAGATTGTCAAATTAAAAAAAAAATGACAGCAGCCAACACAACAATAGCCTTTTGGTGTGAATGAATCAAAATTATACCTAATTTTTTTTTGTCAGATCAGCAAAAAATTTAAAATATTTTAGTGCTGTAGAATTTTAGTAATTTATGTGTGCCATGAGATTAAAAAAAAAAGGTTGAAAATCGCTGTTTTCGGACTTGACCCTGAGGAATCATTCAAGTCACAACTGACAAATCCACGTATTGTCCTGCCCCACTATCAACATGAAGGCTTCACAAACTCAGTGGAAGTGATCTTTGGTGAAGGGCATGAACGTAAGTTAGTTGGGTGTGGAAATAAGTTGGGAGGGGGGCTGAGGAACGACAGAGGTCTTCTGTACGGTTACCTCCTTCGGTACCTCCTTCAGCAACAGACAAGTCCTAGCACAGGGCAGCTGCCAGCCTGTGGGTCTCAGGGGGACACTGTGAGTGTCCCTGCTTTTTCTAAGCACCGTGGGCATAGCCTCCCTGGGCTCACTGGAGAACTGCCCCATTCCAGGCAGCAAAAGGGCAGGAGGCAGGGACCCACAGTAATTTCTCCGGAGAATTTGTTGGCGGCGGAGGAATGGCACCTGGGAATTCTGGGGCAGGGAGTTAACCCCTGTGCCCAGTTTTTGTTTCCCCAAGAATAGAAGGTGGCTGGAGTGAGTGCTTTATGAGCCCCTAGCGGCCTGCCATTGTTTGCCTGCAAGGACAGCCCTTGAAGGAATCCTCTGCATGATTCTGCCTAAGAAGCATGAAGGCCTGTTGCGTCTTGGTGTTTAGCACTGAAAAATGTGGTAACAACAGGGGCATACGGCCCAAGAAACCTAAATTCCCCTGAGTTTAACTCGGGAGTGAGAGAGCACAGGAGTCTAAATCTTCGGTCTCAGGGGCATCTAAATCTTTTCTCTGAGTCATCATGTTTAGTGTGAATTAGCGATTGAGGGCCCCTGTCCTGATACAGCTGTATCAAGAGCGAACATTATAGATAGAAAATATGTAAAAGGGTGTCCAGAGAGAAAATATTGGAATCTATAGTTATCTAACATGTATCTGTGTATTCATTGTGCTTGTTTTTTTAAAAAAATTCTAGATGAGGGTGGAGGAGGAAGGAAATAAGTAGAAATAGATCATAGAATAGATTTGTGTACTATATTAAAAAAAAGAATGTTCAGTCTTTCAAATAGGCAGCTGATTAATAATAGCAGCCGAGATTTTAATTGCAGAGTACATACTAGTACAACTAATTTGTCATCTAACCATACCTCTCAGTGAGCTTTAGCTTGCCAGTGAGCTACATGTTTTGGGGAACTAATTCTAAAATTGACTTCATAGTTGGGTGTGAGCAATAAATATGGGAGCTTAACTCAAAAGCATCCCAAAATATAATTAGTTATCCTGGAAGTGACTGTGAATCTGGTAAAATGTCTTTATAAAGCTAGTTTGTGCTTTAAGGAATCTGCAATTAAGGTAAGAACATGTATACTTTTAGAAAAGACAATGAACCTTTCACCTCAGGCCAACAATCTCAAAAATGAAAGGAAGTAACTTTCAAAACCAAAATAATTTGATGAACATGTTTGTTAGTATACATACATTTGTTGTGTAAGTATGGCTATAATAAAATATTTTAACTTCTGTGTTATATATATTTTTCTTTGCAACAGGTTTGGTTTTTGTTGTCCCTAGTAGGAAATTCCTAGGAAAGGAATGAGCTAATATTATGTTTACCAAAATTTGGTTAGAGTACGTGGATTATTGGTCAAAGTAATGATTTTGATTTATATATGTCAGCATACTGTGGATTAATATGCTGCTTTCTCATATTAGAGCAGCGATTTTTAACTGATGTGTCACAAGGGGCACACTGGTGTGCCACAAGAATTTTTAAAACATGCAGTGCCTGACTCTTTTAGTCAGGGGCACTGAAGTCTTTTCTCTTAAATTGTGAAATTAAAAAAAATGACAACAGCTAACACAGCAATAGCTGTCCGGTGTCAGTGAATCAAAAGTATACCCCTTTTTTTTGTCATATTTTTTGTCAAATGTATTTTTGTCAAATACATTTTTGGGTGTGCTGCAGAATTTTAGTAATTAGTTTATATGTGCCATGAGATGAAAAGAGGTTGAAAAATCTCTGTAATAGAGTATTTTCCTAATTTTTATTATGAAAAATGTCAAATGTAGATTTTAATATGTACATATTTATCTGTAGCATCTATTTTATACATTTTACAAATATAGATAAATGATATCAAAATATAGTTATTATGCAAATCTGTTTCATTTTTAAACAGTTTTTTAAAAAGATGGAGTCTTTTTCAAAATACATATTTTTATTGATTTCAGAGAGGAATGGAGAGGGAGAGAGAGAGAGAGAAACATCAGTGATGAGAGAATTATTGATCTGCTGCCTCCTACATGCTCCCCACCGGGGACTGAGCCTGCAATTCAGGCATGTGCCCTTAACCGGAATCGAACCAGGGACCCTTCAGTCCATAGGCCAACACTCTGTCCACTGAGCCAAACCAGCCAGGGCTCAGTTTCATTTTTGACATCTGGATTAATGGATTTATAAGTGAGTCCGACCCATTAGTATTTATTATGAATACAGAAATCTAGATTTATTTCAGCCGCCTTGCTTTTGTGTTTGCTGTTACTTTTTTTTTTCTGTTTCCCACCTCTTGTAGATTGTTTTAGCCTTTATTTCATCTTTCCCCCCCCTGGTTTATAAATTCCATATTTGTTTTTCAGTGTTTTTTTAAATTTTTGACATACATACGTGGCTCCTATTTCTAGTGGAGATTGCAGTGAAACTATTACTTCTCGCCTCCCATGTCTGGAATATATTTGCTAAAAATACCATTATTTAAAATGTTGTTCTCAGTTACTGTGGTTTCATTTTTAGAATGGAACCTTATCAATTGGATCTAGCCTTGCTATTTCGATAGTGGGTGAATGCTTTGTTTAGCTGAAACCTGATGGCTTTTCTCAGGCACTGATCAAAACGGAATACTTCATAGTATTTTATTCATCTGCCATAATAGCATCTACCCCATGCCTTGTTTTTCTGATGAAATTAAGGATGCTTCATTATGTCAGTGGTCCTCTCATAGTTATCTTTGCTTGTAGCTCCCTCAGGTCTTTATTGGAAGTAGAGTGTTCACGTGGAGGAAGGGTACTTCTTGAGCGGGAGTGCTTGGGGGGATTGCTTTGTTTGGGATGTGATGGTATGGTGCTGTACCAAAGCAGGTTGTTTGAAAGGAAGGAAGAGCCTCACACTAATTACCTGTTGCCAAATGGAGTTCATTGTAAGAATGCCAGTGACTGCATCTTAGGGACCAATCAGTCTGTTTCCATCCCGTTGACTGTGTTGGGTCTCCCAAGCTGTGTTCTTCTGTCTCGTATCAACTGACTTGTTTTGTTCTCTCATAACTCAGGCTGGCATGTGCCTCTTCCTCCTTTACTCATCCTCCTTCCATCTTTTCAACTCTGGCTCCACTAGTTTATTCTCTGAATGTTTCTCTTCTTAAGTTCCCAGGAGAGACTCTAGCCCAGTGGTCAGCAAACTCATTAGTCAACGGAGCCAAATATCAACAGTATAACGATTGAAATTTCTTTTGAGAGCCAAATTTTTTAAACTTAAACTGTATAGGTAGGTACATTGTTATTAACTTAATTAGGGTACTCCTAAGGCTTAGGAAGAGCCACACTCAAGGGGCCAAAGAGCTGCAGTTTGCCGACCACGGCTCTAGCCCATTCTACCTTTCAGATCAGCACTTAAGATTGTCTTCCTTTGGGTAAGGAGCCCAACCCTTGTTCCACTGGCTCTGGTTGGAGGAGAGGGGCATAGCATAGTGTGTAATAGTGTATTTCTTGGAGCAGGGGCTGTGGGAAAGTTGAAATCTACAGGGTAGGGGCAAAAGCAGGTTTATAGTTGTTCATGGGAAATAATACAATAACTAATAATACAAGAATAAACTTTGTGCGTTGCATATTCACAGCTGTAAACCTACTTTTGCCCTTACCTGTTCAATTTGGGTTGCCATTGTAAATACCATAGCCAGGGGTCCTCAAACTACGGCCCACGGGCCACATGCAAATACAAATATTGTATTTGTTCCCGTTTTGTTTTTTTACTTCAAAATAAGATATGTGCAGTGTGCATAGGAATTTGTTCATAGTTTTTTTTTAAACCATAGTCCGGCCCTCCAATGGTCTGAGGGACAGTGAACTGGCCTCCTGTTTTAAAAGTTTGAGGACCCCTGCGTGTGGCTTAAATAACAGACATTTATTTCCTCATGGTTCTGGAGGTTGGAAAGTCTGCCATAAGATCTGGCAGGGTTTGGTTTCTGGGAGAACTGTCTGGCTTGTGGATGGTCACTGTCCTCACTTGGCCTGTCTTTGGTGTTTGCATGTGGAGAGACAGGGGAGGAGGGAGGGAGAGAATGATATCTCTTTCCTTATAAGGTCTTAGAAGTCTTATCTCCAAATACAATCACATGGAAGGTTACAGCTTCAACATGTGAGTTTTAGGGGCATACAATTCAATTCATAGCAACATTATAAGGTACAATAATTCACCTTTGAAACTCTTGATAAGGACAGATTTTATTTCTAAAACAGTCATGCCACTGACCTGCTAGTCTTTATATATTGGTATTATCATCCAATCAGCAACTCAAAGCTGGAATTCATGCTGGACTCATCCTCATTACATCCACATCGCCAGGTCCTGTTACTTATAGCTCTTAATTAATTCTTAAATTTGTCTCCCATGTTTATTTAATTTTCACTTTCATCTCCATTTTTAAAAATGATCCCTTCCCTGACATTTTTTGTCAGTTTCTCTTGCTTCTTACAAGTCTTCCACACCATTATCAGAGTGGCCTTTCTGAAACAAAATTAACTCACTGTACCAAATAAACTTCAAAATTAAATATTTAAGCTGGTTAAGAATGGTATGCAGGGCCCTCAGTCATTTAGTCTGTACCCACCTCTCCAGCCTCATCACCTCTGCCTCTGTCCTTCCTTTTCCTTCAGCCCCAGACCCGGTGTATGAAACTCCTTGCAGTTCTCAGAAGGTACTGTGCACCCTGGCGCTTTCATTATTCCTTCTGTCCCAAGTCCTACCTGTTCTTCAGGACCCTGTGCAGGGGTCTCAGAAGCTCTTTCTTTCTGGGTTTGGTGTCCTTGTTTTCTTGTGTCTGTTTACTAGTTTTTTCCTTTAGTCACTTGGCCTGTGAGTTCCCAGACTGTGTCCTCAATTCTCTAATTCTTCCACCCAACAACATGTCATTCATGTAGGTAGCCCATGTATTGTTGAATAGGAATAACAGAATTTGAGTTCTTTTTTAACCCTGTGACCCCTCCATCCCCTTCCGCATTTTCACTTTGGGCAGGTCTGATTTATCTTTCCATTTTATAAAGGAGGGCAAGGCTGTTAAACAGTATTTAAAGTGTGTTGTAAAGGCCAGGTTCCTTGATACTTGCTTGTCTTTGATGTGCATGTGTGTGTGTGTGGGGGGGGGCAGGGGGTGGTGTAAAATGATTCTGTTATTGAAGGAATTAAAAAAATTCATAAATGTTAACTTGAAAATAAAAATATTGTTCATGAATGTTTATTCAATCAAGCCTATAAGAACGAGGGAGACCGAAGGACTTGTATGCATGCATATAAGCATAACCAAGACACTGGGGTGTAGGGGAGGCCGGGGGAAGGTCAAAGGGGGGGAAAAGGAGACATATGTAATACTCTTTGTAATACTTTAAGCAATAAAACAAAATTTTTAAAAAAAAGAACGAGGGAGAAGTTCAGAACAGATGCTAAATGGCTGAGTGTTTTCTGTTGGATGTCTGCGTGATGCTGGTGGGTAGTGGGTCATTTCTATGCTTTTGGAGCAATAGTTCATCAGTCGCATTATACTAGAATATGAATTTTGACTGAAAGTGTTAAGTTTTGTTGTCATGGCCAATTGACTTTATGACAAACTGCCTGCAAATGACTACAGCCTTGCCTTTGCCTGCTAACTTCAGGTGGTGCCCGTGCAGCTATGAATGGGACAAATGCTGAATTTAAATGCAGTAACAGATGCTGAGTAACTTTGACAAGCTGCAAACCGTTGCAGCAAGCTTTGAGTGCTGTATTCCTTTTACAGTCAGAATTGTTTAAGAAAACTAGAAAATTGTGTGCATTTGGGACAGTTTCTCTTAGTAGAGTTATTTTTAGCCTAAAACATATTTTCACTTGTTAGTTGCCATATAATCTGCATTGGGCAGAATGGTTTGTTTTATGTCTCAAGCATTGATTATCTACTACATAAAAGCTGTGCGTACACATTACCAGTACAACTTTTTGAAAAGTAGAATGATTAGTCAGTTATTAAGTTTCTGTTTATCAGTAAAACCAAATATTCTATTGGATTTTTATCCTCTGCTGAAACTGGTGTAACCGGCCCATCGTTGGAGAATCCTATGATCTCACAGCTAAAGTCTTCAGAGATTTCTAAAGGACTTGGCAGCTCTGTCATTATGTTGAAGTTTTGCAGGAATCATAAAGGCCTTAAAAATGATTTTGAAAATTTGAGGTTTATTCTAAGGTAATATATAGATTAGTAGGGTTTCTGGGTAAAATAACAGATGCCCAGTTAAATTTGCATTTTATTTATTTTTATTTATTTAAATTTGAGTTGTTTGTTTTTGTACACCTTTGTTTTTTTATTGTCTAAAGTTTTACATATGTCTTCTTTTTCCCCAATTGACCCCCCACCAGCTATTCCCACCCTGGGCAAACCCCCACCGCCCCATTGCCCGTGTCCATTGGTTATGCTAATATGCATGCATACAAGTCCTTTGGTTGCTCTCTAACACCTGCCCCCTACCATTTGTCTCTGGATCTATTCTTGTTCATCAAATTATGTTGATCATTATATTCCACATATGAGTGAGATCGTGTGACATTTATCTTTCTCCGACTGGCTTATTTCACTTAGCATAATGCTCTCCAGTCCCATCCATGCTGTTGCAAATGGTAAAAGTTCCTTTGTTTTATTTCATTTTTTAATATATTTTACTAGAGGCCCAGTGCATGAATTCATGCATGGGTGGGGTCCGGCGGGCCCGGCCCCAATTGGGGCGGATCCGGGCCAGGCCTGTTGGGAGGAGGAGATGGTAGGAGGTTGGCCGGCCGCCTGCCCTGATCAGGGCCTGATCAGGGCTGGGCCAGCTCGGCGGAGGGGCCGTGGACTATTGGCCGGCGGGCCCCAACCTTGATTGGGGTATAGGGGCCGATTGGGGGTGGGGCCGGCCGTGGGGAGGGTCTGTGGGACGGCCAGCCCTGCCCCCCAATCGGGCCGGTTCACTGGCCTCAGTGGGCGTCATAGTGATCAGTCGTTTCAGTGTTCCAGTCGCTGGCTTTTTATATATATAGATTGATTTCAGAGAGAAAGGGAGAAGGGGAGAGAGAGAGAGTTAGAAACATCAATGATGAGAGAGAATCATTGATCAGCTGCCTCCTGCATGCAGCCCGGGCATGTGCCCTTGACTGGAATTGAATCCGGGACCCTTCAGTCTGCAGGCCAACACTCTATCCACTGAGCCAAACCAGCTAGGGCTAAATTTGCATTTTAGATAATCAACAACTTAGTGTTTAGTATAAATATGTCCCAAGTATTGCATGGGATATACTTATACTGCAATTTTTTTAATGTATCTGAAATTCAAATTTAACTAGGAAAGAGGAATAAGAATGGTAAGGTGAATTTTCTTCCTATCAAGAGGCAAGATATTGGAGAAGTTAAATTGTTAATTAACTCCGGAGCCAAACTGCCTGGGCTGAAGTCCTGGCTCCATCACTTCTAGTGGCATGTCCTCGGGCAAGTCAGTTAGCCTTCCTGTGCTTCTGTTTCCTCAAGTGAGTGGATGCGGTGAGGGCTAAAGGACTTAATTGTGTAATATGCTTTGAACAGGGCCCAGCTTGTGGTTGGTGCTGTGTTTGCTGCTATTATTACTTCTTCTATTCGCATTAGTGTTAACTACTTTGTTATTGTATCCACATCTCCTTTCTTCTCTGTACTGCCCCTGATTCATCATCCTCACTGGTCACACGAATTGCCCTAAAAAACCCTCAGAACTTGGCATTCTTCCGACATGTATTGTATCTTTTTAAAGTCTTACCCACTGAGTATGACCCACTGTTATCACTCAGACACCCTTCTACTTCCATATAGTGTTGAGATGGGTAGTGAGGGAAGGGTGATGGGGGGCTGGTGAAAGGGTGAGAAGGAGGAGTTGTGTCTGCAGTTTGATGGGAGCACACTCCAGGTCTGCATCTCAAAAATTCTGTGATTACAAATGAGTTTCTTTATACTTAGAACTGAATCCTTGGGATAGGGACAGGGACATAGAAAGGAACACATTTTTTAAAATCTCTTGTCTCTGCCATGGTTAATAATGGTGAAATCTGGAAAACCACCAAAAAAAAAAGTCACACATTTATTTTAGGGACATCAGAACAGATCAGACAAGCTGAAATTAATTTTCTATCCCTGAAATCCAGACGAGTGGCGCTCTCATCTGAGCGCTAATATCAGTGACTTGCAGCTTGAGCCTTTAAAAAAAACACTATGATAATAAATTTTTTTCTGAAAAAACCAAGTAATTCTTTTTTTGCATAACTGACTTGTAGATGAACTCTTGGATGGCAGTGTTTTTCTCAGTTGGGAACTGACTACTCTTTCTCTGTAAACTCCTTCTACATCAGTGGGCCTCTAAATTCATAGGGTGCCTCCCCCTCCACCTCAGGCCAATACTGCCTATCTTTCTGAAGTTAATATTTTATAAGGGAAATAGAATAGAACCAAATTTTATTGAGTATACCGAGATGTAGATATAATAATAAATTAACACCTATGTATATAATTTTACCCTTTCCAAACTTTATGAATACCATTCATGTGAATTAGAGATTTTCAAGTTCAGAAAAGATAGATAAGCAACTTAAACACATGTAGTAAGTGGTCAGGCTGAAATCATCAGACTCCCTACCATGCTCTTTCATTGCTACCATACTTCCTAGGGGTGAGTTAATTAAATATACCTATGTAGTCATGGGCTTCTTATATTGGGGTATCTGTACTTATACTTTTTAATTGTCAGACATTAATAACTTTTTTGAGGGGTGGGAAACCTAATTGTATGCTATTTTATGAAGGAATGTTATAGTCTCCTTGTCAGTAAGAATAAAAATTATGACTAGTGTATTTTTAAGATCTTGCTGTATTTTCCCATGAAATCATGCTATCAGTGCCTGATATTGGACTGCTCATCTATATGGGCTCAGCATTGATCCTGAATATATATTTCATAGTTACAATTTATGTAGTGATCTGGAAATTGGTATATTTTATCTCATTTACTCACAATGAGTAAATGTGTTTTCTAGGAAACAGGTTCGGATGCTAGACCCTTGCTCAAGCCCACACCACTATTCAATGCCAGGCTAGAGCTAATGCCTTCTTGTTGTGGCACTTATTTATTTATTTATGTATGTATGTATGTATGTATGTCCTTGCCCAAGGATATTTTTTCCATTGATCTTTAGAGAAAGTGAAATGAAATGAAAGGGAGGGAGGATGAAGGAGAGAGAGAGAGAGAGAGAGAGAGAGAGAGAGAGAGAGAGACAGACAGACAGACAGACAGACAGACAGACATTATTGATTGGTTGCCTCCTGCACATGCTCTGACTGGGGCCAGGGATTGAACCTGCAACTGAGGTACATGCCCTAGACCAGGAATTGAACCTGAGACCCTTCAGTCTGCAGGCCAGTACTCTAACCACTGAGCAAACCTGCCAGGGTGAGGGCACATTTTAAAACAGGTGCCAATGGTTGAGCTATTTGTTTGAAATGGAGTTGATGTTTTAAATAGTATATTCTAAATTGAGGTAAGGAAAGTCAGTGAGTACTGTTTTCTGTTATTACACAGCTAATTGCAGGCATTGATGGTCTATGCATGTGTTCATATACATCATATACTTCCATTCCTTCTAAATGCATTTTCTCTTAATGAAATAATACTCTTGTTCCTTCTCAGGGAGATTCATTTTCTCCATTGAAGGAATTATTGACTCAGTTTCCTATAAGACAGAGGGTACCTGTAACTATGGAGACATTGTGCAAAATTGTTGGACAGCACAGATTAAAGATGGGTTGATGATGTGGGCATTGTTAGTGGAGATCTGAATTCATACTTTAAACTGTCTAGATAAGCATTGTCAACGAAAGATGAGATCTGTGTTAATTGAAGGAGTTGAGAAGTTTTTTTATTTTTTTTAATGGGAAGGAAGAGAATATTATAGTCAGGAGGTTATTTTGAAAACCTTTGAAGAATCTTCTTTTATTTAACACTCTTGTACTCAGTGTTTCATCTCTGCTTTTATGTATTATATTCCAGTGACTCACATTCTGCTTGAGTGTCACAGTTCATTTCTACTTGTGACATATGGACTTGTCTCCCCAGTTAAGACTGAGTATTCAAGGCCAGGGCCACCTCTACTTTTTATGTTGTCATTTTTTTGCCCACAGAATTTCTCATGCAGAGTCTAGTAAGCTTACTGTGTAGTAAGGATCTTTAAAGGAATCCAAGATTTTAGTGCGCTGTGTTAAAGAGCTCTTAAGGAAAGATTTGGATACGTCTGTCATCTTCTTTAAAAGATATTTCATACATTTTGCCTTATTTTGCAAATATTACCTGCAAATAAAAGATAATTTTGAATTAGTCCTAAAATGATCACTTTTTTGGCCTATTAGGAAACTGTCTTATAAGTCAACAAGATTTTAATGGTCAAAGGAATTATAATAGCATCAAGTGCTTTTTATAATATACTAGGGGCCCAGTGCACGAATTCGTGCACCTTGAGAGGAACTGTGGGCCTCGAGGCTGCAGTGGGCACAGGGGTGGGTCTTGGCCCATCCTGCCGCGTCCCCCAGTCCCATCTCTGCTGGCAGCCCTGCTCCCGCACTGCCTCTCCTACATGCTGACGGCACCAGCCCTGCCAGCACCAGCAGTGGGTGCGAGTGGGGCCAGCGCCTTCAGCAGGCGTGAGTGGTTGCTGCTGCCCCGATTGCCCCTCAGGAGCAGGGGGAAGTGGAGAAGCCCTCAGGGGTGATCGGGGCTGGCAGCCACCGCTCACACCCGCAGACAGCACTGAGTGATTGGGACCAGCGCCAGGCACCGGCAGCGGGTGCAAGTGGCGGCTCCAGTGCTGGCAGTGGGTGTGAGCGGGGCTGGTGCCAGCAGCAGGTGCAAGCGCCGGGTGGGACTGGGTCACACAGGAGGGAGCAAAGAGTTTTCAGTAACCACCAGAGGTTCACCCCCAATGACAGTGACCAGCACCCTACCGTGGTCTGGCGCCCCCGCTCACCTGCTCCACCATCCCGCCGCAGCCAACGTCCGCCATGTTCCATGCTCTGCTGCCTGCTGCCAATGCCTGCCATGTTCCATGCTCGCCCCCTGGTGTTCAGTGAATGTCATAGCGACTGGTTGTTTGGTTGTTCAGTTGTCCGGCCGTTCGGTCTATTTGCTGATAAAAATAACCATTTCATTCTATTTCTTTTTTCCCTAGAGTTCTGTTTTGGTTGCTCTATAGAGAAGAACACTGAACTTCGAAAATAAAATGTTAGAAACGATAGGTAAGATCTATTCCTTTCTATTTTTATAAAAATTGAAACTCATTCCACTAGGATCTTTGAAAAACAGTATATTCAATATAACAGAATTCTATCTATCGTAACTTCATTTTTAAAAGTCTTTATCTTCTAGCATGATAGTAGGTAATGTGTTTCTATATTTGGACAATTTCATCTGAAGTGTTACAAAACATTATTAGCAAAAGTTAAAAGCACATGAGATGTTTTACTAATTACGGGTTTTATGCTTAATGTAAACCCACTTCTCATGTATGAACCTAATGTTGGCTCATGTTTATTTCTGAATAGCACCAGAAAGTTTAACAGTATTTTTAATACTGAAAAAGATAATTTCCAATGCCATATTTTTACTTTATAGCAGGTAAAATACTACTGAGTGCTTGCTTTTAAGTTGCTAAAGATAAGTAACAAAAATGTAGACTGACAAGCTTCAGTGATGATAGAAGGCAGTTTAATTTCTACGTGAGATCATTTAAGTTGAAATATTCAGATTTCCCCAGATCATGTGTTAATTTTTTTACACTGTTGTTTAGCTGTAGAGAAGCTGGTTTGTGGAACTAGTTTTGGGTGTGTCAGGTATGGTACACCCAGTTGCTGTCCCTCCTCTGACACCACAGTCCACACCTACTGCAGGGAACCCCTCAGGTGTGAGTGTGGAAAGGTATGTGGATTTCTGTCTGGCACCTTGATGAGTGCTGCTGGTGTCCTGACAGCTGTGTGTATTGAGGGTAGGGTGGGAGTGGGTGGTAGAAAAAGAAGGAACTGTTTTTCTGATCATGGGAATCATTACGGTGACTTTTGTTCCTGGTGCTGTGCCAGTGATGAAAATGCACGGAGCACAGTGCACGATACATACCCCTTATCATAAAAAGAGAAAATGCATAGGTGTACACTTCCTTCAGCACCCATTTGATACTAAAGTCCCACATGATAAAGACTGCTCTCCACATAGGAAACCTCCTCACAAGAAAGTGGAAAGCAAAGGGGACATTTAAAATTAAATTATTTCTTTCTAATTTTTATTCTGCAGGTTGTTACTAAGTTGCACACCTTCCAAGAAGTGACAGGGGAATTAGTACTAGATTTTTATTCAGAGATACCATAGGAAATATGACCCAAAATAAAGTTCTCATGTGTCTCTTTATCATTATTTGCTTTTAAAATTCTGCATATGAGTAAATATTGTTTGTTTAAATTTGTATATGTTTGTAAACTCACAGTCAACATTAATTCATGTTTTAATTTCCAATTTCTGTATAAGTCCACCTTTAATATTATATGTAAAAAGTGTTTCTGGTGATAATGTGTATATAATAATGCAATAATGTATATGTAAATTTGCTATTTAAATTTTTGGAAAAACAGTTGAAGTATTAAAAAGTGGTGCTTTTGAAGAGATATGCATTATTGTGATGTATTTTCAAGCAAATTCTCAAGTATAGAATGCTTTGCTCTTAAGATATGAAATTGTCATATTTTGGATGTTATAACATTATCCACATTCACTTATTTGTGAGTTAGTTATATTTCTGTTTTTTCTTATGTGTAAATGAAATTTTTAAAAGGTGAAAATGTCAGCATTTGCAAGATCCCAGAGCATTTAGTCTTCAGTAGTTTTTATTAAAAAGTTCAAATAGCTGGCTTTAGAACTCAAATATACTTTACCCGAATTAGTTTCTGTACTTTACAATTAGCTGCGTGTAGCCTACACTCTAACTCCTGCTTCCCAACAGTCTCTTAGGAGAGACCTCAAGGTTTGAGGGACATGTTTATAGTGACACATTTCAGTCCCTCTTTTTTTTTCTGAGTCAGTTTTATGCTCTCAAAAGGAACAGTTTTAGGATGTCTATGAGCATGGGTGATGTGCGCGTGTGTTTAGATCCTGTTATTGACGGATGCTGCTCTTTGGTGTAGACAAAAACCGGGCCCTGCAGGCAGCAGAGCGCTTGCAAGCCAAGCTGCGAGAGCGTGGGGATGTGGCAAACGAAGACAAGCTGAACCTTCTGAAGTCGGTCTTGCAAAGCCCACTCTTCAGTCAGATTCTGAACCTCCAGACCTCTGTACAGCAGCTGAAAGACCAGGTAGGACATTCTTCACCCAAAGCAGGCGTCCACGGGATGGCACAGATCTTGGGAAAGGCTTGTGTGGTTCTGAAAAGCTGATTTTTTGTATGTGTTAATGAATAGTTAATGAAGTCATTTAAACCTCCAAACGAGACACTCAGATTCACTGTGGCTTTCTCCCCCCCCAGTTATTTTTGTAAAGGCTGTTGCTGTATACTGTAGATGATATGACATTGTGTTGAAAGCTGTGTGAATGCTAAAGAATGAGCCCCTACAGGAGGAGGGGGTGATAGAATATGTTTAGGGTGGATGGCTGTAGACTTGGTTTCCATCATCACCACAGCTCATTGTTCCTGTGGTCTTGCTCTTTCAGATTCAGACATTCAGTGCACTCACAAGATTTCAGATAAGCCTGGATTTGCATGTGTAATCGTGTGTGAGGAAAGGAAATCACCTCTATTTTGACAGTAAAAGGAATAATTACATTGTCATCAGTTAGAGGAATTGCAGTTCTCACTTCTTAAAGAAGTGTAAGTAGCAATTCCTTTCGTGACAGCATCAGATGGTGACAAACACTGGAACTTCTAAATGTAATAACACAGTATTTTTTTTCTGTAAAAATTATGAGCATTAAGAAGTCCTAGCATTTATATTAAAACCGAAACATATCACAATGACAGAATGAAAATTGAAGTCAGCTGTTCTTTGAATTTACTTATTTTAATTGCCATTTCTCAGGGTTTAAAGAATATATTTTTAAAATTGTTATTATCCTCACAAGGCTTAAAGTCAGTCAATGCCTCCATTCCAAGCTAACTCCCATTCTAATATTTTTCACATTACTTTAATGGTAATGGATGACTTGCTAGCAATCATTCTGCCTTAAAAGGTGAAAAATGAAACTTAAAGACTGGTTTTATAATTCAGTGAAAGTTCAGCTCCAATGAAAAATAACACACACAAAAACTAAAAAGAATGTGCCAAATGCAAAAAGAACCACTAGTAGCGGTAGAGAAGGAATTTGTTTAATGTCATGAAAATTCTTAATCTGTATATTTTGGTAGCCAAAACATCAGGAAGAATCTTTAAAAATCTTTTTCTCTAGTGAGTTTCTATGTAGTGATTTTTAAAGTCATTATCATGAATTAAGAAGAAGGTATGTTTTTGTTATACTCAGTCGTATCTGTCCTCTTTGCAAGTTATTGAACAGATTGGTTTTAGGTACTCATTTTCAGAATGGATGGGCAAGGTTTTGGAGAACCAATATCCTGAATGTAGGTGTGATTATGATTTGGAAAACTACCTGGTTATTATTCAGAGTGTGTGAAGTTGAGCAGATGTCTTCTCCCCTTATTGTAGTACGAAGGTATGATTAGAATGAGGGGAAAAGTTGAAACAAAAAGTACTAGTAAGTATGTCAGGAAATACTACAAGCCCAATGAGATAACTGTCAAAATACCCCTTCTAGTCAGCCTCATGTAAGCGGAGTAGTGTTTGTACTTACCAGGTCTGTGGAAGGGAGGGAGAAAGAGGCCTACTTGTTGTGGACTTGCTTTACAATTTCCAGGTAGAAGTAGGATATGGGCCCCACATGATTCAGCTGCATCGTCCTTGGGAATGTATGGCGCACAATACTAGATGCTGATACATTTCAGGACTAAGTAAGCTGTGAGGTTGGTGAATTCCATAGGCATGTCTTATGTGCCTTTGGACTTTTGGCTCTTTGTTCACCTGTCCAAGTACTGTAAGGGACCAAAGAGGACCATACCCTGTTTATCACAACAGCTTAGAGAGATTGTGTGACTAGAACTAGAACTCGTCCTTTTTTAACCCTTTTTTAACTCTGCAGCCTGTCTCACATCATCCACTCTCCCCCAAAGGAAGGTGCTTAGCTGATAAAAGTTTAACTTCTGTTAAAACCGCTGATAAGTTCTGAGTTGTTTTGAATTGTCACTTTAGTCTCCATTCTTTACTAATTCAACTTCATTTGTTTATTGAACCAGATTTTTTTTTCTTGTATGACTAGAGTAACATTTCAAAAATTTGTATTTTTTGTTTTAAAGTTTAAACAAAATTAATCTAAACTTTGTTAGATTTAAATTTTCCATATAGTTTTCCAACTAGTAATTTGTTAATATTTGTAGTTTAATTAGTGCATCAAAGGAATGAAGTTTTTTGTGCTTTGAAATCAGTAGCTACACAGATCTGATCAATGGCTAGCTTTTGTTTAGGCTGGTCCTAAATTATCTTTTCAGGTGTATCTTTTTATATGCACAGTAGGTGCAAGTGACTATCACCATCTTTTTTAGTATTGGACCCCTCTGATTTTTCTTCACCATAATTCTCCCGTCTTTTCAAAAATCAAAGGAAGTGAATAATTCAAAAGCTTAAGGTAAATGCAGCATATTGGAGAACATGATCATATTGTTGCTTTACCGACAGATGCTGACATGCCATGTTGAATTAAGCCTACTATTTCTTCCCCTCAGATCCTCCTCATTACTTCTATTCAATAATGTTTAATTTTTCTAATTTGCTCTTCAGTATTAAGACTGCCCTTAGATATCAAACTGTTTCCCTTTGGCAAATTAAGCACTTGACAGGTGTGTAACTGAGAGGGCAAAGAAAGCCATGCCCTGAAGGGATGTGCTATTTAAATATTGTCAAAAATATTAACAGGTCTGAGAGTATAATTGATGCCTCTGTTTAACTCTGCCACACTGTGTATTGTTCTAACCGCCAGCTAAAAGGATGTGTGCTATTAAACCTGAATAATCGCTAATGGCTCCAGTTTATTTCCTACTGCATGATTCCTGTTAAGTGAAGAGAAGGAGAAAAGAGAAATGGGACTGTGTGTCAATGATCTGTCAAGTACAAATTCTACTGTAGTGTCCTCCCTGTCACCTAGCCATCACAGCTAATAACTGCGGAGCTCAATGTGTATTCATGACAAAAATCCAGCCATTGAGGGGCAAATAAACACGTTAGCAGTTTGATAATAGGAATTTGTCAGCCATGAGAAAATTGGATTTGCATATTTATTCTATGATGTTTCTCCAGTCCGGTATAGGTGCATGTTACTTTCTTGATGAATTAATTGCTTTGCCTTATGAATTGACCACAGGCACTAAATCAAACATCTTTTACCCTGAGTTATTTGTAAGAAAACTGTGGATTAAAATTATTAATTTTTAAAAATTTTATTTATTAAGTTGATTGGGGTGACATTGGTCAACATGAACATACAGGTTTCAGGTGTGGGTTTCTGTGTTATAAGATCTGTATACTGCACCATGTGCCCACCACCCAAAGTCAAATCTTCTCCTGTTACCTTATATTTGGACCCCCATCTCCCGCCACCCCCTTCTCTCTGGCAACCACCACACTGCTGTTTGTGTTCATGAGTTTCAGTTTTATATCCCACATATGAGTGAAATCATGTGGTCTTAGCTTTTTCTGACTGATTTATTTCACTTAGCATAATGTTCTCACGGTCCATCCATGTTCATAGAAATTGGGGACTAATTTTTTAAAATTTATATTGCTGAGTTTTTCTTTTTTAAGTTATGGCAACAGAGACCAACAGTAAGATTGAAGAAATGATGTGGGTAATTCAGGTTACAAGAGCTGCTGATGTGGGAACCAAGCTCCGAGGCTCTGAATATTCTAGAGGACTCGCCTTGTAATGATTTTCAGGTTTTTTTGGAGAGTAGCACTCTCTTTTTTGTTTTTGTTCTTGTTTGATATTTCCAGGCTTCTGGTTCATTCAGCTTTCTCCCAGAAAAGTCTTGGCTCCTATACATATCATCTAGAATTAGATGCATAATGCATATATACACACAATTAAACCAGATTTTTCCTTGAAAATTTTGACATCACTTGAAAAAGCTAGAGAGATACTGACTTAACATAAAATCAAGTTGGAAATTACTCTTTTGTGTTAGTGAACATTATTATATTCTTTTTCATTTGTATGCTTTTTAAACATAATTTTATTTATTTCAGAGAGGGAGGGAGGGTGGGGGAGGGAGGGAGGGAGAGAGAGAGAGAGAGAGAGAGAGAGAGGAGAAACATCAATGATGAGAGAAAATCATTGGTTGGCTGCCTCCTGCACGTCCCTACTGGGGATCGAGCTTACAACACAGCCATGTGCCCTGACCAGGAATCGAACTGTGACCTCCTGGTTCATAGGTTGACACTCAACCACTGAACCACACCAGCTAGGCTCATTTTTATTCCTGAAATATGATCTTCATGGTATGAATTTTTGGTTTGCATTTCTATGTTTCTAAGTTTTTCCTTAGTTTGGTTTCTAAGATTTACCTGCTTGGTTTATATTTCTTTGTTTCCAAGTTTTACTGTTCACATTCCAAAAACAAATTTGACAAAACTTCTGATGGCAAAACATGTTGCCTAACAGGTGATGCTAAGATAAATCTACACAAAGATCAAATAAAAATGTCAGAGAATTAGATATTTCTAGGACCTTGGTTTACTAAAATTGAGTATATCTTTTAATTTCCATTTCCCAGGGGCAAAGACAAAACAAAATAAAACAAAAAAGCTGGAGAATTATTTATTTCTTGATGTGAGACCTCATTCAGTGAACCAAATTTTCCCTTGACAGTGGAAGGGTTATCTCAGGGATGCTTTTATAAAAGAAGGCTCATAATCATTTATTAATAAAACTTTACTGAACACCTGAAATAAATAAACTATAGTGAATAAATAAGATGGAGGTCCTAGTTATCTATACAGGAAAACAGAACATATATATTCTTATGTAATCGAATAGAAAAACAAGAAGGTAGGTGGTATGAGAGGAACGGATTGCTAACTTTGACTCGAAGTACACACTGGAGATAGCATGTAAGATGGATCTTGAAAAGAGAGTAGGAGTTTTCTGCTGAGATGGGAGAAATTATTTAGGTGGTGGGAACAGTGTTTACATGGGCATAGAGCAGTTCTCAGCTGGGTGTGATTTGACATTCTCCCTTCCTAGGGGACATTTGGCAATGTCCGGAGACATTTTTGGTTGTCCTCATTTGGAGATGAGGACGGCATGCCGCTGGCATGTAATGGGCATGCTGAACACCCACTCTCGCTACACATAACAACCCTCCTAAACAGAATGGTTGAGTCTACAAAGTGTGCAGGGCTGATGTTGCCAAACTGTGAAATAGTCACATGCAGACCTGTATTATCAGAGAAATTGAATATATGCAGGCTATGGCCAAGAGAGGAAACTTTCCAGCCAGATTGTGAAGGATTCTGTAATTTAAGGTTTTGTCTTTTAAACCATCTTTGCTCTTTTGCATTCAGCTTTCTGTGTCAAACTTCATTGTATCAAGTTGAAATTGTATTAACTCTATCTTCTGACTGTTGCATTAGATACAATATTTTAACAATCGTATTTTTTTATTTCTCTAAATTTAAAAAAATTGTAGTAAAAGACCCATAATATAAAATTAAGGTCAGAGTTTTAATAACAGTTTGATAGATAAGAGCTTCAATTATAATTGTAAAATACATCAGTTGGTCTCCTAAGAGTTGATTCTTTCATCTTTCTAAGAATGAAATACACTAAGAATACACACTAAGATTGCATCACATTCTAATTTATAAAAGCGACGGCTTTTCTGCCAGAATGTGCATGAGGGAATGTACACCCTGTTTTATTTTCTCTGGTACTTTGTCTTCAAACAGGAGCAACTTTTAGGGAACCTTGAAAAATAGGTAGTCCGTGTGTGTTTCAGAGAATCACTTTCAGATACGTGATACCAGCGGGGTGCTGGGTGGAACTCACTGTTCTGGGGCATGCCTGCAGGGCCACCATTCCACAGGCACATGTGTGTAAGACTTCTCGTGGCCAGAGTGCTGTGGTATATGCTACGTTTAAGCCGTAGCATCGGTGGTTCTGATAATTTCTTACATTTAGATTTTTACAATTGATGGAGAAATGAGAATTTTGATAGCTGAGCCCTTTGTCTTTGACTTTGGTAATCACAGAGATACTGTTTTGTGCCATTCGTGTCTCCAAGGGCAGAAATGCCTGTTTCCTCAGCTTTATTTTACTCCTTGTGTAAATGACAAAAGCAGGCCCCCTCTCTCTGTGGTTTCTAAGTGGAGATGGAAATGAAGCTGATTCATCTGTAGGCCTGCAGTGACTCCTGTCTCTCAAAAAATGTGTAAGTTAAATTATGACTTGGTGTCGGTAAGGGGAGGGGGACAGAAAGAAATAAAATATGGCCCTGGCTTGTTTGGTTCAGTGGATAGAGCGTCGGCCTTCATTCAGACTGAAGGGTCCTGGGTTCGATTCCGGTCAAGGGCACATGCCTGCGTTGTGGGCCCAATGCCCAGTAGGGGGCGTGCAGGAGGCAGCCGATCAGTGGTTCTCTCTCTCATCATTGATGTTTCTTTGTCTCTTTCCCTCTCCTTTCCTCTCTGAAATCAATAAAGAAAGAAAATAAGCCTTGACCCCATAAACAGGAATTATCTAAAAACCGGAGTAGAATTCTTCCCAGTTCATACTGCTTGTGAGAATGAAAAGAGGTTTTTCTTATCCCTGAAATGGTTTTACTTTTATGGGAGATCATGGCAGCCGCGTACCAGGAAAGTGTCTGTGTCTTGAGACTCTAAAGTACATGGTCTAAGAGAAGTTTAAAGAAAAGAAGTTATTCTTATGTTTCTACATTTACCATAAAGTTTATTTACTGTAGGAATTTCAAATACTTTATTTTTGGTACAATAACAGCTTTTAAATGTTTGTTCCTTTAACTAAACGTTTGTAAATATAGAGCCTTTGAAAGGACTGAAATTCTTGTTTTATGCTGGGCAAGAGGCACTGTTCAAGCTTTTTATACAGTGCTGGATTAAAATGCAGCACCAGCTTGCCATTGGGTATGCGTGTGTGTCTAAAACAGCAAATGGTGTTAATTGTGTGGTGTTTTTGTGACAAAGTTAAATGCTCTTTGGAGGAAAAAAATGTGAAATTTGCTGGGTATAACCTAAATGAGTTTTTTTTAACCCAAGAATTTAAGAACAGTCATCTTATCTTTGAAGCTATTGCAACAATAACAGTTACCTTTATGAAGCCCTCATGTACTATGGACTTTGTCTCATTTAACCAGTTCATCTGCTCAGAGGTAGATGGGGGTTATCTCTGTTTTGTCCAGCGAGGAAAATGGGGTTTAAAGATGTTATGTATTACAGTCCCACGACTATTTGTAACTACCAGTTTATACATCTTAATTCCTTCAGTTTTTTCACCATCTCACCAACCTCCCTCACATCTAGCAACCATTAAAATGTTCTCTGCATCTAAAAAAAGAAAAAGAAAAAGAAGGACAGATGTTATGTAACTTAATCTGGACCACAAAATTATTCATTGGTCGACTTAGGAGAAGAATATGTCTATCTGATCCTGAAGCCAGTGCTTTTTACTTTTAATTACATTATTTCTAAACTCTTACTTCTCTAATATAAAGGAACAAATAAGTTGTGTGTGTGTGGGGGGGGGGGGCTGTTAATAGCATTCCTAAAGAGAATTGCACTTAAACGAAACAATTTATAAGCTCAAATTTAGTAAGATTGTCATTTGTCTTAAATTCTGCCCCCACATTTTAACCAGAGGGCCTTTAAAATATAAACTAAAACTTTCATTCAGGTTTTATTTATAATTATGCTTAACTTTAAAGTAAATGAAAATAGTGGAATGGAGAGGCGATATGGCAAAGTAATATTAGTCTTCATGTGTTCATTTTCATATACAGGGGTTTATAGTGGCGATTACACAAAACAGAATTAATGAAAGCTGTTGTAATTATCACAACCTGTGTGTCTTTTTCGATATGAACTGTAAAACTACTTTTGCACACCCTTGTATGTATTTATACTTGCCTGTAAGGTTTTGTTTTATTTTTATTTTTCTCTAAGCAGATTGTGAACAGCGAATCCATTTTGTCTTCTGAAAATGTAGGACTGATAGGAAAAACACTGCAAAAATTCTAACATGTCGTTTGCCTAAATTTTCATTTTTCTGAATTACTGTTTTTCTTGACATTTAAATTAGATTAACTTCATTTTGATATCTTCTCCCCTTTGATGTAGAAATTTTGTATGTCAGCATTTTTTGATAAGAACATTATTTTTGCTTAAGCTACATTCTTTACATTTTTTCCCTTGGCAGTTTTGCTAAGAAAGCACAGAAGTGTTGAGATTTAAATAAAGAAAAGACATTCTGCAAATACCCGTCAACACACATGCCTAGGCTGGGTGTACGTGCTGTGCTCCACTTGCCGTGTGTTCAGCATGCAGAGCAGTGTAGGAATGGATTGTAGTTCAGGTTTGCTTGGAGTCCACTTACTGGGAATAAAAACCATGCCATTTCCATCTTTGAATACCTTCTGCCTAACATGATACTTGACTCACACTCAACAAATGGTTGCTTAATTAATGAGTACATGAATATTTTTAAATACCCACAACTGTTGTACATTAATAATGTATCCTTCCTTATTAGAGAACTAATTTTTAACATAAATAAATTAGCCAAATAAATGAAGTTGCATTGAAAATTCGGAGTTTTTCTCATAGTAACCATATTGATAAGATGTTCTCTTTCTCCTCCTCTTCCTTCTCCTCCTCATAGCAATTATCAGGTATAAAGTTCTTACTGTGAACTATTCTCTACAGTTACCTGTTTCATCATTACAACAGTATTATGAAGTAGATAATATTATTTTCCTCACTTTACAGATGGGGAAACAGAGGCACAGAAGTTAAGTGGTCAAGCTAGTATTTGAAAGCAGGCAGGCTGGCTTGAGAACCCAGGTCTTAATCATGAAGCTGTGTCATGTTCTGTTTCGCTGTCCTCATAAATGTCTTAATGAACATATTTTAATGATTTCCTTGATAAGCAAGGGTTTATTTCTTAAAATGAAAATGCACATGTAGTGTGTATGTGTGTGTGTATCTCTTCATTGACCCTCTTTTTTTCTCTTCTTTAGTTGTAAAGTGGGAACTAAATAACATGGATCTAGCAACTCTAAGGCATAAGCCTGATGCTTACCAAGCACTTAATAAATATTCTCTTATTCCTTCTCCTCCTATTTGAAATTTAATTGTCTGAGGCAGTAGTTCTCAAACATTTCAGTCTCATGACCTGATTTTATTCTTAAAAATTACTAGGGACCACAATGCGCTTTTGTTTATGTTTTTTATACATCAGTATTTATGAGGTTAGAAATTAAAATTGAGAAATATTTTAAATTATTATTTATTAATAATTTTAAACTAGCTGTAATAAACCCATGATATTTAAAAACTAGTGGCCCAATGAACGGATTCGTGCACCCATGGCCGAAGGTGGAATTGTGCAGCCCCACCAGTAATTGGGCTCCCTCCTCTCTGGTTCTGGGGTGCTCACCTGAGAACTACAGCTGCCAAGTTACCACAGTTCGGCAGCTCCTGTGTTGAGTGTCTGACCCCTGGTGGTCAGTGTGCATTATATGTACCGGCTGGTCAGGCAGTCAGATGGTCAGCAGGTCACTTAGCCTTTTATATATGTAGATTAGTGAGAAGAGTGGCATTGCTTTACATGTTTGCACATCTCTTTAATGTAGCTTAATAGAAAATAACTGGATTCTCATATCTGCTTATGCAGTTGATCTGTTTGGATTTGTGATCTTACTTAGTTGATACATTTAGAGAAAATCTGATGTCACACAGATATTTAGCTCCGAAAAGTTATAATATAGCCTTTTTAGATACTTGTGGATATCTTTCTTTGACAGGGCTACCAAGCTCTTCTTGGTAGTTTCTCAAAGTTTAGTTACAATGTAGAATCTGAAACCAAATCAATGAAAATTGTGTATTTATTTAAGTCTGTTTCTTTTGCTCTTTGAATATTTTATTTTATTTTAAATATATTTTTATTGATTTCAGAGAGGAAGAGAGAGAAACATCAATGATGAGAGTCATTGATCAGTTGCCTCTGGCACGCCCCCCAGTGGGAATCAAGCTGGCAACCAGAGCATGTGCCTTGACCACGAATAGAACTGTGACCTCCTGGTTCATATGTTGATGCTCAATCACTGAGCAACACTGGCCGGGCTGAATATATCAAACCTACGCATAATTTTGTATCATACTGGTCATCTGGAAAATGTGAAAAGTGGAAAAATTATGCTTCATTGTATAATACAAAAAAAATTACACTTGGAGCTTCTCATCTTATCAAGAGAGTCTTTAAATTATGGAAAGTTGTCATGCTTAAGGTGGCAAATCCAAGTTTTCCAAAATTATAATTATCACTTGAAAGCTCAAATTTTATTATGGCCACAATTGCTGTCAGTTGTTTTCCTTGAAGTGACAGGCTTATTTCCTTCATTTTCAAGAAATTATCTGCCATATAGCTAAGTAATCACTTTTTGATATTCAGTAATGTTTTTTAAGTAAAGGGTATCCCAAATTTCACACAAGATTTGAATTTTGTGTGAGCATTAACAACAACAAAAAATAAAAGCCTAATTTTACTTGGATCATTGAATCAGATTCTAATATCTGTTGCCCTTTGATTTCAATCCCTTCAATTTGATAAGCATTACCAAGTACCAATTATGGCCCAGGAGCAGGGACAATGAAGACCAATGAAGACCACGGCTTTGCGTATGTGCCAGCAAAGCAGTGGAGGCCATTTACCCAATGTGGTATTCCATACATAACCCTATACTGTGTACTTTATGAGTCAATAAAACATTTACAATTTTTAATTAAAATCTGTGTTTCCTATCAAAATTACTTGCGTGAATTTTGGGACACCCTTTAATAATGGTGCTCATGAAAACATTATAGCTAGTTCAGGTTGCAACTCAAGTAATAGTGGTTTTCCTCTAGACAATAATTTTATTTTTTATGCAGTACAAGTACTTTAAAAAGATATACTATACACCAAGCATGTCAAACTCATGGCCTGCTGGCCGCATGCCTCGTTTATTTGGCCTGGGTTAGCCCTTGAGTTTGACATGCTTGCTGTACACATGAGTCAAGATTTTAAAATATTCATAATTTTACTATTCCATCAAGAACTTTTTCTAGTGATTCAGTGGGTGGGGAAATAGACTGTTGCTCCTGATGAGAGGAGATGAGAAGAATTTGCTGTCATTTTCCTTTTTCATCCTACCACAGATACCTACGCCCCCCCCCCCGGGATGCGAATAAAAAATAAAGGTATTATTAAAATAATCAAATCGTGTGACAAAAACAACAACAACACTGTTTTTGAAATTAGGGAACTCTAATTGGAATCTTAGTGGAAAGTCAGGGGATAGATTAAAGAATCTTGTTATATTTTACTTCATTATTGGACCTAACTTTTTTAAAGTTGTAAACTTAAAAAGATTTTTATAACAATGCATAATGGAAATAGTTTAAAACAAAACTGTGACTGTTTTAATTTCAAGTTATTTCTAGTCTTTATCAAAGTGTTCATATATGTTTTAGGAAATTGGTGGTGGGTGTGTCTGATCCTTTTATGTAGAATATTTCTAAATAGTTTAGTTAAACTTAGACCTTCTTTAAAAATTATCTTACAAAATATACATGGAGTACTCTTCATTATGCTGTCTGAGGCCAACATTTTAGTGAGTATGCATTTTAATCAATATATTTTATGATGTAATTTTAAGAATGAATAAAATCTTTATATATGCAGTTTTGTGTGAAAACTAGAACATTATTAAATAGCGTAACCTCTACTTGGCCTTTCACTTAGGTTGATGACATTGTATAACAGTACAAAGTCTTGTACTTGATCTTGTCACTTAATAAGCTAATGCAATCAGCATTGGCTTGGGTAGGATGGTAATCATCCATATATAGTTGTCTAAATACCGAAAGGGAGGAGACAGGAATCTTACTTACTCTTTAATACATTTTCTTCTTTAGGTTTGAGTGTTCTTGGCTTTCCATCTTGAGTTTCATGGTTCATAGTTTATCCTTTTTAGCACAGGGGGATTTTAAGACAAATATGGCACTGAAACTATGTACTTTATACATAGGGACAGGACCAGAAACTTTGCATTTTGATTACTTAGAATGACTATTCATTTTAAAACAGTTTTTATTTAGCTAAACATTCTTGGGTTAAGAAATTATTCTCTAAATTCAATCTCCTTACCTTTTAAATTGATCAGCTAATGATAGTCAACAGCTACTTTAAAATAGCGCAGATTATAATGTGGTTTTTAGACCACTATCTGCTTTGCTACTCAATAATCATATCTAGTAAAAGAAAGGTGGGTGAATTAATCCGGGTGGAGTAATTTTATAGGATATTTAACATATTAGTGATTATAGAAAGCATTAATTTGCCTCTTTAATTACTTTCTCTTCAACTAGAGCCTAATATCTTGAATATTTGAGGTGCTCACTAAGTATTTGAATGAATGAAAGAAAGGTCTCATAGAAAATGTAAAATTATGCTTATTTCATTTGAAATTGCCCCTCAACCCTATATAACTTGCTGCTACATTTTGTATCTTGTTTAGTTCAGGAGCTGTGAGCGACTTTATGTCCAAAATAGTCTCATCACATTAAGCTAATCCCCTTTGAACATGCAACTCAATTTCTTTGATTAGCTTTAAAAATAAGGATCATTAAATCAAAGTGCCACCATCAATTATTGTGCTAGGGTTTTTGCCTGTTCAATAATGCATCAGAGTTGTGCTCTAATCAGTATTTCACTGAAAGATTTATGTAAAAGGAGGCCTCCTTTGGTTGCAAACTTGAAATGCAGTTCTATTATGTATAAAAAAATATTTTTCCTGTGATTGCTATGATTTTAGGTGCTGTATGTCATTGAATACCCTCAACATCCTACCCATCTTTGCATTTCATACTTGGGACCAGTTCCAGAGAGTGTTTTACAGCATTTTTGTAAATTCACTTTTTTTTGTTTGTTTGTTTTGAAAAAAAAAAAGGACAAGGTGCAGATTTTAAAAAGTCTCCCTTTCTATGAGGTACATCTGTTTTGTCAGATTCCCCAGAGAGTGCCTATTTCTTATTTCTCATTATATTAAAGAATTACAAAAAAAATGGGAAATCGAGCCAGCAATATATTTTTATAAATTTTTTTGAAGTCTGTGAAGTTAGGGTTGCCAAAGAAGTGGTCATTTTTCTTGCTTCAAGATAATATACATTTTGACTTTCCAATGATAAAAATGTAATGCCCATCAAATGTCCATAGTGCTTGGATCATTTTATTCTCATTGCTATACTGAGCATTCAAAATTGCAGTAACGGAACCACAAGTAAATTCCTTTTGATCCTAAGCAGTCATCTTTGTAGACAGTACTTTGGAGAGATTGATGTTGGCCATTAAAATAGAACTAAACACATTAACTTCCTTTTCAATTAACAACCCAGGAAAGATAGATGAAACTTAAGAAGACAATATTTCAATATTTTTGTAGTAGATTTAGTTACGTGACTCTGCATACTTGAAGAATTTGGTTAAGCTTAAGTACTTAGATCATATTAATATAATCAAAATATTTAAGTCATTGATTTTTGGAATGATATTAATTTTATATAATAGATATTATTATTATTATTATTGGAAAAAAAACATAAAAAGCAGTTTATAATTTTGAAATCTCTCAATTATGTCAGCCTAGTCCCAGTGTGTAAAAGTATAAGATAACATAATGGTTATTTTTTTCTTGTTGTAATTTTATCTGCAGATAAATGATTGCAAGTTTCAAAAATGTATAATTGTTGGGGGTAAAACACATTTGCTGACAATTCATGTTGACTTGAGTACCTGTTAAAGGATTTATTCTGGGAATGGAAGTCAGCCCGTTAAATTCATAAGAAGCCTGAGGAGGGTCATCCATCACAGTAATAGAGGAAGCTCCATCTTCAGATAGACATGTACTTTCTATAGTCCCCTTTATTTAGGGTGAGTGCCTAGTAATTCAACTGTAAATTCAGTGTCATAAAAGGTTTAGCTTGATATGTAGAGGCTATTTCTACTTTTTAAAAGAGAAGTAGTTTTATGTCATTCATTAGGTTGTTGTCCAGGTTCCGTGTTCTGGTTGTATCAGTTATTTTGCAAACTTTTAAAAAATGTTTTAAAATGTTTGCAGTAAAGGGAAAAATTATACCACTCAAGGATTTTTTAGAAATCAAATATACACATATAACCCTTCACCTAAATAACAATATAGACAGTTACCACCACTCCTAAGACTGTCGGTGTCCCCTCAGTCAGTTCTAACCTTCTCCCTAAAAAGAATCACTGTTTTTGTGTAGCCTATTTGAGATATAATTAATATATAACATCGTGTAAATTTAAGATATAGAACATGATATTTGACATATATATTGTGAAATGAATGCCACAATTGGGTGAGTTATCCATTAACTTACATAATTACCTGTGTGTGTGTGTGTGTGTGTGTGTGTGTGTGTGTGTGTGTGTGGTGAAAACATTTATGATCTACTCTCTTAGCAGTTTTCAAGTGTGCAATACCGTATCGTTAACTATAGTCACCATGATGTATAGATCCCTTAACTTATCCTATAACTGGAGGTTTGTACCTTTGACCACCATCTCTCCATTTCTTCCTGCCCCAAACCTCTGGCAACCCCCAATCTGCTCTCTCTTTCTATGAGTTTAGCTTTTTTAGATTCCAGATAAAAGTCAGATAATACACTGTTTTGACTTTTATCCCATAAATACGTATTTGAATTTTATATAAATGCAGTCTCTCTGTGTGTGTGGCCAGATTATTATGACCACCTGACGTTTGTAGGCAAATTAGCTATAATTTTATGCTGAAGTTGCTAGAGGGCCAGACCATTATAAATAGGGAAGCAGGGTGTTTACCACGACAATAGAAGTGATTTTTTTCTGAAGATATGGGTAAACAACGCGATTTAACAGCCTTTGAACGTGGGATACATATATATACATATACATATACATATACATACATATATATAGTATGTATACACACACACACACACACACACTGAGTGGCCAGATTATTATGACCACCTGACGTTTGTAGGCAGATTAGCCGTACACTGCATCGTATAGGATATGGAAGCCGAAGGCCTGTTCAAACACCTTTGCTGTCTGCACTTACCAAGATAAAACATCTCCAATTCATACAGGAACACAAGGATTGGATAGTCAAGCATTGGAAAAAAGTCATGTGGTCCAATGAATCACGTTTCCAGTTGCATCATGCAGATGGCAGAGTGAGAATTTGGTGGAAACAGCATGAAAGCATGCACCCCACATGCAGGAGTACAACCCTTCAAGCTGGTGAGGGCAGTGTTATGGTTTGGGGCATGTTTTCCTGGCATGATTTGGGCCCTTTAATTCGTGTGGAACAATGTCTGAATAGCACAACATACCTAAGTATCATTGCTGATCAAGTTCATCCTATCATGTTGATGGCGTATCCCAGTGGAGATGGCTTCTTCCTCCAACAAGACAATGCGCCATGCCACGGTGCTTGTATTGTGCAGGAGTGGTTTCAAGAACATGAGGGAGACTTTACCTTGCTTAGGTGGCCCCCACAATCACCAGATGTCAATCCAATTGAGCATTTGTGGGGCGAAGTTAAAAGAGTCATCAGGCAGCTGATTCCACAACCATCAAATCTCCCAGAACTGGACAGTGCTGTTCATCAGGCATGGTGTCAGATTCCTCACATCACCTTTCAACATCTCGTGGGGTCAATGCCAAGAAGAATCGCCGCAGTATTGAAGGCAAAAGGTGGCCCAACGAAGTACTGATGGGGTGGTCATAATAATCTGGCCACTCAGTATATATAACATATATATATATATATAATCACGTTCAAAGGCTGTTAAATCGCATTGTTTACCCATATCTTCAGAAAAAAATCACTTCTGTTGTGGTAAACAACCTGCTTCCGTCTGGCCCTCTAGCAACTTCAGCGCGAAATTATAGCTAATTTGTCTACGAACATCAGGTGGTCATAATAATCTGGCCATTCAGTGTGTGTGTGTGTGTGTGTGTGTGTGTGTGTGTGTGTAGTACCTGGCTTATTTTTCTTACTTTTTTTGTCTGTGACATTCACTTACATTGTATATAGCTGAAGTTCTTTTCCATTTTTCATTGTATGAATATACTAGAATATGTTTGTCCTTTCTTTTGTTGATTGTAATTTTGTTGTCTCCAGTTTGGGTCTATTGTAAATGAAATTGCCATGCACATGTCATTTGATGTTTATAAGTGTTCATTTCTCTTGGATATTTACTTAAGAGTGAAATTTCTATTTCCTAAGGTATACATTCAGCATTTATAGATTCTGTCAAACTGTTTTTCCAAGTAGTTGTAGGTCTATACTCTCACTCTATGAAAATCTCATTGCTGCACATCATTGCTTACACTTGGCACACCACTTTTAAATTCCTTTTTCCCCAATTTTAGCTACTCTGGGCTTATGTTGTAATATCATATTGTTTTAATTAGCATTTTCCTGAAAACTCATTATGTTGAGTACCTTTTCATATGCTTATTGGTTATTTGGATATACTTTGTGGAGTTCCTGTTTCTT
This sequence comes from Myotis lucifugus, assembly GCF_000147115.1. Classification (NCBI taxonomy): domain Eukaryota; kingdom Metazoa; phylum Chordata; class Mammalia; order Chiroptera; family Vespertilionidae; genus Myotis; species Myotis lucifugus. The sequence goes on from NW_005871127.1 coordinate 1,621,693, forward strand.
TTGCCTACTTTTCTATTGGTTTGTCAGTCATTTTTTTGTATTGATCTACAAATTTTTACATATCGGTTGTCCCCCAAAAATGTATACACACTTTGAATGATTATAAAATCAGAATTTATTAACATATAGTTGATTTTCAAAATTTAAAAGAATCTACAGAAATGATTTTTTTTTGTCAACCCCTGTTTTCAAACTGATGATCATTCTGGTCCAGGCACTGCTGATAACATGAAGCGATGGAATTGCAAACATCATGAATCATTTTATTCCATTTCGGTGTGCCCTCAGTTTGTCAATTGTTGCCGGTTTTGTACTGTAAACTTTATCTTTTATGTGTCCCCACAAAAAAGTCTAGTAGATAAATTTTCAAATCCCTGTTGGTTGGCGAGCATTTCTATCCCTGTAATTTAATAATTTCAAGAATGTTATAAAAACACTAGAGGCCCAATGCACGAAATTCGTGCAAGAGTAGGCCTTCCTTCCCCTGGCTGCTGGTACCGGCTTCCCTCTGGCACCCGGGACCTGGGCTTCCCTCCGGCTGCAGGCAGGCACCTGGACCCAGGCTTTGCTCGTAGTCCCGGCTTTTTCCGGAAGGTTGTCTGGAAGGACGTCCGGTCTAATTAGCATATCATGCTTTTATTATCCTATATAATAAAGAGGTAATATGCAAATTAATCCTCACAAGATGGCTGCCTACGACCAGGCTGGCAAGGGGGTTAGTGAGGGATGACCAAACGACTGAACAGCAGGCTGCATGGGGCAACCAGGCCGTCAGGGAGTTTAGTGAGGGATGACCACATGACTGAGCAGCAGGCTGCATGGGGCAACTGGGCCGGTGGGGAGGCTGTGAGGGGCAACCAGGCCGGCAGGGGGGGCAGTTGGGGGCAACCAGGCCAGCACGGGGGGCATTGGGGGTGACCAGGCCGGCGGGGGGGGACAGTTTGGGGTGACCAGGCTGGCAGAGGGGGGCAGTTAGGGGCAGCCAGGCCGGCAGTGGGGGTACGGTTGGGGGTGACCAGGCCGGCAGGGGGGACAGTTGGGGGCAATTAGGCTGGCGGGGGGCAGCAGTGAGGAGCAACTAGGCCGGCATGGGGGCAGTAAGGGGTGACCAGGCTGGTGGAGGGGCAGTTAGGAGTGACCAGGCTAGCAGGGAGGGGGCAGTTGGGGATGACCTGGCTGGCAGCGGGGGGCAATTAGGGGCAACCAGGCCGGCAGTGGGGGCAGTTAGGGGTGATCAGGCCGGCATGCAGAGGCAGTGAGGGGTGATCAGGTCAGTGCAGGGGGGGCAGTTAGGGGTGACCAGGCAGGCAGGCAGGCAGGTGAGCGATTAGGAGCCAGCAGTCAGTCCAGAATTGTGAGAGGGATGTCTGACTGACGATGTCCTGGGGATCGGGCCTAAACCGTCAGTCGGACATCCCCCAAAGGGTCCCAGATTGGAGAGGGTGCAGGCTGGGCTGAGGGGACCCCCCTTCCCCGTGCATGAGTTTCATGCACCCGACCTCTAGTTATAGATAATCATAATGTATATGATCTTTTGAGATTACCCAAGTTGTTGTGTATATTAATAGTTTTTCTTTTTATTGCTGAGTGTAATTCCATATTATTCAGTGGTTTGGATGTATCTATGGAGGGACATTTTGTTTCCACTTTTTTACTATTATAGATAAAGCCTATTTTTGCATGGACATAATTTTTTAATCTCTCTACAGTAAATGTCCAGGAGTATAATTACTGTGCTACATGGTAAACGCATGTTTAGTATTTTTTTTAGAAACTGACAAACTGTTTTTCAGAGGGGGTCTAACATTTTACCTTTCTACCAGCAACGTCTGAGCAATCCATTTTCTCCACATCCTCATCAGCATTTGGTGTTGCCACTGTTTTTTATTTAATCATTTTGATAGAGATACTAGAGGCCTGGTGCACGAATTTGTGCACAGGTGGGGTCCCTCAGCCTGGCCGGTGATCACGGCCGATTGGGGAGGGGGGTGGCTGGGGGGAGGAAACACGGGAGGTTGGCCGGCTGTGGGAGGTTGGCTGTGGGAGTGCACTGACCGCCAGGGAGCAGATGCTCAATGCAGGAGTTTCCCCCTGGTGGTCAGTGCATGTCATAGCAACCAGTTGACCGGTCAACAGGTCCTTCAGTGGCTTAGGCTTTTATATGTATAAAATTCTTTATGCTTTTCATTTGCATTTATATAATGGGTAATGATGCTGAACATTTTTATATTCTTATTTGAAATCCATATATGCACATCGCTGAAATGTTTTTATTGATTTTCTAATTGGAAATATGTATTTATTAGGTTTTGAGTTTTCTTTATATAGGCCAGATATGAGTCATTGTCAGATATCTGTGCCCTTAATTTATTTTATTTTTACTTTAATTAGTATTATCACTACTTCCTGGAAATTGCAAGGAACTTAATGCACTTAAGCCCCATTTACTCTACTCCTGTGTTTTGTGTGATTATCCTGCAGTACTTTAAGTCTACATGTATTTAAAACTCAGTAAGTTTAGATTGTTTATTGTTTTAAGCAATTTCTATTGATTTACTCCCATTTTTAAATTCTTTTTGTGCTCTTCAGTCTTTTCTACATAAAGGAAATTCCACCAGGGATCATTTTCTTCCTGCCTAATAATTTATTTATTTTGTACAAATCTGAGACAACACGATACTTTGTGTGTGACGTGTGGAGGGAGGAGGTGTTCTGAAAGTGCTAGGTTGTCAAGTATTTTTGTTCTTCTTCTTAATTGTTAAATTTTGTTGTCTTCTTTCATTGATTCACTTACCACAATGGGCACCAGTAGTTTTATTTCTAGCTCTATTCAGTGGCAGATAAGTTTCTATTGAACCAGTACAAAAAACGTTTTACAAAGTATCGTACTTTAAAAAGATATTAGCTTGTAAGAACATGTAATAAATAACTTCAAAATGCAATGGGTATTTAATCTTAAGGCGTGCCTTTAACATTCATGTGAAACACTGTGTAATATGAAAAGAAGAGAATGCTCGTGACCCACCCGCAATGCGTTAATTGTTACTTTTATTTTCCTTGGAAGATAAAATGCTTTTTGCTGTGGTGGCTTTTAAGATTTTCCCTCTGTCTTGGCTTTCAGCCATTTTGCTGTGATAGCCGTGTTAGCTTTTAAGATCATCTCTGCCTTGCGTGATCTCTTCATGCTCTTGTGTGCTCTCTTCTCTTGAGTGTAGGCTGGGCCTATTGAGTTGCTCCTAATGCATAGAATATAGCAGGAGTGATGTGTTCTTTTTTATATATTTAAAGTTTTTTAACATTTTTTTAATCCTTACCCAAGGATATGTTTAAGGAGAGAAAGGGAGAGAGATAGAAACTTCCATGTGAGAAAGAAACATCAAGCCGTTGCCTCCACTATTTGCGTGACCTGACAGGGATTGATCCTGCAACTTCTGATGTACAGGATGACGCTCCAACCAACTGAGCATCCTGGCCAGGGCTAAAACTAATTTTTTTTAAAAAATCATTCTTTATATAAATCTTTTAATTGCTCATAGTGGAAGGGTTACTCTGATAGAGCTATTATCACAGGGTGAGCTTAATTATATATAGAACTAAAGGTGATTTTTGTTTTCTTGGGATACTATTATAAGCAGAAGGAACTCTCTCAGCACATATGATCCAAATTAGTGACTTTCTAGGCAGCGGCCCTTTGGCGGTCGAACGACCCTTTCACAGGGGTCGCCTAAGACTATCCTACGTATCAGATATTTACATTACAATTCATAACAGTAGCAACATTACAGTTATGAAGTAGCAATGAAAATTTTATGGTTGGGTCACAACATGAGGAACTATATTTAAAGGACCAGAAGGTTGAGAACCACTGTCTAAGTGAAAGGATTCTGTCCATTTCTTCTGTATGACATACTGACTTTTGACCAGAGCATTAAACACTTGTTTATTCAGATATTTTATTTTTTGTGCTTCTGCAGTGCTTATCAAGTAAGTGTGTATTTATCAAAAACTATAACTATTTAGGTTAGTTATAAGTATTTTTACAATTCTGTGGCTTTATTTTCTATACTAGGGGCCCAGTGCACGAATTCGTGCATCTTGAAAGGAACTGTGGGCCACAAGGCTGCGGTGGGCACAGGGGCAGGTCTCAGCCCATCCTCCACGCCCTTGCCCGTCCCCTCCCACCATGGCGCTTGGTTCCCTGTCTGTCAGCAGCCCTGCTCCTGCTGCCGCCACTCCCACATGCTGACAGGCGCTGGCCCCGCTCACACCCGCTGATGGTGCTGAGCGATTGGGACCGGCGCCGGGCACTTCTAGCGGGGATGAGCAGTGGCTCCAGGGACGGCTGCAGGTGCGAGTGGGGCTGGTGCCGGCAGTGGGTGCAAGCAGCGGCTCTGGTGCCGGCAGCGGGTGTGAGAGGCGGCTGCCGGCCCTGATCGCCCCTCAGGAGCAGGGGGAAGTGGAGAATCCCTGAGGGGCAATCGGGCCAGCAGCCGCCGCTCACACCCACTGACAGAGCCGAGTGATCGGGGTCAATGCCAGGCACCAGCAGTGGGTGTGAGCGGTGGCTCCCGCGCTGGCAATAGGTGCGATCAGGGTTGGCACTGGCAGCAGGTGCGAGTGCTGGGCAGACTGCGGCACATGGGAGCAAAGAATTTTCAGTAACCACCAGAGGCTCGCCCGATGACAGCCACTGGCGCCCCACCTTGGTCTGGTGCCCCCACTCACCTGCTCCATCATCCTGCTGCTGCTGATGCCCGCCATATTCCATGCTCTGCCACCTGGTGGTCAATGCATGTCATAGCGACCGATTGTTTGGTTGTTCTGATGTTCAGTCTATATGCATATTAGCCTTTTATTATATAAGATTATATAGGATATCTAAAAGCCTAAGCAACCGAATGACCGGTAGACCAGTCATTATGATGTGCACTGATCACCATGTTCCATACACACCCCCTGGTGGTCAACGCACGTCATAGCGACCGATTGTTCGGTTGTTCTGATGTTCAGTCTATTTGCATATTAGCCTTTTATTATATAGGATTATATATGATATCCAAAAGCTGATCACCAGGGACAGACGCTCAATGCAGGAGCTGCCCCCTGGTGGTCAGTGTGCTCCCATAGGGGAAGTGCCGCTCAGCCAGAAGCCAGGTTCACAGCTGGCGAGCACAGCAGCGGTGGCCGGAGCCTTTCCTGCCTCCGTGGCAGTGCTAAGGAAGGAGCAGCAAGCCGAGCGGTAAGGAGCAGCAAGTAGGCGGGCGGTAAGGAGTGAGGGGTCCTGGACTGCGAGAGGGCACAGGCCAGGCTGAGGTACACACACACACACACTCACACACACACACACACACACACACTGCATGAATTTCATGCACCAGGACTCTAGTATAATATATAAACTTATGACAAAAATTTATGAAAATTTATTTAAATTGTTTTGGAAAACTACATAGATGAATGGATAAAACTATTCCTGGTGAATTAGTTGTCTTTGACTAAACTATAAAACATTGAGTGAAAGAGTTCATAAAAATTTAAGTTTCTTTAATGAAGTTGTTTCCCAAGTATTCAAATTCCTGCTCTGTGTTCAGAGGCTGAATTTGAAAATAATGCCTTATTATATTAATTTGATTTATGCAAGAAAGAAGGTGGAGCCCTCCCATTATTAAGATATTTGTGAATGAATATACGTATGTTTTAAGTTAAAATAAAGTGCTTATGTTATAGATTTGTCCTCTGTTATTGTTTCTGCTTTATCTGACCTTTTAGAATAATAACCAAGTACTGATTTTAACTGCATCTTACAAGAGGGCTTCTCCTAGACATCTAAATACTAAGAAGGTGTTTCATTTAAGAAGAATTTGACAAATTTTTAATTGAATACTTCACATAATCTTTATTTGAATTATGTTTTAGGTATTAGAACTAATTAAAACTCATTAATTAATTTATATGTTTATTTACTAAGATCATAAAAGGCCTGTTTAGACTGAAATATTCAGCCAGACGTTAGAGAACACATAGTTATTTGGTATCTATTGCTCATTTACTAACAACTTCCATAAATTATACAGATTGTTTATCTATATGTAAAAATCACCATAGTTGTGTTTCCTTCTGTTTATTTAATATTCTAAAAAGCAAGATGGGAGTCAGGTTATTTTTATTAAACATTTTCCATTCATAAACATATGAACAAGCTTATCAAGGAGAATAAAATCCGTTCTCATTTCTCAAGGAGAGTAGTTCAGAAAGCTGTTTTAATAAAGTCATAGCAAAATCTGAAGGAGGCTTTGTGCCTTTTTTATGGGCATAAACTTGAAAATTTAAAAACAAGCCTTTTGTATGATAACATAATTAAATTAGAGTTTTTACATGTGTGATCCCTTTAATATTTGCTTTTCTTTTTTTTTTTAAATTCACAAGATTTATTGTTGGTTTGTATTTTTTTGTTAAGCCTCACCCGAGGATATTTTTCCATTGATTTTTCAAATTCTTTATTGTATTAAATGTCTCCTTCCCCCCCCCCCCCATTGACCCCTTCTAGCTCCCCCCCTACTCCCCACCCCAGGCTTTCACCACCCTATTATCTGTGTCCATGGGTTATGCATATATGCATACAAGTTATTTGGTTGATCTCTTCCCACCCACCCACCCACTCACTTCTGCCTTCCCTCGAGATTCCACAGTGTGTTACATGCTTCTGTGTCTCTGGATCTGTTTTGTTCATCAGTTTATTTTGTTAATTAGATTCCATGAACAATATGAGTGAGATCCTGTGATACTTGTCTTTCTCTGACTGGTTTATTTCACTTAGTGTAATACTCTATTTATGTGAACCTTAAGGGCCAGGAGAAGACAGGAGGAGTCATTGACATTGGTTAAACCTCTCACATATTTGGAGAAAACACTGATATTTAACACTTTTATACATTTTCATATAATAATATACTTGCTCTGGTGCTATAGCTTTACCCTTGGGATGCCCTCCCACCTTGTCTTACACGTATCTGAGCTTATACTTCATCAGTTAACTTCACATGGATACATTCTGTTCTTGGAATGTGATTTGTTCATTCTGGCTTACCATAGTAGAAATCCAAATATTTTTCCTATGAAATACCCCATAGGCCTTAGGTCCGGGTGTGTTGGATCCTCAGCATGTCAAAAATTTCATTATGCCATCTGCTTCAACCTGAGCAGTGTATCTTCTGCTGGCAGGCTTTATTGAAGTGCCGTGGCTCAGGATAAAAAAATAAGCAGGTTTGGCATAAGAAGCTTGCTTTTGAAAAAATAATAATTGATCATGTGCCTGCTCTAGATTTAAAATACCCATTTGAAAGTATTCCCAGAAGCCTCATCTAAGCACATTGATCTCTTTTTCATCTGTGGTTGAAGATAGCAATTATTATGGTTGAATAATTGGTAACTTTGGTAAGTTGTTGAGTTTTCTGTTTTATTTTTAAGGATATGTAACTCTTAGGCACCGATTGGTGATACATTGTGAAATATTTTGATTACTTCTGTAAATGGAAGCTCTTTACCTAATATCCTATTTGCAGAAATGATATCTTAAATGACTTTTTTCTATATATATAATACAAAGATGATAAGAATGCCATGATGAAAAAAAGCTAACTTATACTGTGTCTGCTATATATAGTGTGTGACTTTGCTAATTTTGTCATCTGTAAAATGAAAATAAAGTTATTTGGAGGCTTGTTGGGGAGATGATATCAGAGTAGGTCCTTATAAAATGAATAGACATTTATTCTGCACATGTTTGTTGAATGCCAATTATGTGCTAGGCACTCTTCTAGATAATGAGGATGTAATTCAGAAAAAAATAGATTCCTCCACTGGAGAATTCCACATTCTCGTCTGTCTTGACTGGGATGAACGCTCCATGGCAACAGGGTGCATGCTGGGTGGCAATAAGAACCATGAAGGAAAATAGGGCCGGGTAAGCTCATGGAGTGTAATGGTGGGATGCTTCTTAAATAGGGTTGTCAGGGAGGACTTCTGTGTGGTGGCATTGAGCACACTTGAATGAAAGAAGAAAGCATGTAGATACTTGAGGGAAGGATGTACCTGACTGGTAAAGGGGGCAACTTGGCAGTTTGAGGAAAGGTGAAGTGGTCAGTATAGCTGGAGCTATGGGGACACAGTGCTAGGGGATGAGTTCATAAAGTGATCCCGAAACACAATTGGTATCACCTTGCTGATAAATAATTATAGGTATAAAGTTAGATTCCAGACACCCTATAGAAATCTGAAATCAGGATTGGCTGTTTGCACTCTTCTGTCAATTATTTAGCTTTAACGTGGGGCTCCTTATAGCAGGCACACAAAAGTAATTAGAGAATACTTTTCCAAATTGGAATTATTCTGTTGTTGTTTACATTATATCATTGATTCTGGAATTTGCCAGTTTGTGAAGTTTAAAGTCCTCCAGATTGGCAACTCTGCCCAAGACTTTAGAGAGCAACAGCAAAGGAGTTAAACTCAAATACTGAGTTAGAGGAAAGAATCACCACAAGACAGAACCAATTGCAAGTTTAGGAGGTTTGTTCCCAAAACTACCCTCCAACATTTAACTGGAAGGACCAAAGAACTTACTGGGCTATTAAACTCATGGGTGTGGTCTATTTTACGGAAAGATTACAGGTCAAATATTAGCTAAAGGAAGAGACACATAGCTCGGTCTGGTAGGATTTCAAGCCAAAGCTTTTATTTTTCTTAGGAGGTATCTTTCCCCGAATCAGTGCATGGCAGTATGCATGGAGTATTGCCAACCAGCAAGCTCACCTGAGCTCTGTGTTCAGAGTTTTTATTTGAACACTCGAGGCTTGGTGCACGAAAATCGTTCACGGAGAGGGGGGTTCCCTCCGCCCAACCTGCACCCACTTCAATTGGGGACCCCTCGGGGGATGTCCGACCGCCAGTTTAGGCCCGATCCCTCTCACAATCTGGGACCGCTGGCTCCTAACCACTCATCTGCCTGCCTGCCTGATTTCCCCTAACTGCCTCTGCTTACCTGCCTGATCACCCCTAACTGCCCTCCCCTGCTGGCCTGATCTCACCCCCAACTGCCTCTGCCTGCCTGATCGCCCCTAACTGCCCTCCCCTGCCAGTCTGATCTCGCCCCCAACTACCCTCCTCTGCCAGCCAATTTGGTTCTGATTGGTCAGTTTCTATCCCAGTCAGTGTCAAAGCTCCGCCTCTTAGGCAGCCATTGGCTCCTCACAGTTGACCCAGATTTGGTTCTGATTGGTCAGTTTCTATGCCAGCCAGCGTCTCTGGGCCTATCAACAGGGCCTGATCAGAAAGGCGGGGGTGATCAGCAGCTCTGGTGGAGACCTGGAGAGAAATGGAGGCAAGGCTGTTGGCCAGGCCAGGAGAGAAAGAGAGGCAAGTTCTGATCAACGGCTGCTACAGAGGCTATGGATCAGACCCTGCCTCTCTCTCTCTCTGCAGCCCTCTCTAGGCAACCCAGCACTGACTTCCTGTCTGGAGGAGCCTTAGGTCGTAATCAGTTGTTATGACCCTGACTCTTTATTATATAGATCATTTCATAGGTATGATTCATTGATTGATTGCACCGGTGGCTGAACATAGTCTCAGAATTTGAGTTGATATCTTGTGACCTTGAGGCCTACCATGAATAACAAAGATACTCCTATTGTCTGGGAAATCCCAGGGGTTTAGAATTACTTCCTAGGCGCCACAGACAAGAGCCAGACTGCTTTTTGGGGAAGACCAAATTCTTTGCTACATACATTGTTATAAAAATTCACACAATATGGAAAGGAAATGGCCCCCTGGAGTCCCATCTCTCTGGAATAACTAGTGTTAGTATTGCTTGTTTGTTTTATATTGTTCCAATGTTTAATAAAGTTCATTGAATCATATTATATTGTAGCTTTTTTTTTTACTTTAAAGTGTATACAGGGGTGTATGTTTTTGCATGTGTTTTAACGAGTACCCTGAAGTTGAACACTAGATATAAATTTAAAAATATTTTGTTATCTAATAAATAGTGATGCATTGCACATCTACACAGTTTTTTACATGTTATTTTAATTTTTCTCATTGAAAAAATTTTTTGAAATATAATTGCTTAATTAATAAAAGGCATGACCAGTTTGAAATTTGGTATGTTCTTCATTATTACCTCTTTTGGGATGTTTTCTATTTAATTGTTTATGGGATATTGAAATTGTTAATGACTTTCATATTACTCTTAGGTAAACATTGCAACTTCAGCAATTTCAAATGTAGAATGTGCCCATATTCCACATCTCAGCCCAGCTGTCATTACTACTCTGCAAAATGAATCATTGTTATCGTCCCAAAACAATGGGACTCTGGAAGTACTTACAGCGGCAGGTGTTCCACACATCAATGGGAAAACTGCTTGTGATGAATTTGATCAACTGATCAAAAATATGGCCCAGGTAAGAACATTTTTTCTTTTTAGTTCTGATAGAGTGTATAATATCTTAAAAGAATGTAATCAAGTCCTGGATAATTTGAAGAATATTTATATGTTTATCTTATGTAACATGTTAAATATACATTAAATATATATGTATTAAATGTAGTATTAAATATATTATTATTTATTAAGATATTTATAACATCTGAAAAAAATTGGAATGAAAATGAAGTAGATTTTGTTTGTTTGGATGGCTCAGAGATTTTTCTATTCCATTTCTTTAAATTATCACATTTTCAACTGAGTATTATGTTTTATGTTCTAGAAATAGTCTCCAGGATAAATAAAATGTCTCATTCTAGGTGATGAGGGATCAAGGTTATTTTAGAAAAAAAAAGAATTTATTGAGTTTTTTTAAAACAAAGGAATGCCACTAATAAGATGACTACAAGTGCAAGGATTAGCTTTTAATTTTATTTCTTGCTTTGCTTCCTGGACAGGGTCGCCATGTAGAAGTTTTTGAGCTCCTCAAACCTCCCTGTGGAGGCCTTGGGTTCAGTGTTGTGGGGCTGAGGAGTGACAACCGGGGAGAACTGGGAATATTTGTGCAGGAGATCCAAGAGGGCAGTGTGGCTCACAGGTGAGACTGGGGGCTGCTGGTCTGGGTTTGATACCATATTCGGGAGATGTTGATCACCCTGGGAGAATGTAGAGAAGCAAAATGAATGAAAACAAGAATCCAAAAATAATGATAATAACCAGTTTTTTAGACATCATTGGCATTGCTATGATAAAATGTTAGTCCTTTTGAAAGAAGAGTAGCTTTTCAATATAGTCATAACTTAATCACTTTTTAGTAAGGAAAGAAAAATTTGATGAGGACATCTTCTCAATGTTAGTAAATGGACTCTTCTGATTAGATTTTAAAATTACTATTTAGAAAACTATCCATGTGGCCCATGATAATTTAAAAGATTTTATTAATATACTCAAAGCAACAAGTAAATTACATGCCTCCTCGCTTTTATTTGTAGAAGATAGGCACATCCAAGATATAATGAAAAGGTTGGGTCGCTGAAAGAAGAGGGCTCTACAATGGGGGGAGTTCATTAGATGCACTGGAGCCAAAAGTCAAAAGTCCCAGAAAAAGCTACCTAATTGTGGACATTAGAAAATAGAGTTAAAATAATCGGATGCTGTACGCCAGAAAAGCTGTCATTGTCTTGGGAGCCATCAGGTATCTTTTACCTCCTTTCTCATTCTTGATAGAGATGGAAGATTGAAAGAAACTGACCAAATCCTTGCCATCAATGGACAGGCACTTGATCAGACGATCACACATCAGCAGGCCATCAGCATCCTGCAGAAAGCCAAAGACACTGTGCAGCTCATTATTGCCAGAGGCTCGTTGCCTCCGCTCATCAGTCCCGTGGTTTCCCGCTCCCCATCTGCAGCCAGCACAATTTCCGCTCACTCTAATCCGGTGTGTATGTAAGATTTTCACAAGGAATAGAACTCATTTTCTACTTCTTTTTTATAGGTTTCTAGATGACTATTTTACATTTTCCTTAGGTTCTTTGTATTTCTTGAGTTTTTGCCTTTTTATTCTTCTATCTCTCCCTCGCCCGGAATAGTTGTTATTTAATTTTGATAAGTTTCTGGCTTCTAAAACTGTTTTTACTATATTTTGTATAGTTTCTTTTTTTATTTGGTAACATCTCTCAAATGAAAATAAATTAGACCTTTTACAAAATTGACTCTATGTGCCAACAGATACAATCTTGAGTTTGCTTTGTAATTTGTCAATTATACTCTGTATTATTGTTAAAGTTAGCTGTCTATGATGACTTTAAGAAGTAATCTACTTTGGAATCTTGCAAGGCAGGATAATGCAGAAAACATTTTTAATATGTAAAAGTTTTTTCCTTGATCTTTCCTTTTTTAAAGAAAAAGTTCTACAAAAGATCTCCCAAATCAGTGCCTATCTTTACCTGGTTAAATGTGGTCACGATGATGATGTGTTGATAATTTCAAGATTGATTATGCAGTAACAATCTTTTGAAACGAACGTGTAACTAAACAAAAGAGACATGTCTTACGACTCATTTTTATGTTTGAACTCAATTTTTTAATATTACTCATAAAATAATTTTCACAGAAATCTCAACTGTAATGAAAATTTTAGTTTTTCCTAAATATGTTCAGATTCTTATAGGAGCTTTATTTTCAGGTTCACTGGCAGCATGTGGAAACTATTGAATTGGTGAATGATGGATCTGGTCTGGGATTTGGCATTGTCGGAGGAAAAGCAACTGGCGTAATAGTAAAAACCATTCTGCCTGGAGGAGTGGCTGATCAAGTAAGCTACTCCCAACAGGTGTTCATGCTGTTTTATTAAATAACATGGCTTCATCTTTTACATTATCTGCCAGAAAGAAGAAACTGTGGCCTTAGATAATATCAAAGAAGCTGAGTTAGACTCTTCTGTTTTGCTGGGCTATCCCTAAATTGTTTTTTTTTTTAAACTTGGGGAGAAATACCATTGAAAGGGGAAGATTGATCTTAAGTTAAAGGAATAGACCACCAGACGAAAGCCCAAGTTATGGTTTTGATCATTGTAGAGATAGCAGTTCTTTATTTTATGATCGTAAATCAAATTTACAAACCTAGTCAACTGTTTTATGGCCACAAGATTCTATTGAAAAAAGAATAGTTTGCTGTAGTAGGAAAAAGCACAAGATTCATCTTGTCTTTTTAGTGATGGGTCACTGGTGTCGTCTTTGTCTATGAAACCCGGCCTGTTTTTGTCACTGGGAATTGTACATTAAAGAATTGCCGTTTATGCTAGAATTTACATGTTGGAATATATGTGGCAAAATTTTAGTTGCTTATTATAATTTATGTTTTACTTAGACAAGTTCAGCTAATGTAAGTATATTTGTGCTTTGATTGTAACTTTTCATAATGATGTTTGCTTTTACAGGTGTATTTGAACTTAGGAGTCATGTTCATCTATTTGTAATATTCATATGTGAAAGTCAGATTTATTGGCAGAGATATTGACAGTAACACAATAGTTTGACATTTTTAAAAATATTAGCCAATATCTAGCAGTATCTGGTGAAATCCCCTTAGTTGACAGACTTGTGATAAATAAGTTTTATCTTCAGTGTAGAGCCGCACTGTTCAATACTCTGGGTAATTGCCAGATGTCACTTTTTAAATTCAAATTTAAATTAATTAAAATAAATAAAGTTACAAGTTTAGTTCCTCATTTGGTCTGGCTACATTTCATGTGTTCTATAGCTGCAGGTTGCTTGTAGCTGCCGTATTGGACAATACAGAACATTTTCATTCTTGGACAAAATCCTAGTGGCCACTGTATAGAGGCTTATAAGACTGCTTGCCACTCCCCATCTATCTGAATTTTTATCTCACCATGATATCATCTGCAAATGAATTCTTTAGAAATATTTATAACTAAATGGCAAGGCAGAAAATTGTCCTGTCATTGCTTTCTTGTGGTTCATACTATATTTTGTGTAATATATATTTGTATAGTGACTTATACTATATCTTTGTTTAATGGCATTTTCTTCCTCTATTCCTCAAAAAATTCACAAAAAGGCTTAATATTTTCTTGTATCTAGTAGGTAGAAATCAAATTGAAAAGCTTATATCGACTATCAATTTAAGGAATATTTGTGAATTTTAGTTACTTATATCACACTGAGTGATATTAGGCTGCTTCAAAAATGTAGTTAAAAAAACAGTTACTTATATCACACTGAGTGATATTAGGCTGCTTCAAAAATGTAGTTAAAAAAACAGTTAAAATCACAGCCACATGTGTAGTGTCCTATGATTGATATTTCATCATTTTTTATTCCCTTTCCCTCATTTAGGACTTCTCTGATGAGGTAATAAAAATAAAGCCTGATAAACCAATCTCTTTTTATTCAGCATGGGCGATTGTGCAGTGGAGACCACATTCTAAAGATCGGTGACACAGATCTAGCAGGGATGAGCAGTGAGCAAGTAGCACAAGTCCTCAGGCAGTGTGGAAACAGAGTTAAACTGATGATTGCAAGAGGTGCCCTAGAAGAACCGGCAGCACCCACCTCTCTGGGCATCACTGTGTCCTCATCCCCATCCTCTACACCAGAGATGCGGGTAAGTAGGTGAAAGTTCATGGGGTAGGTCATAGACAGTAGCACCTGAATGATAGGATGTTTGTTTTGAAACTAGATTTATTAATGTTTATATATTAGGGATATATGCAAAACCGATTGTCACGGACAAGAATGTGGCGAAGGCCTTAGGGTGGGGCGGCAGGTGTGTGCTAGAAGGGGGTCAGTGGGGAGACAAAGGGGACATTTGTAATACTTTGAACAATTAAGATACATTTTTTTAAAATGAAACAAAATTCAAATATAGAAATGTTTCAGCACAAATAATATGTTATTAATTGTGAATAATGTGTAACAGATGAAAAATAGATTGCTTAAAAATTCTAGATGACTATTTTACATTTTTCTCTAAGCAGTACATTTTTGAGAATAATGTTCTGTAGTACAGAAAAGTATTAAGGAATTATTTGCTACTAATACCTAAAATGTTGGATACTTTTTCTTACATTGAAGGCCCTCAGTAGGGTGTGGTGAATAAAGCTTACTAAAACCTTTTAATATTGTTTTATGGCATATCATACAACTGTTATCAGATTTATAATGAGAAGTCACTATTCTTCAGCCAGTTATTATAAATTTTTAAATAAAAGTTATGTTTTTGAGATTGTAACAAAAGCTTTACCCATATGCATAGCCTCCCATCTATGTTTGTAACAATATAACAAGAGCTAGAAAATTTCATAATTATTCAAATGTGGTGATTATCACAAATACTTCAGATCACAGCATGACTGTAGTGCATAAAAAATTCAACAAAACCATTTTATCTAGAAATCATATATTTAAGGAGAGAATTACACTCAATTTTTAGTTTAGCTTTATAGCAAATGTAAATTCTACATTTTTTTCCAATAGTTCTAAAAACATCCGATTTTTTCTATTGAAGTTTTTTTTCTAACCAGTTGCTTCGAATTCTTTTTTTAGTATCCTAATCTCCTCCACAGACCCTTTTAAACTTTATTAGAACACTTGAAATTTCCATGATTCTCTTGTTTTCAAGATTGAGTTTGGTTGCTATTTTTTGCAGAAAGAAAGAAAGCTTGTTTATGAAAGTATTTAACTGGAATTCTTTTGTGGTAAACAAAAACATTTTATTCAGCATATATAAATGAATGCAATACCGAGACCCACTTGATGTAATTGAAAGCTTAGAAAAATATCTATTCTGTGCATATCATCATTTCTGAAGCTTGTGCCCCTTTTAAAACCATTCGATAGTCAAATTGCCACCCTCTAAAATAGCACTCGCATAAGTCTTATTAAAAATAGAAAACACATTTGTTTCCATTGAAGCAGATTTCATCCTGTCATTTTCTTGTAATTATCTAAACTTTAAACTTTTTGCTAAGTTTGCACAGATAATTATGTGCAGTGAGGAAAACTAAATGGAACTTTACAATAAAATTATATCTCATTTAGGTGAATTATCAGTGAGGTACAATCAGAGTTTACTTAAAAAAAATCAGAAAACATCACTAGCTAGCCCCAACCTGCATGTCTATTCAAAACGATAGCCTGAATTCTGTCCTGATCTTCTTAGGGTTATCTGTAAAATGCTGACACCCCTTTAGTATGTAATGCCAATAGCTTAATGATAACTTACTGCACTAATCTACTAATGCTAATTCAGGAACTCTTGCCCTTCAGGCCAACATAGAATTAATAGCAGTGCTTTATGTTAAAGAAACCTGTGGTCAGCTATCATTGCAGGAAGTAAGGGAATCATAGCAGAAAAGCAGACTTTCCTTACAGATAGCTTTTAAAAGTAGAGTATGAATTTACAAAACAAACACAGGGACCATTTTAAATGGTTCATGGGTACATTTCACTGATTTTTTAAAACATAATCAGCTCTAGCCAGTTTGGCTCAGTGGATAGTGTCGGTCTGTGGACGGAAGGGTCAAGGACACATGCCTGGGTTGTGGGCTCAGTCCCCAGTAGGGGATGTGCAGGAGGCAGCCAATCAGTGATTCTCTCTCATCATTAATGTTTCTCTCCTCCCTTCCTCTCTGATATCAGTAAAAATATATTTTAAAAAATAATCATCAGTCTATTAATAATATTTCTGAAGGATAGAGGAAGTCATACTTATGGTGTTAGAATCAACTGTCAACTTGGGATAGTAACAGTAGCAAAGTGTCCTGAGAGGACACAGTGGCCCCTGCATTCCCCTGGGGTTTTACATACTGCAGAGCACTTAGGAGCCGGCGTTCTGCAACCAGCCTGTCTGCATTTGAATTCTGCCTCTGCTAGAATGCTTACTGTTTGTCCTTGGAAAGGTCTGTGCTCCTCAGTTTCCCCAGAGAAAAGTTGACAGTGGTTGTGCCTACCGCAAAACTGTTAGCTGGACTGTTCTCCTTATTCCTGATAGACATTTGAAAGTTAGAAAAATTCAATAGCAAAGCCAGATTTGAACTTGATCTGAATTCAAAATGTGAGTTCTTTCAACCTCCTAAATCCTTAACACATGCAGATGTGCATCTTAGAGAATAGAATTTGTTCATAAGAAACTATTTGATTTCTGAAGTTTTGTTTACACAAGCAGCATTGTATTTCTGTGATAGGGGGTGTGTTCAGGTTTTCTGCTGACATTCCCTTTTGGCACAAATATGATGCTCAGTGCATGTTAACAAGACTGAAGGAGTAATCAATCGCACAGTGAGCCCCCAGCAGAGTTCTCTGACACCTAATTACACCTTATTCCGAAATAAAGATGTGGCTTTTTGAGTTACCTTGTTTGTTTACACGTTTATTTTTCTGGGTATTTATTTATCTATTTTATTTTAGGTTGATGCTTCCACTCAGAAAAGCGAAGACAATGAGACATTTGATGTGGAACTCACTAAAAATGTCCAGGGATTAGGAATTACCATTGCTGGTTACATTGGAGATAAAAAACTAGGTAGTTTTAAACATTGATATGTTTTTTTTTAACTTGACAATTGCCTCTAATGTAATTATCTTATGAGTTATTGAATCATATTTATATATTTTTATATTATTGGATAAGCAGATTGAAAACTTTTCTAGGAACAACTTAATTATGTGATTGTGATTTTGTATTTATGAGACAAAACCATTGTCTCATCCTCTGGCCTAAGTTTCTACTACTGGTTTTGTTTGTGTGGCTTGCTGATGTATATTTCCTCAAAATTAGGACTGTATATTTGGATACTAGAGGATAGATATTATTTATTTGAGTGATTTTCATAAATAGTAAAAAACACACAACTATTTCCAATCTTAGAACCTTCAGGAATCTTTGTAAAGAGCATTACGAAGAGCAGTGCTGTGGAACATGATGGCAGAATCCAAATTGGAGACCAAATTATAGCAGTGAGTAGCACATTTAATTTTGCTTTGTTTAATTGTCATCGTTGAGAAGTGCATTCTCATTTACTCAGTTTTGAGAACTACATTTAGCTTGATACTAATTTAAGCTTGCTTTGTTAATTTGACTCTCATTAGAGTGACCGGTTTTATTATTTTTTGGCATTAAGAGCATTCAATAGAAGCTTTACCGATTTCACTTCTAAAGGTGGGACTTCATTTGTGAATGATTTGTGACATATCAGATTTCTGGTTATAACATTAATATAATAGTTATACATTAGTTACTAGTACATTCATATCATAGTTCGACTGTAGTTGCAGACTCCCAGGTAAAGACCGGTTGTCATAGCCTCTGGTTTGCTTGCATCTGAGTTTGGGATGTGTGCATTTTCTCCCTTAGGTTAGCAGAACAACGCTGTTATTGTTGACTCCATCACCAAGGCTGCTTTTAGCTTTAAGACTATACAAGAATACAGAAAAGACCCAGCCTCTCTAATTAATCAACCCATTATTCTTACTGTAGTAACATCACTAGGCTTTGAGCACATGGCTGTTCAAGGCAGTGTACAAAAGGATATAACTTCCAGTTCAGTGTTCGCTGGACACGGGACTCCCTAACTCCTCCTGAGAACACAAACCCTAAAGACCCTGCAAAGGGGGCTTCCTGGTTACAAACTTCAGGAAAAACTGCAGGCGATAGATTCTCTTAGGGGTTCACAATGGACATGGAAAAAAATCAAAGACTGAGAAGTTCTGCAGTAGAGAAACTTGTTTAACTCTTTTACATCAGTGTTTCCTAAACTTCTGTAATGATGGGTTCTTTCTATTTTCAAACACATGTTAATATCCTTTGGAAGACATTTTGAGGAATGCCAGTTTATTTTAATACTAGAGGCCCAGTGCACGGATTAGTGCACATTGAAAGGAAATTAATTAGAAGGTGGCCAGTGGGGCGGGACTAGGTGAGATGGGCTGGACACGCTCTGGAGCCAACTTCCTGCAGTCCCTCCCCAGCCGGCTGCACCTGGGGTGACACTGGGGCTCGAAGGGTGTCTGCAGAGTGAGCAGGGTCCCTCTGGCAGGTGGGGTCCCTCAGCCTGGCCTGCGGAGATCGGGCCAAAACCAGCAGTCCGACATCCCCTGGGGGGTCCCAGAGTGTGAGAGGGCACTCTGCAAAGATGCTGTTGCTCGGCAGCTCCTGTGTTGAGCATCTGCCCCCTAGTGGTCAGTGCGCATCATACCTACTGGCCAGTCACTTAGCCTTTTATATATAGAGATGTGTTTGTTTAAGCTTAATTAAGTATCTGTGGTTTCCTTGGGAATGTAAGAAAGTAGAATGTTAGGATAGAATAGTTCTTGGTCATAGCAGCATTATTCACAATAGCTAAGATAAGGAAGTAATGTTGGTGTTCATTGATGGATGAATAAACAAAATGTGATGTATATACAATGGAAAATTAATGATACAAAGAAGGAAATTCTGCCACATCCTACAACATGGATGAACCTTGAGGACATTATGCTAAGTAAAATAAGCCAATCACAAAAGGACAAGTACTATATGATTCCACTTACAGGAAGTGCCTAGAGTAGTTAAAGTCATACAAGCAGAAGGCAGAATGGTTGTTTTGAGGGATTGGGTGGAGGGGGGAATGAGCAGCTGCTGTTTAATGGGTACAGAGTTTCACCTTGCCGGATGAAAACATCTGGAGATCTAGTGTATGACAGTGTGAATATACTTAACACTCCTGAACTGTATGTATAGTTAGAAAAGGTTAAGATGGTAAGTATTATGTTATGTGTTTTCTACCATAATTTGACAGGAAAGGTAGAGGTGTCCTTTATCTCTTGCCATTTGCTCCTGTATTCAGCTCCCTGAGTTCTGGGGCTTAGTCTGTAAAACTCCTAACTGCACCTGTTCACCTCTTAATCGACTATAAAGATTGGATTGTGCTTGCCTCTGAGCTGGCTGGTTCCTGTAAAGAGCCTTCCCATGGTATCTCCATTTTAACCTGCACTGAAAATTAACTACTTTAAGTTTGTTTTTTTGTTTTTTGAGTAAAGGAAAGGGGAGTGAATAGATACAGATTCTAAATACATATTTGATACTGAATTAAAAATTGAAAACACAGCTACGTGTTTTTTCCCTAAGCTGTATAATTTAACTCATTAGAACGTTTTTTAAAATTCTCTTGAGATATAATTCACATGACATCCAATTTACCGATTTAAAGTGTATAATTCAGTAGTTTTTGGGTACTCACACTTGTGTATCAATTACCACAATCAATTTTAGTATATTTTCATTACCCTAAAAAGAAACCCCCATACACATTAGCAGTTACTCCCTAATTCCCCCATCATCTCAATGCTAGACAACTACTGATCTAATTTCTGTGCAGATTTGCCTGTTCTGGACATTTCATGTAAATGGGATCATATAATAAGTGGTAATTTGTGATTAGCTTTTTTTGCTTAGCATAATGTTTTCAAGGTTCATCCAAGTTGTAGCATATAAAAAGAAATTCTTCATTTCTGAGTGATAATCCACTGTATGGGTATACCACATTTTATTTATCCATTCATCAATTGATGAGCATTTAGGTTGCTTCCTCTTTTGGGGGGATAATGCCTCTATGAACTTTCATGTGTAAGTTTTGTATAGATGTATGTTTTCATTTCTTGGGCATACTAGTATACTTAGTGGAATTGCTGAATCATATGATACCTTTATGTTTAAGTTTTAGTAAGCTGCTTTCACCTACAAAATTGCAATAACGAAATGTCTCTTGTAGAGTTTTTAGGAAAACCATATGAGTCATTTATTTTAAATACTTAGTGTAATACTTTGCACCTAAGTGCAATTTGATAAATTAAGCAGATATTTATTAAGGGCCTGAAATGAAGCCCTTACACATTTGAAAGAGTCTTGTAGTAGCTTCTCTCCTCCTTGTCATTCTTTCATTCTTATATTAGAGGCCCCGTGCATGAAAATTCGCGCACTCAGGGGGATCCCTCAGCCAGGCCTGCACCTTCTCACAATCCAGGACCCCTCGGGTAGGGTCCCTAGGCCTGGCCTGAGATAAGGGCCTCTCCGGGCTTTTTTCCCCCTGCTGCAGGCAGCTGGCCCCACCCCTGCCACTGCCACTGCTTGCCATCTGTGCAGCACTGCCCCCCCCCACCTCCCCTGCCACCAGTGGCCTCCCTCTGCAGGTGACAGGTGTGGGGTGCGATGGCTTGGCTGGCCTGGGCCTCCCTCTGCCGGGCGATCGCTGGCTGGCTGCACACCTGCCACAGTGGCCTGGGACTCCCTCTTTCTTTGCTGGGGGGTGGGGCCAGCCCTGCAAGGGGCCGTCTGCCTACCTGATTGCCCCTAACCACTTGCCTGCCTACCTGATCACCCTTAACTGCTTGCTTGGTGGGGTCAGCCCGGCGAGGGGCTGTCTGCCTACCTGATTGCCCCTAACTGCTGGCCTGCCTACCTGATCTCTCCTAACCACTTGCCTGCCTACCTGATCACCCGTAATCGCTGGTCTGCCTGCCTGATCGCCCCTAACCACTCTGCCTGCCTGCCTGATTGCCCCTAACTACTTGCTTGGGGGCGGGACCAGCCCAGCGAGGGGCCGTGGTGGTTCTGGTCTCTGGTTGTTCCCGTCATTATGCTTATGGTGGCTGGCCTTTTATTATATAGGATAAGTGGAACCTTAAATATAATTTTGCTTAGGCAAGGTCAGTGATAAAGGAAATTGTTGACCCAAAAGTGGAAGCAGCCTTCTTGTGAAATTTTTTTTCTTTTAATAAAATCACTTGTCTTCATTATCATCAATGTTCTGATTTTTGACTTTAAGCAATATTTTTAGAAGCACCTTAAATGCTTAGGGAACATCATGAAATGCTTTGATTATGCCTTAATTTAGTGCAAAATATCACCATCTTGTGGACTTTTGAGATAGTGGTAGTCAAGTTCTTCATACCAGTTGTGTTTTCACAACTGCATTTGTTTTTCTCAATCTCTGTTTTGGTAACAGCTATTTTGAGCTATACATTATTTTCACTTTATAATTGTTGAGGTGGTAAGAAGAGTAAGAAATTATTTCTTACTGTTTTGAGGAATTATTATTTTATAACATTAAAACTTTTTTGTAGGATTCCTGTTTCACAGATTGTGTTCTAGGGTCTCACTATAGACCTTACAGGGCAAAAGAATAGAGTAAATGAACACATTCCCCCCCCCCACTTTACTAGTATATATAGTATGTAAGAATTATATGATAAAAGGACTCTATTTTTAAAGTTGGCCAAACTTGTCATTAAATAAAAACACATACACTCATTCTTTTTAGGTTGATATACAGAGAACTTGGCTAAAAGCAGTATGAGGTAATAATTAATCAAAATATTATTAAACAAGCATGTGAATATGGAAAGATGTCAGATGTTGCCTATGATGTTCTGTGACTTTTTATACATATAGGTATAGGCTGTGTTGGAGGCGGGCGTGGCCAGCTAATTGAGTGTGCTAAGAAGCTGGGATTTTTGAATTGTTCCAGCTAGTATTTCTCCCTATAACTGTTCCTGTTAATTGATATATCTGTACTGTGCGCTGTGAGAATGTTAGATCTCTTCTTGAGATAGCACAAAGGCAGTTTTCTGAACTGCAGTCTTGTCTGTGGCACCATTGGATCTGAAGCCACGGCTTAACTCTCTTCCTTCGATAATGAGGGACCAGAGCTGGTCCGGGGCCTGGTTTAGGCTTTGGGGACCTTGTCTCATAGGTGTGATGGGTCTAATTTTATGGAACAGAAACTGCTCCCATGAAAGCTTGGGATTTTCATGTTTATTAATCACTTCTTCACTCTGCTACTAATAGTAACAGCTGGTGAGTGTCTTCCTGGTCCAGAGTGCCATGCACTGTATATTTGGGAAGTACCATTATTCCCATATGACAGATGGAGATACTGAGTAATTTGAAGTGAATTCTGGAATGGAAAGTCCATGATTATTCCATTATAGCAATTTCTTTGGTGCTACTACCATCTCTGACATTTGTTTTCCTGGGAGATCCTAGTGGAGATATTTGACTTGACTTTACATAGAAAATAGTGGATTTTTCATCTAACTTACTCGTCCCTTTGGCCCCTTGTTTCTCAGCAGTTTATTCCGTAGATTCTTTCTTTTGGGTACCATCGTTCCCGAGGGGTTCTGGGTACTCTTGAGGGGGTTCAACATGGCCTGAGCCTGGCTTTCCATGGGAGTGGCATTTCTCTGGTCTATTTTCCAACAAAGTCAGGTTGTTGAGCAGTTCCCAACATAACAGCACTTTTCTCTTGCTTCACAGTCAAAGCCTTTTTCTTATTCTCCTGGCGGAATTACACACAGTCCCCTGCATCCTTCCCTCCTTGAGGTGACACAGCTCTTCTGAATTGAGGCCAAGGAAGAACCATCTAAGTGGGTGTGGTAGGGACTCAGAACTCTTCTCTCTTTAAAACAAAAACAGGCCTCTTAAATTTTCCCTTACTTTAACAACCCAGCTCTTTCATGTCCTAAATGTACACAACGTTTAGTTCTTAACCACTTAATTTAAATTTCTTCTTGGTGGCCCCTTTCACAACTTAGTTTAGCACAGGGTATAAATAAGAATAGCATCTCAACCATAATTTCATTTTCACATACATGACACTGAGTACAAAGCTCTCAGTTCATCATTTTTTACCACAAATTCTCTGGAGAGCCTGCTTACTCTGCTTCCTAGATGCCGAGGAGTGGAAACAAATATTTTTAATGGTATGAATCCTGGGCCCCACCCTATAACTGTTAGCTCATAATTTCTAGAAATGAGACCCTATAATCTGTATTAAGCAAAACAAACAAAACCCTCCTGAGTGATTCTAGTGATTGTAAACTAGTACTGGTCCCCAAACAGGCGTCAGCCCATTCCCTGCTAGGGGAATCCTCACTCCCCATTCTTCTCACACTAACAGGCGGTAAATACGCATTTGGTGAATCGGTAATACAAATATCCATTCCATTTTTAACATGTCTTGTTCTTACCAGGTAGATGGTACAAACCTTCAGGGTTTTACCAACCAACAAGCAGTAGAGGTGCTGAGACACACAGGACAGACTGTGCACCTGACACTGATGAGGAGAGGAACGAAGCAGGAAGCTGAGCTCACGGCAAGGGAGGACGTCACAAAAGATGTGGTTTTGTCTCCTGCTAATGCCAGCATAAGCAAAGGTAATGCCGAGTTATCTGGTTTTCAGTTACACCCTTACATCATTTCATTTTTTTTCTAATTCTAAAGTTATTTAAAAAATAGTTTTTAGTCTTCACTATTTAGTATGAACCAAGTAAAAAGGAAATCTAATAAAGTTGGGATGAATTGGAACAAGAATGTGTTCATTAACTATAGAACGGACTTCAGAATAAAGCAGATTACTTCCCGTCCTATTTATTCAGTCACCATTTCCGAAACATACGCAGTCATTTACCTTGCTGTCCCTCCTTACTCTTTCAATGTCCTCATCATGTTTTCTCCTTCGGCGGAACCTATCTGCCTGGATTATGCATTTGAGCCCCAGGATGTTTCTGACTCCTCAGCCTTTCCTTGAAGGAATGGATTTTAATTTCCCATTTAGAAATGTCATTCATAACCTGCTTACCCAGGAGCATTTCTGGGAAACACTGGCATCCCTATGTAGCTCACTGGGCTCAAGGTTCACTGGTAGAAGTCGGGCTGTTGGGTGGAAAGTGCTGCTTCATTTCTCAAACTGCTAACCATTCTGGTATTTATGTCATAAACTACTTATTACAGTACGAGGAGACAGGGAGGCAGATCACAGGAGAAATTTATTACTTCTTTCTCCCATTAACAAGAAAACGTTCCTTTAAGACTAAGTAGTTATTGAAGAGTTTCCCTACCTAAACAATTTCTTATTTGGGGATTC
Organism: Myotis lucifugus; assembly: GCF_000147115.1. Lineage (NCBI taxonomy): Eukaryota > Metazoa > Chordata > Mammalia > Chiroptera > Vespertilionidae > Myotis > Myotis lucifugus. The sequence goes on from NW_005871127.1 coordinate 1,646,602, forward strand.
AAATATATACAGTGGGGTGTGAAAAATTCAAATGCTTCTATAACAGATATAACTGCTAACATATTCTTTTCCTTAAGAAAATTATGAAAAAGATGAAGATTCTTTATGTTTGAGGAGAAACACCAGCATATTACCCATTGAGGAAGAAGGTAAACACCTGGAGCAGGTTGTTTTGTTCTTTGTATGCTTTATAGATAAATGACTTTTATAAATGTGCATAAGCCTCTATGGACATATTGTAAATTACAGAAGAACACTTTCAAAAAAGAGATCTTTTAAATCCTTATTTATGTATATGATTAATTGCTCTAGTAGATTGAAATAGTTCATTTATAGCTGGCATATTTTCTTACTGACTCGATCTTCTACATTTTTTAAAAACTAGAACCCTTTGGGACTCAATCAGTAAATACATGGTTTTTATTTCAACCCCCGTATTTCTGTACAGCCAACATATGTCTATCTTAATGAACAAGCAAACATAAAATTATAAAGCATATTTAAAATTAATACCAGTGAATCTGTAAAGCATAAGCTACTAGGAATGAAACTGTCCAATTTGGGAGGCTTTTTCGTCTCCATTTTTTAAAACTTTAATATTGGAAACTTTAATATTGGGAAATTGGTTCCGAAAGGAATATTAGAGAGAAATTAAGCCTTTCTTAGATTTCTTTCACTTATAAACCTGGGATCCATGAAGCTGTTTAAACATATTTTAGAGCAACATTGTTTTAATATGTAATTATGCCTGAGTGTTGTGGTGATCTTTTTAGCCTGGGAGCTATGTACCTCCCTTCTCTGTCAGGTTGCTCTCGGTAGTTCAGTAGCTTAAATCCACTGAGCAAAGAACGAGACTGCTCTCCCTTCATTTGAATCCCATCCTTCACGAAATAATTTTATTGAAGCTTTGTAGTTCTTTAAAATACCTACTGCTCCATTATTAAATTATTTTTTGCTGAAATTTTTTATTTACCTTTATTATTTTAAAGCAGTATTTGTGTTTGCAAAGATATACCTGAAGTGAGATGTGTAAGATTCACTGGTGTTAATTGCATTCTGCCATTTTTACACTAATAGGTGAAGAAATACATTATTTAGGCTAAAGTGTAAGTGAGTATTAGGAGTAGGGAGAAAGGACAAAAATGAGATAGTAAGTGGGGATGGATATGGGCATTGTCTGGAAGCTCAGACCACGTAGTTGGCTTTGTGTGCAAGGATAGATGGGTGAGGCTCTAGACTGAGAATCAAGGCCCCCAAATTCCTTTGGAAAAATGTGTGTTCTAATGCATCTATGCTAGTGCTTGGTGCCTAGACAAGGGAGTAAGTTGCCACCTCCACAGAAATTTGACTCATTGTGTGAGCCTGGGTAAGTCACAGTCACTTGGCTCTCAGTAAGATCAGAGAATTGGACTTCATGATTTTTAAAATCTGTCTGAAATATTGACTTGGGGCAGTTAGGGAAGGAGGAGAATGGGGGATTGTGCATGTGGGTTGTATGAAGACAGATCTCAGATTTGTTAGTAGCCAGCATACAGATTCCCCACTTTTTGCATTCAGAAGCCCACCCTGTTTGAATCACTGCCCAGCTCTGTATGGACAGCAGAATCAGAGAAAAGGGGGTGAGTGAGGAGGTAGGGCTCTGAGCTGACTCCTCTTTCTAACCCTTATCAAGTTGAAAGAATCTGTGTTCACCCCTGCGTGGTGATTCTCTCTGGACTGAATTTAATGTTGAAAAGAAAACACTCATTTGGGTGGGCTAGTCTCCAAGTTGGAAAAAAATATATATTTGTTTTCAGTTTCTCAAAGAGAAACCGATTCATTTTATTAATTCAAGGCATAACATGTGCAGAATAGACCTAGAGTGAAAGCTCATTAATTCCGTTAAATAGGAGGCAGTCAAGAAATCTGATTTTTACAACACTCTTTACATTTGAAATTTGAATGCTGAAAAGGATATTAAAATTTTAACTTAGAGTGTGCATTGTAGAGATTTTTTAAAAAGACAACCTTCATGAGGACGAACTGTGATGAAATATGGAAACATTTGAATATGACTTGCAAATTCTTTTCAACCATTTTCTTACTTTAGCTAAATATTTTAATTCAATAGTGTTTACATAATTTGTTTAGTGAATTTCTTTCCAAATTTTTTTTCTTTTTACCAATTAGTGCAATCCCAATTATGGGGTTTTACTTTAATGTGCACTCTGTTTCTCAAGTTTTTCTTATTTTTACACTCATTATACATGAAGTTGCATATATTCTTTGTTAATTTCTTCTGTCTGTTTTTGTAAAGGTGTGGCTTGGTTCTTCTTTACTCTGTAGGACCAATTGAAAATGAAGTAGATAAACTAACATAAAAGACAACATGGTTTTTGACTGTAGAGACACCAGAAGACCACCAAGTGAAACCTGGAGGGACTCGGGCCCTGGTTCTTTTAAATACATGTCAGATAATATATGGATACTTTAATGGCAATGTGGTCAAGATTTAAAAGACTTCTCAGAAAAGAAAGTAGTGTTTGAACATGCAGATGTCAGGGTTCTAAATATGTAGAGAAGTAGAGTACCTATTGGGTGATGAGTCAGACTTTGTATGATAGACGGGTTCTGATCTCCCCTGGTACAGAATGTTAAAATAAGGATAATTTTTGTGGTTTGTCACTGACTTAATTGCGTTGACTCTTTCAGGGTATCCCTTGCTGTTAGCTGAAATAGAAGAAATGGAAGATGCACAGCAACGGGAAGCTGCCCTGCTGAAAAAGTGGCAAAGGATTATGGGAATTAATTATGAAATAGTGGTAGGTTACCTTACCCTCCCCAACTTCCTCACTTGTAGCTGTATTTGATGAAGAAGTTCATGAGAGCAATAAAAGTGTTGGTCATGCAGTCTTTGAGAAATAGCAAATGTCCAGCGTTTTTTTTTTCAGAGATCTAAGTGTGCTGACTCAGGTATTTAAAAAATTCAATTTGGAGAAAGTTTGATTGTAACCAGGGAACTGAAATAAATGGCATTGAAGTTTTAGAACTCATAAATCATCAATATTTTAATATTCCTGGTGGTAGTATATCTTATATAGATACTAGGAAGGTTGTTTTTCTGATTATTAAACTTGGGATTCATAGAAAGAATCAGAAAACAATGACAGTGTTTACTTAAAGATAAAACAAAATGAATCGTGACCTATATACAAAATTGTAAAAGTACTTTTTCCTATTATCACTCTCATGTATATATTTTCATTAAGAGGTGTGTATTTCTGTCCGCTTTTTTCATATCACTTACGCCATATTGAATGTTTTATGTTTATTAACTAGAGGCCCGGTGCACAAAAATTTGTGAACTCGGGGTGGGGGGGGGTGGCCCTCAGCCCGGCCTGTGCCCTCTCGCAGTCTGGGACCCCTCGGGGGATGACCACCTGCTGGCTTAGGCCTGCTCCCCGGGGGATTGGGCCTAAGCTGGCATTCAGACATCCCTCTGGCAGCCCGGCAGCCCTCGGGGGATGTCCACTTGCCAGCGGGGAGCAGACCTAAGCTGCAGTCAGACATCCTTAGTGCTGCTGAGGAGGCAGGAGAGGCTCCCACCACCACCACTGTACTGGCAGCCATCAGCCTGGCTTGTGGCTGAGCAGAGCTCCCCCATGTGGGAGCGACTGACCACCAGAGGGCAGCTCCTGCACTGAGCATCTGCCCTTTTGTGGTCAGTGTGTCATAGTGACCAGTCATTCCCAGTCTTTCTGCTGTTAGGGTCAGTTTGCATATTACCTTTTTACTATATAGGATAGAGGCCTGGTGCACGGGTGGGGACCGGCTGGTTTGCCCTGAAGGGTGATCCGGATCAGGGTGGGGGTCCCGCTTGGGTGCCTGGCCAGCCTGGATGAGGGGCTGATGGCTGTTTTCAGGCTGGCCACACCCCCTTTAGGGTGGGAGTCCCCACTGGGATGCCTGGCCAATCTGGGTGAGGGGCTGAGGGTTTTCAGGCTGGCCATGCCTGCGGGCGACTGAAGCTCCCAGCAAATTTCAGGGATTTCAAAAGTAAAATGTAATGCTAGATTAGTTTGAATTTTTCTTATTGCTTATAATATCCAAGTAACTCTAGATTAGAAGAGATAAAAGACAGCAGATTTCATATATTATTAATATATTATTAATAACTAACATTTATTGAGCACTTTGTGCCAAGTAGTATTCATTGAATACTCATGACAATGATCTTTTTTTAAACACTCAAGATGTTTAACTGTCAGTTAAGAAATGAGTAAGTACAGCTGTTATTATCATTTTAAATTGCATTGAGGAAAAAATACAATAAAGTGCAGCTTCACTGTTATTAATTTAACATGAAAAGAAAGTTGAGATGTTCCATCTATGAGGATGCTGGCTTGCTTAACTGAGACTGCATCTCTTCTGCTGGTAACTGAATAGTGAAGGGAACCTTTTGACTAGGCAAGTGTTGACTAGTCAGATGTCAGACCTGAGACTGGGACCTTTTAATGGCCTTTGTGCACATGGCACTCCCAATCTGTCGAGGGCAGAAGTGTGCTGTAAGTAAAAAAGAATTAAGCTATTTACTGGCTCTCAACAAAAGTAAATTAGACATAGATCTGACTTTAAATTGTTGGTGACATAGTTATACAGCATAAATGTAATCATGGGGGGAGTGGTGCAGTAGAAAGGAGGATTGATAGGCATTGTGAGTGGGGTCCTGGAAGACTTTTAAAGACCATTGTTGTCCCTCAAAACCGCATAAGTGGGAAGTGTGGGCTCTAGGTTCAGACAGCTGAGGTTCAAAGCTCTTTTCTAGCTGTGTGACTGTGGTTAAGGTAACCTCTCTGGGAAATGAGGATAGAAACTATATCTATTCCTGAGAAGAAAATGAGATTCTGTGTAGTGGGGTTAGCACAGTCCCTGGCACAAAGTAAGCTCTAAGTGGGTGTCTTTCCTATACTGTTGTTTGAGCTCAGGTGTTTGTTTTATCTGTAGCAGTTTAGACTACCTTCCATCCTTATCAGTGTCTATAGGTACAGCAAAGTATCTGAGGTTCTTGCATCTCGCTGCTTCCTTTGGTTTCTGTTGGCTCATGAAACTGACAGATAATCAGTACTCTTTCAAAGGCAAAGCTTTGCTACTTTATAAAAAGGTTTTTGAACTTTTGTGAGAAACTTGATCTGCTTTGAGCAAACATCTATATAGATATATATCTATATATATCTATATATATCATAGGCTAAGCGACCATCCAACCAGCCTGTAGGTATGATACGGACTGACCACCACGGGACAGACACTCAACGCAGGAGCTGCTGAGCTGCGGTGACTTGGCAGCAGCGGTTCTGGGGTGATGCACCCTGGAACCAGAGGGGAGGGAGCCCAATTCCTCACAGGCCCACACGATTGCACCTTTGGCTGAGGGTTATATTGTTGCTGGAGCACCGTCAGCCCAAATCTGGTTTACTGCACACTTGCGTTTGCATTCCACACCCTGTACAACAGCAACTTTGCAGAGTGCCCTCTGGTACTCCGGGATCCCTCAGGGGATGTCGGAGAGCGGGTTTTGGCCCGATACCCGCAGGCCAGGCCGAGGGACCCCACCTGCCAGAAGGACCCTGCTCACTCAGCAGAAGCTCTTTGAGCCCCGGCGCTACCCCAGGTGCGACCAGCGGGGGAAGAAACCAAGGGAGGTTGGCTCCAGGGCATGTCCAGCCCATCTCGCCCAGTCCCCTCACCATCAGCCACCCTCTAATTAATTTCCTTTCAATGTGCACAAATCCATGCACCGAGCCACTAATAAAATACATATTCGAGAATTAAAAAATAAAAGAATATTAGAACTGTGATGATTTTGCTTTTTTTAGGTGGCCCATGTGAGCAAGTTCAGTGAGAGCAGTGGTTTGGGGATAAGTCTGGAAGCAACAGTGGGACATCATTTTATCCGATCTGTTCTACCGGAAGGTCCTGTTGGACACAGTGGGAAGCTTTTCAGTGGAGATGAGCTATTGGAGGTAAGAGCTATGCCATTTTACCCTCCCTCCCCAAAGAGAATTCTTAAAAGGCTGCAGGAGGTTTCATGGTGAATAATTAAGTTCTTATTTAAATTTCCCCTCTAAAGGATACTCAAGGGAGATCTACAAATAAAATTCCACCCAGAAATTTCAAACCTATATTTGGAATGATTTTCAGACGTATTCCATGCTGAGTTTGTTTGTTTTAAAGAGAACTATAAAAACTTCTTTAAGATTTTTAAAACATTTATTCAATTTGTAGAATATGTAATACATTTATATATTTCAAAATCACAAAGAATGCAAAAGCTTTACAATAAAAAGCCTTTTTCCTATTCCAATTCACCCAGTTCCTATCTCCCTTCCTTAGGTAACTAATTACATTTGTTTCTGTGCAACCTTCTGGATATCTTTAAGCATAAATACGAAATATGAATGTATTCTTTTGCCTCGCTTTTATAAAAAGCATGCTAGTGCATAATATGTGCCATTTTCCATTTTGACATTTTTCACTTAATAATAATATAAAATGTAAATTTTTAAAATAATCCCTTTTCCCATTCATCCTTTGGGGGAAGTTTTTATTAACTCTTTCTTCCAAACTACTACTCTGGGAGATCAAACATGGATGCAAGCTAGTGATTTTTCTGAGTGCTGTAGAAGGTCCAAATCCAACAGACTCTAACCTTGTGTGTAAAACGTTTTCAGTAGTGTTGTTACGAGTCCAATTACAGTTCTGAGCACAGGAGAACTGTGGTAATAGTAAAATTTATATTTACTTAATGAAAAATTGTTCTCTAAAGAGTATTCATGCTATGAAATGTTCTTTCTTGGACAACTTCTCTCTTTCCTCAGGTGAATGGCATAACATTGCTTGGGGAAAATCACCAAGATGTGGTGAACATTTTAAAAGAGTTGCCTATAGAAGTGACCATGGTGTGCTGTCGTCGCACTGTGCCACCCACCACCCAGTCAGAATTGGATGGCCTGGACCTCTGTGACATTGAACTAACAGAAAAGGTATTGGATAATGGATATGAGACTAATCTGAATATATTATGGAAAGGCTAAATGGTGTTTGAAATTTTTTTAGGCCTCTTTTATTTTATTTGGTGTTTGGTTTCCTTACATTGCCCATGGCTTATAAGATAGACCTCGGAGTCAGACAGACCTGGGTTTGAATCAGGCTTGGCACTTCCTAGCTCTGGGAACTTGGGCAAGTCACTTCACTTTTCTGAATCTCAGTTTTTTCCTCTGTGCCTGTAAGTCATGTTGCCTGTCTTGGAGCATTACTCTGCAGCTAAAATAAGGTCATGTAGGGATATTTTATTTCATTGCCCATGACATGCTTATATAATTTATTCATCATACTACTATGAAGTCAATACTTATATTGTCCCCATTCATGGAGCAGAAAATCGAAGTACGTAAATAGTGAGTATATACTATCTATGTGGTGAGTGATACTTTTATGTAACCTACTGAGCTCAGGGCCTGGCACACAGTTACTGCTCAGGGAATGGTTAAAATATGGATGGACACATCATTTCTGCATGTGTTGGTCTTATTTGCACACTATCAATACTTTAAAAAATGAGAAATTTGAGCTCGTAATAATACATGTCAGATAATACTCTGTGACATCCAGAAACTCCCATTTTTCTGTTTGCTCATTCTTTTCCATTCAGATCAAAATGTCAAGAAATGGAGCTCATTGGCTTTTCTGAAGATTCACAGTAGATATCTGAAGTTATGATTTGGACTTTGTATATTTGCAACCTAAGTGAAATCCCATTTAAGATATAATGAGACATGATGTTAGGATTTGATTTACCTTATACTGAAGGAATCAGTAAAATGAGATAATTTTGAAAACTTTGAAGAATAAAGTGTATCGTTTAATATTCACATGGGTGATTAGAATAGGTAGAATAATAAACATTAGTCCAAATTGTGTAGTACCCCACATAACCATACATACACATTTTATGTGATATAAATGCAATTATTACAATAAAACAAGTGGACAGATTTGCATCTTTGGTCCTAGGCTGTGCAATAATTGAATAAAAGCAAATAGAATATACAAACTAGAATTTAATGTATTCTTCTAGATTAACAGCTGAATTAATCTAGCATCACTTTAATGTATTTTTATCAAGGAAGCTAACAGTTTGAGCCTCTGTTTCTGTGCCAGATGATTTATCATCGTTACCTCATTTAATTTTCAAAAATCTATGAGATGGGTAGTTACGAAGCCCAGGTTAAGAATGTTGCTCAAGGCAGCACATGAGAAATTCTAAAGACAATTTTCAAGCCCAGGCCCTTCTGACTTCAAATCTTGTCTGGCCACTGTACACATTAATTTATTAATGAAATAAATAGAGAGAGATTCTTAGAACCTTTGTTTGCATAAAACATGGAACTTTTACATTCATTGAGCCATTTCTTCTTGAATTATTATTTATCATAATTATTTTTTATTATCAAAATAGCTTAATGTTTTTCTCCTGACTGCAGAGGCTATTCAGACACTGATGAAAAAAGTGAAAATCACCCACAATCATGCTCTGAGATGTAACTATTGTATTTATATATATTTTGTTAATCCTCACAAGAGGATATTTTTCTATTGATTTTTTTAGAGGGAGTAGGGGTCAGAGAGGGATAGAGAGAGAGAGAGAGAGAGAGAGAAGCATCTATGTGAGAGAGACACATTGATTAGGTGCATCCTGCATCTGCCCCGACTGGGGCCGGAGATCAAACTTACAACCTGGCTACATGCCCTTCATCAAGAATTGAACCTGAGACACTTCGGTGAATAGGCTGTGCTCTAACCACTTAGCAACACTGGCCTGGGCCATTTGAATATTTTTATATGAGATCTTTGACCCATACATTTTTAAAAAAATATATTTTTATTGATTTCAGAGAGGAAAGGAGAGGGAGAGAGATGTAGATACATCAATGATGAGAGAGAATCATTGATCGACTGCCTCTGGCAATGCAGGCATGTGCCCTGACTGGGATTCCAACCATGACCTCCTGGTTCATAGGTCTATTCTCAATCACTGAACCACGACAGCCTGGTGCATATTTTTTTTTAATCTCAGAGGGAAGGGGGTGTAGGTGATTAAACGAAGAACTTATATGCATAACCCATAGACACTTACAATATTGCAGTAGGCCTGGGGGGTAGAGTGGGTGCGGGGGTGGAGGGAGTCAGGGGGGAAAAAAAGGGGGAGATCTCCAATACTTTCAAAAATAAACATAAATTTACAAAAAGAACCATATAATTTTAATGCCTGTTATAAGTTAGGCATTTCTTCTTGTCTAATAACTTTCAGTAACTATGACCTTAATTCCTAAGGGTTTCCTGATAAGCTGTTGCTACCCTTATTTGAGAGTACTTTTTTCTGGAAAGACACTGAGAATCTCCCTTTTTCCTGGAGTGCTGTTATGTGTATCCGCTCACCTAGTGCCTCTGAAATAAGAGCTGTCTGGTCTGTCACCAGCCTCACGTAGATCTCGGCGAGTTCATCGGGTCTTCGGAGACCGAGGAGCCTGCGCTGGAGATGCCCGATGTGGGTCGGGATCCAGGGAAGGTTCACGGACCTTTGGCCATGTGGGAGGTGGACGTTCAGCACATTGAGCTGGAGAAAGGCAGCAAAGGACTTGGCTTTAGCATTTTAGATTACCAGGTAAATCCGACTTTTAACAATTTTTAAAAATAAAAGATGATATATACAAAGACATGTTGATAGAGAAAAGGCAGATAATATTTTAGTCATCAAAGGCATTTTCTTGTTCCTAGTAAAACCTTCAAATAGTAATTTATATGATTCATTGATTATCTTAAAGGATTTTTTTAAAATATTGAATTCCTTGAGCTCTTTTATATTGTAACTCTTGAGGAATTTTGTAGAAATATCATTTTTTTTTGTTGTTTTGGACATTGGGGAGTATGTCCAAACTATTTTTATTTCCATGCACTTAATCGATGGTTCATATTTTAATGGTAAGACAGAAAGTCTGTCTGAAGTGAATAAGAGATTTATAATCGGCTATGTTATAAATTCCAGCATTCCTATCGTTTGACTAAATTTATGAATAATCTTAAATTGGTCAAATGTGACTGCATCCTTACCTTGCATTGTGTTCTGTAGTGTGAGTAGCTGAGGAAATGCTGCAGCCCCTTGGATAGACACAGCTGTTGCTCCTCATTAATTAATACTGAGCCAGTTGCCATCTCCGATGACTCCCCTGGGTTGTGTCGTTCACAGGGCCTGATTCTGGAGCCTTGTGCTAATACTAACGTTGCTGTATATCTTACACTGCATCACCAAATTCTGTACGGCCTCTCTTTACACTTCCTTATTTCAAGAGAGAGGCCCTACCTTCAGTATACTCACAACCACTGATGCTCCAGAGCCGTTATTCCCTATTAAACAAACGCTGGTGTTAATAATTCATATATCTGACATCTGTCTACCCTCAGATGATAGTTATAACATTTGACAAACGTTAAAATTATTTTCAACTTATCTGTACAATTTGAAAGGTCGACTCAGGAATGATGCCAAGAGAGGGAGCTTGTTTAGGGTGATTTCTTCCTAAACTCTAGAAGGGAACCTTTGCCCAGATAATTCATTAGAAGGGTTGATGAACTTTTTTAAAGACACCCGAAACAGTTACTCATCCATTACAGTTCAGGGGGAGCAGCCTGTGAACATATTTCCCAGTGTAAAATGGAGCTGCCTGCTCTGTCCTTTTTCCTTCTGTCAGGACCCTGTGGATCCAGCCAGCACTGTGATCGTAATTCGTTCTTTGGTTCCTGGCGGTGTTGCTGAAAAGGATGGACGCCTTCTTCCTGGGGATCGCCTCATGTTTGTCAATGACGTGAACCTGGAGAGCAGCAGTCTCGAGGAAGCTGTGCAGGCCCTGAAGGGAGCCCCGTCAGGCACGGTGAAAATAGGAGTTGCCAAGCCTTTACCCGTAAGAATTTGGATTTTACTGATTCTTTTCAATATTTGCAAATAAAATGGCTTCTGCGCTTATTTTTAGCTTCACATGTTCTTATGATGAATCATGACTTTTGGTACTTTTTATAAACACAATTGTTACTGGCTTTTGAGATTAAAAATTTAATGTTGAATAATATTTTTTTTAAATATAAAGGAAATAAAACAGGAAGTTCAGAAATAAATCGGTAACATTGTTTTGTGCTTCACTTTTCACCTTTTGTATTTGATAATAATGTCATGATAATACAGAATGAAATATTTTCAATGAAATAATGCCTTAAAATATCTATCCCAATATAGTAGAGTATTAGAGAAATTAACAGCATTAACAACTAGCAGCAGAATCTTTAATTTGGGTGGGATAAAGTAGAATCTCTGTAGAGTGGCTTGAGGTCCCACATTCTGTCAATTTCAACACGGTTGTTGTCTAATTGCTGCAAAGCAAGAAATTGAACTTTCCAAAGTGGATTCATCAGCGCGTGGCTTCCTGAGGGAGGGAAGAGCCCTCATGTCATTAATTATTGCAATATTAAAAATAATGACATGCTTACATAATGCCAATACGTTTAGTAGATAAAGTGATTGCAACACAGCACTTACCAGTAAGACTGAGTTGCAGTGAAATCTGAGAGACATTCTCACTCTTTGGGAGTTTTTTTCAGTGTATAAATGTATTCTTAAGTGAAAGGGCAAATACTCCTCCTAAGAAACCACAGACACATGGCTATGTTTGCATAAACATCAAGGAAAAATTTGTTGACTGAAATAGTAAGCATTGTTAATATGTTTTAAATGTTAATTACATTTTTTGTGCTTCACTTTTTACTCCACAAAGAATTGATAACCTATGAAAATATATTTATAAAAACAGAAAGAGGGAGAGGAAGGGAGGGAGGAAGAATATGTTAATCTAACCTGAAATCAAACCAGAATTGTAGAAATCACAACAGAAGATCGATATGAGGGGGGATATAAAAATGAAGATAGTCCATTGGGACTCTGCATATACAGGGTGTGGCAAAAGTGGGCTTACAGTTCTTCATATGGAAAATAATATAATCAATAAATAATAATACAAGAAGAAACTCTGTGTTTCACATACTCATGACTCAAACCTACTTTTGCCCCACCCTGTATGTTAAGATTGACCATACATTTGGTTCTAGTCTTATTGTTCAATAAAGAAAATGGCAAACATTAATTCCATATATGTTTTTACTGCTCTTAGGAGGATCCATGCCAGTTATTAAGAAGCATACTGTTTTTCCCTAGCTAGTTCCAAAATAAATTTCTTTCATGAGAATGTTAACTATTTCAAATTCCATATGCATTGCAATAATATGAAAAATATCTTTTATATAAAGAGAAGTTTACTATCTACTAACTCATATTTGTGGAACAAGAAGAGAAACTTTTTTTCCTAAAATACTTTTGTTTGTAATCGATGATATGAGGTGATGTAGGCATGACAATTATCTAACTACTAGAGGTTCAGTACATGAAATTCATGCACAGGGGAGGGGGTGTCCCTCAGCCCGGCCTACGCCCTCTTGCAGTCTGGGATCCCGTGGGGGATATCCATGGGGAGTGGGCCTAAGCCAGCAGTCGGACATCCCTCTCACAGTCCAGGAGCCCTCGCTCCTTATTACCTGCCTGCTCAGTGCTCCTTACTGCTTGGCTCGCTGCCCCTTAGCACTGCTGTGGAGGTGGGAGAGTCTCCTACCACCACGGCTGCGCTCGCCAGCCTTTAGCCCAGCTTCTGGCTGAGCGGCGCTCCCCCTGTGGGAACTCACTGACCACCAGGGCAGCTCCTGCATCAAGCGTCTGCCCCCTTGTGGTCAATGTGCGTCATAGCGACCACTCATTCACAGTTCAGTTGATTTGCATATTATCCTTTTATTATATAGGATGTTAGCCTATTTTCTCTGAGGTTGGAATAAAGATGTTAGGTTTCCTGTCAGTGTGATAAAAGTTGCCTTATTTCTATATTAAGAACTTGTTTAGCCAGAATATTTGTCAGATAAAAATGACCAGACGATTACTTTAATATAAAATATTTTGTTATATTATTGATTTTGATCATCTTTTATGAGAAGGATGAAAAAAATTAGTTGAAAGGATTCTTATCTAACAGATGGTGTTGGTATTCAAATAAATATCCTCACTGTAACTTAACAAATACAAATGTTAAATATGAATATTTATCATATTTTATGTTCATCGTTCTATGTTAAAGTCATGTGGTATCATTTGAAAAATTTCCCATTTTTTTCTCTCCTCCATTAACTTTTTCTCCTGCTCCCTTTCCCCTCTTCCCTCTCTTTCCGTTCTCTTTCCTTTTCATGATCGCATCCTCACTCGCTGGACTTCATTCTCCCTGCAGCTTTCGCCAGAAGAAGGTTATGTTTCTGCCAAGGAGGATTCCTTCCTCTACCCCCCACACTCCTGCCAGGAGGAAGGGCTGGCTGACAAAGCCCTCTTCAGGGCTGACTTGGCTCTGGTTAGTGGCCACAGCTTTTCAAGCTTTCTTTAAAAAAAAATCTTATGTCTTATTTTATCTTGCAAAATATTCTAAAGTCTTACTGTATTCTTTGTTCATTATATTTGTGAAACGGAACATTTTCTCATCAACTCCAATAGTTCTAATAATTCAAAATGGGAAGAAAAACAAACCTATGTGAAAACTATTTGTTGGATTCGTGGAAAATTTATTTAGCAAGGCATTATGTCAACAGGTAGAATTAATCATTACATCATACCAAATGTTGTCGGAGCACTTATTTACTCTCATTTCATACTGAGTCTTCCTAGGCATTCTTTTACTGTTTCAGTATTTAGCCAGAAATCAGCATTTTGCCTGCCTTTTAAGGAGATAACAGGTCTCCATGAACATTATACTAATACTAGAGGCCCAGTGCATGGAATTCGTGCACTCGCGGGGGGGGGGGGGGGTCCCCTTCAGCCCGGCCTATACCCTCTCGTAGTCTGGGAGCCCTCAGGGGAAGTCCAACTGACAGCTTAGGCCTGCTGAGCTAAGCTGGCAGTTGGACATCCTTAGCGCTGCTGTGCAAGCGGGAGGGGCTCCCGCCATGGCTGCTTCACTCGCCAGCCGTGAACCCGGCTCAGGGCTTCTGGCTGAGCAGTGCTCTCCTTATGGGAGTACACTGACCACCAGGGAGCAGCTCCTGCGTTTGAGTGTCTGTGCCCTGGTGGTCAGTGCATGTCATAGCGACCGGTCGTTCCGCTGTTCAGTCGATTTGCATATTTGCCTTTTATTATATAGGACTAGAGGCCTGGTGCACGAAATTCGTGCACAGATGGGTTGTCCCTCAGCCCAGCCTTCACCCTCTCCAATCTGGGACCCCTCAAGGGATGTCCGACTGCCCGTTTAGGGGATCGGGCCTAAACGGGCAGTCGGACATCCCTCTCACAATCTAGGACTGCTGGTTCCCAACCACTTGCCTGCCTGGCTGCCTGCCTGATTGCCCCTAACCACTCCCCTGCCAGCCTGATTGATGCCTAACTGCTCCCCTGCTGGCCTGATTGCCCCTAACTGCCCTCCCCTGCCGTCCTGGTCTCCCCCAACTGCCCTCCCCTGCAGGCCTGATTGCCCCCACTGCCCTCCCCTGCAGGCCTGGTCCCTCCCAACTGCCCTCCCCTACCGCCCATCTTGTTGCGGCCATCTTGTGTGTTGGAGTGATGGTCAATTTGCATATTACTCTTTTATTAGATAGGGTTATGTTAACACTTCAAAACTAGATAGTTTAGAACTCTATGAACTACATAAAGTATTATGGTATAAATATGTCAAATAGTCTTCAGCCATAGAAAATTCTTTTGAAATGTGGTAGGTCATAAATGTATCATTGTCTCTAAAAGTGCCCCAAGAAATACATTTTTTTCTAGAGTTGACAGGGCTTCCTTGAATCTCCTTAAATGAATACCAGTCAAAGAGAAGATTAGTTCTATTTTCCCGTGAGCTCAACATCTTATGGTAGGAAGTGTCCTGGGCCTTCTCCCTAATTAGCTGTATAATCTTCTACTGGTCACTCAACTTTTCTGGACCCTGGCGTTTTTATTTCTACAATAATTAGATGAATTGATTGTTAGGATCTCTTTTAAGATTCTGAGGCATCAACTAAAGTTAGACAAATTATTTGAGACATTTTTTTAGTGTTACTTAAAACAAATATTTTTTTTTTATAATTTATGGCCCAAGGCTTAGTTAATACTATCTATGTAGATAGCAAATGTTAAATATTTAATGTTTGGATTATGGTACATAATGTACATTCATAAAGGATAAATCTCCACATAGATACTCACTAGTGAATTTGAACATGTATTGAAGAAATGTTATTAGAGAAGTTCATTTTGAAATTGCTCGTCTGTATTCCTCTCATGTTTTTTGCAAGAATATGACCTGGTGTAATGTTTTAGTGCAACTTCTCCTCGCTAAATGTGTAAGCTGAAATCACAAAGAAATAGAACATACCAGGTTGTGCCATTAAAGCAGAAAAGGGTGGTAGTATTGTATAAGGGTAGTATTTATGTCAGTTATACCTATTCTTAGATGTAACAGTGAGTGAATTGTAAGGAGAGCTTCAGAGTTATCATGCCTTGAATCTTTCACTTGGTTCTGCCACAGAAGATAGTAATAGGATTTTTAGATAATACGTAGTGAAATTTGCTACCTCACTCTATGTGAGTTTTCCAACAGTAGCCGTTTATAACTAATAGTTTTACCATAACTAGATCATAATTAGGCACCTTGTTTGCCAGTGTAATTTCAGCATGAAATGCCAGATTTTTCTCTTTGGTTTCTGATGATCACCATCATGTTCTGGGTCTGTTGAATGGTTTTTAAATGTACTTAAAGGCATTTTAAACAAAATATATCGTCTTGGTGTGATTTATGAATAGAGGATTGCCTCGCAGTCCTGTTGAAGAAGTTTATTTTAGTTGAATAGGAAAAGAGCTGACCTCATTTATTTTATTATGAAATTCTAAGATTTGGGCAGGTATTATTTTAAAATAATGTGAACTGGGAGAAAGGCAAATATTTCCCTTAATTTATGACATTCCTAAACTTAGAATTGATCCAGGTCCTTTATTGATTGTTACCTTTAGTCCCTTATTGATGGAATAAAATAGCCTTTGACGCCAGCAGGCTCAGCTGCAGGTGAGCAGTTCATCCTTGTACTCTTGCATTAGCCTCTGAGGTGTTGAAGAGGTTGAAGAGGTCATGTAGAAAATAGCATAGACAAAGGAATGATACCTGGGACCTTTTGGTCTCAAGTGGAGACTTTGTAATAGAACAGAATTTCCAACTGACATCATTGTTTTTATCCCTAGGTGGACACAAACGATGCTGACTTCGCCGATGAATCTGCATTTGAGTCTCACTACTCTCCTGATGACAGTATCTACTCTACTCCAGCCTCTATTTTATCTCTTCACAGCAGTGCTTGTAGTGATGGCCTGAACTATGGTCCCTCCCTTCCACCTTCTCCTCCCAAGGTACAAAGGGAATGCCAACTCGTTTATGGGAGAACCTTGTGTGTAACTTTCCAGAGGTCACTGTTTATGCGGAGTTGAGTTGTAGGAGTAGCAAGTCAGATACGTTCTATTTCTCAAGTCATGGATTCATTACCAGATTGAAGTTCAGTTTCATTTAGGTGGTGTTGATTGGGTCAGTGATGACTCCCAGGGACTGTTTAATTCTAGGGTCTGTTATGCAGAGTGATGGACACAGAGGTTCAAAGCTGTGGTTAGGATTTTCTTGTTAAAATGAAAAAAATTAATGAAAATTATTTCTCAAATTGTGTTTTTAACTGTCTCTTTTGGAAAAAAATTAGTTATTTTATTATGACTTCATAACTGACTTCCATGCAAAGTTGGATAGTAAAATATTTCTTGCATTAATTTGATATTTACTAGCTAAGTTAAACTTAATGCTGTCATATGATTTTATATAAAATGAGACCAAAGAATACACAAAAATCATCGTGAATAGCAAAATATGTTTAAGTCACTGGATATGATTGAACAATCTGGTTGCTACTTGACATATCTGTCCATTTCTATATTAGAAATAAATTATTGGTATAAATTCTCCAACTTTGTTTATTTTCTTAGTGACATGATCTATAAAACCTATCCAATCTTTTGGGTGTTAAATGGTATCTTACTATTTAATTTGGGGTTCCCGATTACTAGTGACGTTGAACACTTTTTCATATATTGGCCATTTGGGTTTCACTTCTGTCAGTGGCCTCTAAGTTTATAATGGGTTGCTTATCTTTCTATTGATTTGTTGGCATTGTTTATATTTTCTAGACATTGATATACAAAGCAATTCAGTGTATTTTTATGAGTATGTGTATGTGTGTATGTGTGTATGTGTTAAAAAAAACTAAAAATGTGTAGGAATCGTACCTTTCAACTTCAGGAAAGAAGTTATTCTTAGAAAAGGAATCATGGAATTTAGCTTAATACACTTTATTGTTGTAAGTAGAAACAGAGATTGAAGAAAATATGGCAAAATGTTAAGATCTGTTAAATTTTGGCAAAGCTTTTATATGTGGATATATGTGTTTAATTTTCTATGTTGGAAATATACCACCAATAACAATTAAGATAAAAAGACTGGACAATAATTCTTAATTATGTGAAATATATATTTTTCACATAAGTTCAGTGGGAAGGGAATTTGAAACTATGAATAAGTTGGAAAGTAGAATTTTCCTAGATCTAGCACAGTTTTCCTCTTTTCCGGAATTAACAAGTATTTTTTGGCCAGAACAATCAAAGCATTTTCTTTTATGTTCAAGGTACACCTGTTATTCTTGCAAATGATGCTGGGCAGTCTCTTTGAATTGGTTTGCAAGGTATAATCTTGAATGGAGCATCTGCTCCTCTCTCACCACACCTGAGCCTGCCTCTGTGACAGCGTCCTGTCTGGACCCCGTTCAGCCTTTCCTGGCCTCAGGGCTGGAAGCTGAGTTCATCTCCTAATGGAATCTCCTAATCCACAGCATAGCACAATTCTTGCCAGTGGGACAGATTGCATTGTTTAACTTTGTAATTGTTACTTAAAGGGATTACACAATCTGCATACTGAGAAGCATATATTTTACAGGGCAAATGCTGGCTGTATGCAGCACAACATATTGGCTTACTGAAGTCTGTTTGCCTCCTATTTTTTTTTTCATTTCCCAAGCAGTTTACTCTTTTGTTGAAGCAAATTTTGGCAAGCTGGCTTATCAACTGAAATATTTAAACTGCAAAACAACAAAGAAGGCATTAATGAGGGTGTTTTAAAACAAATTGTGAAACCCCTGTGTGCTTTTAGTTTTCTTTGAGAGTAGCACTCTTCCTAGGAAGTGGTGAATCTCTGCAACGTTTTTGTTTGTTTTGTTTTGATTTTGTTTTTGTTTCCTGTGGCATCTTTTTAGCATGTAGATATTTACTAGAAAATTGCGTGTAAATAAATAAAAAGTTAGTTGATGCACTCATCTTTTTGTCTCTGCACTAAATTTACTTTCAAAAGACAGAATAGTAATTTGTTATGAAATTTCAAATTAACCGTTTTTCTTAAAGAAAGTGAGCTCAGATTGGGACTTTTTAATTGATAAAATAAGATTGTATAGTATATGATAACTGATGTGAAGAAGGATGAAATAGGGTGTGAGGTTCTCAGTGACTCCTCAAGTTTTTGACATTGCTAAATATGTAGTAAGTCTTATAGCCTTAAGTCATGTCTGGAAGCACACAGGTAATTTTATCTGTGTCCATACGTTGTGAGAGGTCTCATCTCCGTGATCAGGTGTGCTAGAAGTGGTAAGAACTGGTCCCCCCAGAGCAGGAACCCACCCTGAAGGGAGGACTTCCTCAGTGCAGAGCCGTCGGAGCCCTGCAGCAGCTCAGACCCCAGAGGACCTCAGCCCCAGGCAGAGTGAGCTCCTCTGTACAACACTCTCCCACCTGGGAGTCTCTTCTGCTGTCTTTTCCTTTTAAATGAGTGGTGCCTCCTTAATTTGATTAGTTATCATATCAGGATTTAAGGGAAATAGCCATCACTCAAAAATCTGAAAAATATAGCTGCTTCCAGGGCATTTGGATTAATAGAAGCAGACCACTGAAATGTGGATTTTAAAGGCAGAAAGCCAGGGGGATTTTTCTTTCTTACTGTTCTAGGTTTTAATTGTTTGATTAATCTTTTTATCCCCCTTTCCTCATCACCTTCAAAGATATAACAAATGCAGAGAGAATTGTTTTCAAACTTAAATGGTTCTAGACTTTTGTTTAAAAGCTCAACATATTATGGGGGAGAGGATGCTTTCATTTTTTTTCCTTCCTATTTTGGCTTAACAATACACCCAATAAAAATATAATTGCTATGTAATGAGTCTCCCCTTCACCTAATCCTCACCTGCAGGCCCTACCGTCCCTTGTGCACACACTTCTCGCTCTTGCTCCAGGCATGAAATGATTACTAGTTGGTACATGTCCTTCATTTGTGAACGTCAGTCCCCTAGGATATGCTGTTGATTCTAGTGCATGGTGAACTTGGTGTTTGTCAAGATAGAAACTGCTTTTTGCACCTCCTACACCAAACACATCTCATGGATTCTGTGATATATTAAAAAAAAATTCCCAAATCTTCACTTACTGTCATTCTATAGCCTAGAATATTGCTATCTTTATATCCCTGTTTAAAATCTGTGTATTGTTTGGAGGAGAGGATTAGTGTCAAAAACTAATTAAATCACTCTAGTCAAGATGATGAGAATGGTTATGGAAATCCTAGTGACAGAACTGCACGTTTTCAAAATATAAAAGATGTTGCCTTTTTGCTTAGGAGAGCCAGTGTATAAACAATAAAGGACGTATACCCAATCTCAGAAAGAGTGGGGAACAAGGTAAGTTGGAGTAGCTTTGTTTATGGTATATTTTCCAAAAGTCTTAAGAAGACGCCGAAACCGGTTTGGCTCAGTGGATAGAGCGTCGGCCTGCGGACTGAAAGGTCCCAGGTTAGCCTATGTAAATATATTATCTGGGTAAATACTGTACCCTAGTACAACCTTAGCTTATTCACTACATTTAAGAAATAGACCTGTTTCAAGAAAATTTGACATTTTTATTTAACCTTCCCCTCCCCCCCCAACACAAGACTATATCAAGTGGAGGCACATGTTAGATGGATTTTTGATATCTCAACTTCATTTAGATACCAGGTTGCAGTTATTTTTGGACATACATGAGGGTTCTTCTTGTTTTTCTTTTAGATCCATAAGACTTTTAAAAATAAAACTCAGTTGGTTGTTCAGCAACCAGAAACATTTCTTAAGTAGGCTTATGTTGTCTGCTGTGTTGATTAGCTCTTTCTTTTCTGTGTGTCTGTGTTAACTCCTTCATGAATAATGCATGGAAATTTGTTACTCAATTTACAGTAAACCCCAGCTAAGGAGGGCAGCTTGATCTCTTTTTCTGATGAAAAGTGGTTTTTGTTGTTAGGTTTATTTAGGGAGTGGGAGAGATGACTTACTGCTAGTTATCATGATAAATTTAGAATACAGAAGCTAACCAATTGCTTTAGTAAGTATACTGCTATTTTTAATAAGACTGAAGACTAAAATAATCAAAGTTGGGTGGATGAGCTAACAGGTTATTGATGAGATTCTAGGAGTGCAGAGAAGGATATTTTTCTATCATTTTTTCCTGAGGATTCTAAAGATATTATTTGCTTGTTTGATATTTCCATTTTTCTCAGTTCTTTGTACCATGAATATGTTAATTCCAGAGAGATAAAAACTTTATTGAGGGAGAGGAAAGATAATTGTGTTGGAGCAATTGATTACCTGCTTAGAAAAAATGAAGAGAGACCCCATACCTCACACCACACCCTGAAATAAATCCTAGATGGTTTAAAACTGAATCTGAAAACAAAGCAATTATAAAATAGAAGAAAAGTACTAGAAAGAATTTTGTTTACTTTGTGCAGAGGAAGGACTTATTAAGCAACATGTAAAACCCAAAAGCACACAACAAATTGACAAATTTAATTGTATAAAGAATTTCGTTAAGCCCTAACCGGTTTGGCTCAGTGGATAGAGAGTTGGCCTGCGGACTGAAAGGTCCCAGGTTCGATTCCTGTCAAGGGCACGTACCTTGGTTGTGGGCACATTCCCAGTGGGAGGTGTGCAGGAGGCAGCTGATTGATGTTTCTCTCTCATCGATGTTTCTAACTCTCTATCCCTCTCTCTTCCTCTCTGTAAAAAGTCAAAAAAATATGTTAAAAAAAAAGTCCGTTAAAAAATACATAAAGAATTCTTGATTACATATAGAATTTAACTCCTGCATGTACAGATCATACAAACTTAGAAGTAACAAGCTGGGGAAAGATTTCTAGTGTATATCACAAAGACTATATTCAGAATATGTCCATGACCACAGGAAGTGAATACCATGTGATAGAATCCTTGGTAAAGTATATAAAGAGAGAGTTCACAGAAGGCATACAAATGGCATGTCCTCACCCGTTGTCAGGGGTGCACGTAGTAAAGCACTGAACTGCTAATTGGAAGCCCATTTGCTATGCACAGCATTGTAAGTGTGCATATCATTTGAACAACAGCTCTAATTGTAGGAGTTTATACTAAATAAATTTTCACGGGTCCACAAAGATGTGCAGTAAAAATAACACCAATGCCTAATAGTTATCAGGCACTTTCTAATAAGTCAGGCAATGTTTTTAGTACTTTGTGGTTTTAACTCTCTCTATCCTCCCACCATCCCTGGACTAGGTCCTATTATTTTCCCTCATTGATAGAGGAGGGAAGCAATGCACAGAGTGCATTTAAGTAACTTGTCAAAGCTGAAAGAGGTACCTACTGATGGAGCCAGCATCTCAACTAAGGCAGCTGGGCACCAGAGTCTGCACACTAGGCCTTTCCAACTTAGGGAGATTTTATAGCCTTAAGAAGATTGAATTTGACTTTTATTCATCGACATGGGAATTTCTCATGTCAGGGTATAAGTTTACTTCAGAAAAGCAAGTAGCACCCTGGACAGGTATTTCAGTTGGTTAGGGCATTGTTGGTATACCAAAAGGTTGAAGGTTCAATTCCTGTCAGCGCACATACCTGGGTTGCAGGTTCGTTCCCCAGTCGGGTGTGCACGGGAGGCAATTGGTCTGTTTCTCTCTTACATCGATGTTTTTCTCCCTCTCCCAATCCCCTTCTTTCTCTTCCTTTCTCTCTAAAATCAATAAACATATCCTTGGGTGAGGAAAACCTGTGTAGTGTATGGTTCTGTTTAGGTTTTAAAATGTATATGTGTGCTTGGATGTGTGAGTGTGTACATTTGGATATATATATGTAATGCAAATGAATTTTAAAATCTGGTTCATAAACACACAACTGAAGCCAGCCAGTTTTACTGGGGAGAGGAGAAGAAGTAGGAGCCATACAGGAAGACTTTAATATAGTGTGCATACACACTATGCACCTGTATGGCTTGAATCTTTGCCAGTGACACTGTATTCATATACTGCTTTTATACTTTCAAAACATCCATCAAAGAATTGAAGAGAAAATTGATAAGTTTACTCAACAGCAGCAGTTCATGGAGCTACTGCTTGCCCAAAGCACATAAGTGATACAGTATATCTGTTGTAAGTACATACATGCATTTATGTAGAACTATGGAATTTTAGAGTTTAGGGAATTTTAGAAATATAAAGCCAAGAGAGGTTCTATAATGTACAGATTGTTAACGAGAGAGCCGGAATTAGAACCTACATCTTATAATACCCCATTTTAGTATTTCTTCTGTTATATCTTGCACAATATTTATGAAAAAATTCCCTACAATAATATGAATTGTGTGGCTTTCTGTTCTTTTCCACAAATACCTGTAAATATCTGTTGAAATAATTTTCCCTCAAAGGTTCTTATGAATCTGAATCAATTAATGTCATTCTTTTATGCAATTGACCTTATAATACTTAGGAACTCAGGCTGCTCTTTAAATAAGATTTGGAAATATGTTACTTGCTTTCCCATTTAAATTGAACTCCAAATGATTTTATTTGTGAATAGAATATACTAATGTATCTAAATGATCTCATATACAGTATAGTGTACAAGTGTAACATGAGATGTATGATTGCAGGAAATGTATTGAAAAGCACTTATAAACACAAAGGTATACAGAATATCAGCTAAGTGATGAATTTGTATGTTTGCTAATGCTTTTTAACTAATGAATAATTATGTTGTGTTTAGGTTTTTTTTCCCCACTAAGTAGTCAGCCATTAAGAAAGGATCCTACAAAATACATTGAAGTAATTCTGGCCATAATTTTTTCTTTTCTATTCTCTCATCTTCAGGATGTTACTGACAGTTCTTCGGATCCAATACTTGATCTGCAAGTGCCTTTGGAAGAACTCTACACTCAGAACCTCCTGCAAAGACAGGATGACAGCCCACCTTCCGTAGACTTGAGCATGGGACCTGCTTCTGGGTTTATTGTAAATGATTATACACCTGAACAACAATATGGATGTGAAAACACAGGCATGTGGGCTGAGTCTCACCTACCCAGTGAAGTTATATCAAGTGCAGAGCTTACTTCTCTGCTGCCTGATTCAACGGGAAAGGTAATATTTTAAAGATACGGTGGGTGTGTTAGGATGAGGTCATGAGGTTGGGGACAGGGAAGTATTCTAGCTCAGCTCCCCATGTGGAGCTGGTGCTCTCCTGACGCTGAGGTTTTCCAGAAGCCAACCTATGAACTTGTCTTGGCTATGGATTCTTGTGGAATAAAGCACAACCAATGAGAGAACATGTGTGATGTTGAAATCATATTCCAAAGTCTAATTTCCCTTTCCATGTGACTTATTTTTTTCTTTCCGTCAGGGCTCTGAGTTCTTAAATCAACAGAGCTCTCTGGCCTCTACTGCCGAGCGTATCATGCTTCAGAATATATCCAGAGAACTTTTTGAGAAGACTATTACCATAGCAAAAGGCAATTCTAGCCTAGGTAAGTTCCTTATTTTCCACACATACCTTCCCAACCAACGCCCTCACAAAGAGGAAAAATTGAACCGGTTTTGATATTTTTGACTATAGGTAAGAAAATAGATGTTTTAAATTTTACTGTAGTTTTTACGGTTTCTCTTTTTATGTACTCATTATCTTTCCTGAAATGGTTAACAGGTTTGTTTAGTTCAGACTAGCTTTTAAATCCCTCACTCTCTTAATTACTTAAGAGTATGCAGTGGCCTCATTTACATTCAAGTAAAAGATACACAGAATTGTTTGTGTATGAAACAGCAAATCAGAAAAGGAATTCTTAGAAAATGAAAAGTCAGCAATTCGGAATTCTAAATTCTTTGGAAAAGCAAATTATTAGCTTTTTTGAATGTTACCAGTTATGCATTAAGTCAGTTTGTATTTAATTTCTTTCATTCACTGAAAGAAAGACTAAAAAGACAGCCAGGTGTGCCACTACCAAAATGTAAATGCGAGTTATAATAGTCCTTCCCAGGTGGCAGGAGTTTTGTGTCCTTTCTTAGCCAGAAGGGGTTGTGGCTAGTTAATAATCACACAGCCTTCAGAGTTGGGCAAAGAAAAGTTTCTGTAAAAATGAAATCCTAATTTTAATAACTAAAGCTCTATTGAGGCAGAGCACATTTGTTCTTTTTAAATTTTTCTTTCAAGTTAAGCAGTCATGTGACTCAGCTCTGTCCCCAGCGCTCTCTGATGGAAAGTAGATGTAGGGTGTTAGAACAGGTGCTCTGAATGCAGAGTGTTGTCCAGGACTCTGGTCAGCTCTGCATCAGGGATCCTACTCCTTCTGGCATGTGACCAACCAGTGCCCTTTACATTGAGGTCTCACGGCGGGGTCTTGTTTCCTTGTTAAATTTGAGACTTGGCAAAGAAGTCCAGCAGGGCTCACATGGTGAGTGGGATTCTAGTCTAGGTCTCATTCTCGATTTTGTTCCATTTGGTGGTGGCTGGGTTCTACCAACAGCAGCTAAATGGAGAATTATAGTAGAGAATTTTTACTTAGTTATCACATGTCGCCTATATTTACATTTAATGGAATGATATAAAACGTAAACTACTGAACTTTCTGTAATTCACTAATTTGAGACAGGTATTATAAATATCAAAGCATGTCAGAAATAGTTCATCTGTTAATGCAGTGTGTCTGAAAGCATGTTACTTAGAACACTGGTTCTGCGGGATGTAAGTAGGAGTTATAGATGGCTTCCAAGTTTGAAATGTGATGAATTTAAGGAGATGGGCTTCTGTTTATGCTACATCTCAGTATCTTTAATACTCAAATGTGCATGTGCCTCTTTAAGAAGATGTTATAGAGTGCAGCATTTCTCATTTAATTTGCCATAAAACCCATTTTTTTTACCAACTCATAAAACAGAGATTTTGTAAAAATCCCTACTGTTTTGAGAAACTCGAACTCGATCTATATTTCACCCACTATAAAACGTTCATTTTTTTTCTATATTATAGCCACTGTCTAGAGAAACCAGGAAGCAGTTACTTTTCTCAAGGAACATGAGTTTAAGAAATTAGCTAATTGACACAGAAAGTCCTAAATGCATTGCATACTATGATAGACACTCATACATAGAACATTGAAGGCTTGAGAGAGGGAATAACTGATCCCTGCTCTCTGAGTGTATGCAGTTTAGAAAGGTTCCAAAGAGGAGAAGATATTTGATTTAGTTCTTTAAAAAGGAGGAGTAGAGTTTTACCACATAGTTGAGGAGTTAGGAAAAGCTGGAAGTGATTAGAGCTAAGGCAGAGAAATGGGAAGCGTTACTGAGTGTTGTTTGGTATGGATGAAGCATGGTGAGCAAAATAAGAATTGAAGTTAAAGGTAGGGTAGACGGAAGATGGCTGTGGGGAGGGTTCATGGGCAGGACACAGGACTGCTGCTGTAACACCCTTCGGGGCTTAAACTCCTACATACAGCGGGAGCTAAGGGCAGAAGAGTGACAGGATGGGGACTGTGTTTTAGGAAGATCATGCTCGCTTAGTTTGGAGAATTAGATTGGAAACAGTTGGAGGCTCTTGTAAGAGCCATGGTTTGAGTACATCGGAGTTTACAATCTGACCCCTTTGGCTTGCTTGCTTTTATTTTTAGTTTGCTGAGAGAATGTTGAATTTTTCAAATCTTTTTCTTCAGCTGTTCAGAAAAATCACATATATCTTTAATATATTCTATTAAATCGTCAGGATTTAAATATGTTTTTATTGATTTTTACAGAGAGTAAGGGAGAGGGATAGAGAGATAGAAACATTGATGAAAGAGAAACATAATCAATAGGCTGCTTCCTGCATTCCCCCACTGGAGAGGGAGCCAGCAACTTTGGCATGTGCCCTGAGCGGGAATCGAACTGGTGACCTCTTGGTTCCTGCGTTGATGCTCAACTGCTGAGCCACACTGGCCAGGCCAGACACCTTATTTTTTAAGTGTGGTACAAGATACCTAACATAAAACTTACCATTTTAACCATTTTTAAATGTACATTTCTGTAACATTAGGTACATTCACATCGTAGTACAACCATCACTACCATCCATCTCCAGACCTTTTCATCTTCTCTGATTGAAACTCCATACCTATTAAATAATAAATCTCAATTTTCCCTGTCCCCTACCTCCTAGCAACCATCATTCTATCATCTGTTCCTATACATGTTGACTACTCTTGGTACATCATGTAAGTTGAATCATAGAGTATTTGTCTTATTGTGACTGGCATATTTCACTTAGCATAATGCCCTCAAGGTTCTATGTTGCAACATGTGTCAGAATTTCCTTCTTTTGAAGGTAGAATATTTCATTATATATATATAAATAAACACACATACCACTTTTTTATTGATTTTTTAGAGCGAGAGGAAGGCAGGAGGAGAGAGAGAGAAATATTGACTGGCTGCCTCCAGCATGCCTCCTACCTGGGAATGAGCATGTGCCCTGACCAGGAATCTAACTGGCTACCTCTCAGTGCACTGGGTGATACTCAACCAACTGAGCCACACTGGCCAGAGCAACCACAGGTTGTTTATTCATTTATCTGTTGTTGGACTCACTTAAGGTGATTCCACCATAGCTTTTAAGTTTTGATTTTTAAAATATACTAATTATGATTAATCTCTTGGTGGGAAAAATAGTGAAAGGTGAAGTGTCCTTGCTTTCTGTCATATCAGAAAATCCATTTAAACCTCAATGGCTTGATTTTAAAATTAAAGTATAAGAGAGTCCTTTCATTTGCTGTGTGTGACTAAACCTAGAAGTGTGCAAACATAGTGCCATTAGCTTATTAACCAAATCTATCTATATAAAAGGATAATATGCTAAGTGTCCTTCCCACCTTCCAACCGGTTGCAATGATGCACACTGACCATCAGGGGGCAGACGCTTAGCACAGGAGCTGCTGTGACATGCATAGAGAAACGGCACTGCGGACTTGGCCCCCAGAAAGCAACACTTGGCTTCCCCCAAGTGGGACACAGGCCCGGTCACCACCCTGGAGTGACAGCCCACCAAATCGCAGCCGAGGCTGCCAGACCCCATGGCGCAAAATGCAGCCCATAGCCCAGCCCACCCCTGAAACTGTCGTGTGGGTGCCGGGTAATGACATCACATGGCAACGTCAGGCTCCCTCTCCCTAGCGACTAGCCTCCTTGGAGTTCCAGAAACACAGGTGGAAACATTTTACACTTTAACCAAATGTCTGTGAAGCGTTTTCCTGTGCCTCATCTCATTTGATCCTTACAGAAGTCCTGGAGTAGGTAGATAGGAGACTTGTTGGAATCCTATTTTCTTTCCATTAGCCGGGAAAACAGAGATTTAGAAAGTTTAGAAACTTGAGACTGAAAAGAAGTAAGAAATGGTGGACCTTGAAAATAACTTCAGATTTTCTCACTGGGCAGAATATAGTCAAACACTGCTGCAGTTAAATATTTTACCCTATGTTCTCCCTGAGTGATCTATAATAATAATCTGCTTTGTGTTGATATTTACTGCTGTGTTGCTGACAATTACCTGAAGAGAAGTTGGGGTGCTTCACTGGGCTGGAAAAAGTTTATCTAAATCAGAAAGCAGGTCTAATTAAGCAGGTTTATATCTATAAAAGGCTAAGTTGACTTGTGCACGTGCGATACATATAAAGCTCTCACTGGCGCCAGTTGTGCGCATGTATTTCCATCTGTCATTGTCGATCATGAATTTGGTTGACACTTCTATTATAGAGAAAGGGCGAATAGCAATATTAAAATATTTCTTCTAAATAATTTACTTTCAATGTGCATGAATTCATGCACCCGGCCACTAGTTTTAATATAAATAGAAGTAACTTTTAGTTTTACTTTTGTGATTCATTTGAATTCATTTACATACTCAAAATGTAGATAGGCCTTTTCCTGGATGTGCGATTTCCTGAGGCCCAGCATTTTGGAGTTCAAATTCACTTTGCTAAAGCAAGAACATTTCTGTGTTGTCTCTTTTGATAGGAGATGTTCACTATTCAGATTTCTGCAGCACTTAAGGTAACTAAATGTAAAGGAATTGTGAAAAAGGCCTATTTTTAAAATCTGCATAAAACATTAATTTAATTAAAGCAACCATTTAAGCTTTTAATGTAGGAAGGTGTTGCCTTTACAACTTGAAGTAACAAGAAATGTGATAGTATTTTAGAAAATCCAAGTAGAGGCTTGCTTTGTGCTGATAGGTGAGTGTGTTATGAAAGGTCTATCAATGAACAACTGAACACTTTTTCTAGGTTCACAGTCTCCCCTTAACTTACATGAGCTTGTTTTTAGGTTTTGTTTTCTGGATAGGTTCTGTAAAAGTTGTCATAATCCATTTGCTTTGATTTCATGAATCACTTTTTTTTAACTCTGTTAAATTTAGGGAGGAAATGTCATATGCAAATATATGCACATATGTACACATGCACATAGTGACCTTTTAAACTTTTTTTTTTAAATATATATTTTATTGATTTTTTACAGAGAGGAAGGGAGAGAGATAGAGAGTTAGAAACATCGATGAGAGAGAAATATCGATCAGCTGCCTCCTGCACATCTCCTACTGGGGATGTGCCCGCAACCCAGGTACATGCCCTTGACCGGAATCGAACCTGGGACCTTTCAGTCCGCAGGCCGACGCTCTATCCACTGAGCCAAACCGGTTTCGGCTAAACTTTTAATCTTAATGATTTTTGGTAGGTCTGTTCTCATTTCTGTAGATATGTTGTATTAGGACTTGAAGGTAATAAGGTAGAAGGGAAAGAAAGATCAGTCCTCTGTTCACAGATTAGGTACAGAAACATAAACATACTCACTCATTTTTCTGAAAGTGCTCAGTCTTTAGGAGATGGAATCAGAACTCAAACTTCAGTCTCTCTCTGGTTTTCACATACTACACAATACACATCAGTGCTTGAGTTACCCAAGGCTACATGGAGATTGCTGTGATAACAAGTGTCATTGTGAAGCTGAATTATGTTTTTCTTGAGCCCTTAGAGAGCAATGTAGCTTTTGATTAGCATAGAGAGGCATCTTAAATATATTTTGTGAGTTGTCATTTGTTTATGTTTTGTACTTTGTTGAGCACTTTGGGTTGGGGACTTTGAAAGGTATTCTACATAAGTTTTTATTATGTACTTATTTTCTCATTTAATACAACCCTAAAAATAGGCATTATCCCCATTTTACAGATGAGTAAAATGATAAAATGAGATCTAGTGTGAGGTTAAGTTAGTTGCCCGAGGCCACACTGATTAGAGGTGGTGGAACTCCAATTTGGAACCAGTTCTCTAGTTCTACAGTATACGATTTAGGCTATTCCTACTATTCTTCCTCCCAGAAGAAATTGGGAGATCTTATAAGTTACAATCAAAATCTAGTTAGTGGAGATTACCTTGAAGTTGTTGAACCCTGAAAATGATCATTTGGCAAAAGGAAAATACAAGCTGAAACAACTGATGTCTATCTCTTGGTTTATGACAGCGTAATAGCTGCTGGAGCTGGGAGTTAAAGATGCTATTAAAAATGAAGTTAGAGGTCATGTTCACCATAACTCATGATGTCTGCCCCAAATGTGTGGCTTGCTGTGTTGTAGAGTGCGTGGTGCTAGTGAGAACAAGATGAAGTGTTGGAGTCCCAGGATGGGCCACCGAGTGAAATTTTGTTTTATAGTCATACATTTGGATGTCACTGTAGTACATTGGTGGAGCTTAGTGCGAAGGGTGGCAGCATCAGAGCAAACTAGAGAACCTGTTGAAACTTTTCAGGCCAGCCTCTTTGCTCATAAGAGACCCACCTGGGATGAAACAGCGTCTAAACATGTTTGTTCGCTTATGATCAACAGAGATGTTTCCTTCATGACAATGCATTTAAAAATCATTAGTGTGAGTCTTAAAAGAATATTTTGAATTCATTTTATAATGGTTCATTTCTGTCAGAAAATGATATCTAGTAGCCTGGATTCCCCATATCTAGGCATGAAATCTAAGGCTATAAGCAAATTGTAGTCAGGGTTGTTCTTTCAAAATATTTAAAAAATATATCTAATTTGGTATAATTAGAATTAATCTTTAGTCAGAAAGTATTACTTTGTATTTTTTTCCCAAAAATAAATAAATATTTAAAGAGGGAATTGTCACTTTCCTCAGAAAAAAGTTGTTATAAATACTCTCCTTACCTGGTTTAGTTATGTTATCTTGTTTTGGAAGGAACTTCTAGCACTTGATTGAAGTGAATTAACATTATTTTACATAACGTGTTAACATAATTTAAAAGGTTTTATATTTTTGAAGGTGTAGAGTGAGGGTAGGATGAGAAGGGATTATAAATTCGGGTGAGGCTTGTTGTGAATGTCATTTTTGAGGAAGTGATACTGAAGTGAGGCGTTAGCTGTGCAGGAACTGCTGAGTGGCTGTGGGTCCCTCTGACATGGGGAGAGACCAGGTGAATTTCTGAAGCATAGTTGCTGGAACACAGGGAGCCAAGGAGGACATTGAACAAGGAAGGGTGCATGTTCAGAGGGCCAGGACACCAGGCCCCAAGACTGTGCAAGTAGGTGTGTTGTATGTTATCATAACAGTAGGTTATTAAAGGGTTGTTACCAAGGGAGTGATGGGATTTGTCATCTCTGTCTGCTGAGAAAAATGCACTGGAAGCCAAACAGGAGGCTGTTTTGAAAAGTGAGGCAAGAGAAAGTGCTAGCCTAGTCTAGGGTTAGTAAGGAAATGGAGAAAGATGCAAGGATTCAGGATAAGTTCTGGAGATAGAAATAACAGGACTGGGTGATGGATTAAGAATAAAGGGTGAGAAAGAGGTAGTATTTCTCACCAACATAGTATTTGGCACATAGTAAGCATATAAGAAGTCTATACTGAATGAACAAATGATTTGGGAATAAAGTAGTAGCACAGAGTTTCTTGATGTATTGAACTAATTTTCCATTCATGGTCCTGTTTTTTATTCTCTTATACATATAAGATGGACTCCTGTTGTGACATTGATTTGATATTGTGAAAACATGCTCCCTGGGAGAGCTTTCTATGTAAGGGGTAACACACCAGATCGCCTAAAATACATTCACTCTAGTGTAGGCCTGTGTGTCTTTCATTTTAATTGTTTTTTATTGGCTTGAAAAATTAGTGCTAATTCATAGGGATTATGTGACTTTCAAATAAAAGTGAATTTGAAAATTGCAAATTTAATCCATATCTGTGTTCCTCCATTACCATAGGGATGACAGTAAGCGCTAACAAAGATGGCTTGGGGGTGATTGTCCGAAGCATTATTCATGGAGGTGCCATTAGTCGAGATGGCCGGATTGCCGTTGGGGACTGCATCTTGTCTATTAATGAAGAATCTACTATCAGTTTAACCAACGCCCAGGCACGAGCCATGTTGAGAAGACATTCCCTCATTGGGCCTGACATTAAGTAAGTATCATTGGGACCCCAGTTTGGCTTGGGAAATTCAGGAATTTCAGTTCATTAATCAGAGGTGTTCCCCCCCCCAAATACATTTCTACTTGATATACAAAAACTACATAATTATTTAATATAAATCACTTACAGGTTTGACTATTCCTGAATAGTTCTGATTTTCGATCATTTTTAAGATAACAGTGTTGAAATATTTTAGGACTGAGCATGCATGCCTTGCGCTCTCAGCTCCTGGATGGGTGGCTGTTTGCAGGAGGACGCTGCCCCTTCCTGTGGGGGCAGCTGTGGGCATGAGGACATGGTGCTATGTGTGAGGGCTGCAGGCCATAATAGACAGCAAAAGTTTAAAGGCGGCCCCGAGGGGCTGTGGTTCAGACCCAGGTGGAGATTCCAGAAAGGATGTGCAATGGTCTTAATGAAAGACAGACATGAGTAGCAGCAGGAAGCTGTGGGAGGGTGGCGCCCTCGGCAGCCACCTGTCGTGCTGCTCGTGTTCCGTGGTTCCATGGGGCAGCTGCAGCAAGGATGCGTGCGCCTGTTCCAGCACATTCCCATGTTTGAGAGCAACTTCATCCAGGTCAGCAAGAGAGAAAGAGTGATCGACGTGCACACAGTGTGTGAATGGTCACTGTGGGCACCGCATGCACCAGCCCCGGCTCCCAGTACTGATGTCATGCTGCTCGCACCCCCTGGTGTCAGCTGTGCAGTTGGTGTCAGATATGGCCACTACTGGGGAAGGGGACTTAAGTCAGCCAAGAGCTCGGAGCTGACCAGGCTGCCTCCTTTGAAGTCTGTATAGATGTCCATCTACCATCATGAGGGAGAACACTCCTCTTGAAGCTTGTACTGGCCGCTCTTTTTACCTACAATTATGCCCCCTTCAGATGCAAAGGAAGAATCAGTTTGCACACTGGGAAGACTTGGTGTTCTTCCTGAGACCCCCAGTGGGGGCTTACAGTGTACCCATGCCCTGCCAGCTTGTGATATGATGCACATACCTGTGTTGGAGGCAGAGGACAGGAAGAGTCCAGTGACCATGACCTGGTCAGTGTCAGGAGCCTTCCTGTGGTCACTGAGGTGTCTGGGGCCACCTCTCTCGCTTAGGCTAGTGGGGAAGGAGTCCAACAATATGCTTCATGCAAACACTCTGTGCTTAGGGACTCACTGTCTTTCCTAACCCTGCACCGGCAGGGCCTGACCAGGGTGCAGTGCCAGGGACAGCAGCAGTAACACCCTGTGCAGTGTGACTGTGGTTGTAGGAGGGAGATGACCATCCGACCTGTTACAGAGACCTTAGAAGGTCCAAGAGCTGGACCCTGCATTTCAGCCTGGCTGAGTAAAGACAGTGGAAGTGAAGAGAATGGAGGCCAGAGAGTCTTCCAGCTCCATGCTGAAGCCCTTAGTAAGAAAAAGGAAACGGAGAACACTCCCACCCAAAAGGCCCTCCCCTTCTGGTTGGATGTGAGAGGACAAGTCAATCCTAAGATCCCATGGAACCCCTCAGGGACATCAAAAGGAGAAGGACCAGAACAGCCCAGGAGTACAGCAGCCTCAGCATCACCCAGAAGGGCTCTGATTTATCGCAAAAAAATGAAGTGGAGCTGACCTACAACTAGTATTGGGGGCATACTCCAGAGATCCTTTCCCTAGTCCCTCCCCATTCTGCAGCTCCCCCTAGAATAGGAGGGAGCACTCTAGCCATTCCTGTAAGTCATGCACATCAGCTGGAATGGGTCTCCAGTGTATGATCCACCCACCCCTTTTAAAAAGGGGAAACTTAACTTTTCTCAACTGAGTCACTTCTTTAATTTCTTGAAATAAATAAATACCTGCTATTAAAAAAAGAAATATTGTAAAACAATGTTGCTTTCTCTTTTAATTTTACTTTTTATATGATTTTTTTGCAAAAACCTTAGATATGAGATAATGACATCTCTCACAGAACAGGAAGGTCCACTCTTAAAATCTTATAAAGATGTTTTGATTGGCCCTCCATATAAGGAATTGTGCACTACCTATGTGACCTGTATGAGTCCTAGAACTAAGCCAGTTTGAGGGCCAGTAATGGACAAGACCATAGAGAACAGTGCCAGTTGGATGAGTAATTTACCTGTGCTGAACCTCATGATCCAAGGGAATTCACCAATATGTTGATATAGTCTGAATGGAGGTCATATAGGATATTTTGTGAGGAAGTGCTTAAAATGTCCCATAATTCCATAATGCGCCCAATGCACATTACATATGTGGTTTGGTTTTTAAGGCATTAAACATTTCCTGAACCAACCTAAAATTAGTTCATGACTTTATTGTTGCACCTCCTCCATGTAACAGCTTGACTTTTCCCTATAGCATTAACCATTGGATATTTGTATTTTTGTATAAGGGATAAACTAGTAAAATAAGAGCTCAGGGAAAGATTGCTGACCTTAAATTAATGTAATAGTTACTATTAGGGGAGACTTTTTTGTATGAATGCTATTTTATTGACTGCATTCTGTATTATTCATTTGCAAAGTACATATTTCTAGAGCTTAGGTAAGAAAAACAATATTTTCAATCTGGTTTTCATTATGCCTTCAATAAAAAGTAGAAAAATATATATTGTTTGGAGTAGATTCTTCTCTCATAAAAATGTATTATTTTCAGGCAGAATTTCACTAATGGGCTTTCAAATTTTTGTATGTCTTTTGACGTTTATTTTATGGAATGAAATCCTATGACTATTCCATAATTATCTTATTAATAACATGAATGCAAGTAAACATCATTAAAAAATCAGTGTCTCTCTACTCAGAAAAAAAGAGAAACAGTAAGTACCTTTCTCATCCCTTGTGGTCCAATGTCCATTTCTTTTGCTTAAAAGATAAATGGTATGCATCCACATGGAGACTCTTCATGGCAAAGGTTTAGCTTATACAGTTTATATGCAGCATAAAATGCAGATGGCCTGGTGACTGATCACTTGATTTATTGTGCAATAATGCCCGCATTGAGCTTGGAGCTCTGATGCAGGTCTCTTAGTGCCATAATTGGTGCTTGGTTCTAGCCTTTTCCTCCATTCTAATTTACTGAAGATCTTCAAAGGTAGCCCCAAAATGAGACCATGTGACATTGATTTGGCATAAGTCGTTCATTTACCCTGTTCCAGAAATTGTATTCAGTACGTTTTCAACACCAAAAGTCTTCTTTCTCCTTTTCTCATATTTACTGCTGTTGTGTGTGTGTGTGTGTGTGTGTGTGTGTGTGTGTGTGTGTTTGTGTGTGTGTTTTCCCTCATGTGGACAGTAGCATCATGATGACCTTGAGGGATGTCTAGAGAGTTCGCTTTATAAATACTTGCTTTTAGATCCCAGGAGGCAAAAATGTACTGTGGTATCTTATAATAAAAAAAAGAAAAGAAGAAAGTCCCACAGCCTTCCCTCCTCTGGAAATCAGTCAATAAATCAATCAGTTAATCCATCTCTTTTACACACACACACACACACACTCACACACAAACAAACTCCCAAACATAACAACATGACACTTTGATTTCTTCTTAAGTGTCCTACTGTAGCTGTGATTCAGATGGTTATGGTTTGACCATTGGGTGAATAGTGGAAAGAAATTAGAATCATATAATCCTTTTTCAGAAAAAAAAATGTGCTAAATGATAAAACAAATCTCCATTTAGTCTGGCCAGGGCTGAGCAGCATGTTCCATGCATTTTGCATGAAGTGTTTTTGGCCCTGTGCCTTCCAGATCTCTTGCTTTCATGAAGCTAAAGGTTTAGAATTACCTTGAAAGCTATGAGTAATCCTCCCAAAAGGAAAGTCTAGGCCTCCCTTACTCTGAATGGAACCATGCATTGCCCCTGGCTAATTAAGCTTTGTAGTCATTGCCCGGATTTAGGCTCCATTCCTGTTTCTTCCCTTTTATTTCTTATTACAAATTTAGCTTAATCTGGGGTGGTGGTAGAGAAGTGTATTGGAGGGACTCAGGAAAAAAAAACTTAATGGTTCAGTTATATGACTGTTTGGTTTTAGGAAAAGCATTGCTTGTTGAGACAATGCACAGATTTCTTTTTTGCCTTTTATGATAGAGAGCTAGGAACATGGTGAGTGTGCGTTCGTGCACGCCTGGGTAGCTAATTTGAGTTTCAAGAGTTCAAGAACAGCCAGTTTAAGTTCCAGGTTCCATTATTTTCTATGGAAAACCAGATGTGAAGCCTCACCAGAATGCATTCTGTTTCACTTCTCACTCCACCTTGCCAGGAGCTCTTATATTTCTGTAATAATAGCCAGGGTTTTGTGCTTAGTAGCAGCTGCTGGTAACATCTGCCAGATAATTACCGAGCGGAATCAGAATTCACCTGCCTTAACCCAAAGTGTGGGATGAATTCCTGATCAAGGAATAAAAGATTGATTGCAGTTACATTTTCCCATGCTTGTTAATAATCATTGCTATAGACACCAGTAGAGAGCAGATGCTTTTCTGGGGGAGGTGTAGATGGGGAGGGAGGTGAAAAGGGGAAAATCAACCAGGAGCACCCACTTTTAACTACATATGTATGCATCGCATATTCAGCACAAGACATTGACATTTGTTAACACCATTGTAAAAAGATGCCGCGGCGTATGCTTCACATTCTAGATTTTCTACAGCACCTGCTGACGACTGAGCCCCCTTTTATGTGTGAGTACCGGTGATTCAAAAAGCTCATTATGGCTGTGTGTTACAACTTGTCTGTGAAAACCATTCCATGCTTTTGTACCATCAGATGCAGGGACAGAGCCAGGCGTAGATTCAGGGTATACATTTTGGATTCTTTTTTTCTTCATTTTACATAAGGACATAAATTACAACAGAGCTATGGGTTTGTTACAGTTTCACATTGCACTGATGCTTGTGAACCTATTTAAAAATCATATTTTCCAGCTACTAAGATTTTAAGCTCCTTTGTCAGGGGTGATCCTGCTGCATGTTCAGGCACAGGCTCTGGGTGAGGAGCCATATCGCATTTCGGCATCACTAACGTTACTTTTTTTTCTTCCACTCCACGCCTAACCAAAGGTTAGTTTACATGTAAGAATTTTTAACATAGCTCTCAAATCCACAGTGTCCGTGTTATTTGCACCGTTCCTAATTTAGTTTCGGTGATTTGCTCTGGATGTGCCGTTGCATTATGGGATGCTTGTTCTGGTGGCCGGGCTGTGTATATTGGGCTAAATATTTATGAAAACTGCCTTCTTTAACCTTTATCACTGTTACCTAAAATATGAGAAAAATGTAAAGCTCCCCATCCCTCACCCTTTGAAAACCATCTTTGAACAAGTATAGAGGAAAATTCATTTCAATATTGTTTAGTATAGGAATATCTTTTCCTTCGCAAACCAGTTAAAAATTAAATACTTTGCACTGATTATCATTATTTCACCCTTGTGTTCTAACTTCCCCCACCCCTCCCCTCTTCCTGGCTGTTTTTCTAAATGTTTTAGTTATATGTGTTTGATTATATTGAATCTTCAGAAATAATACCTGTTTTCTTGAATAGACTTTGCAGGTTTGGGGTTTTATGTGTATCTTTACTTTTTATGTAAAATACAATCAGTCTTCTTTTCCAGTACCAGCTGTTTTGTATTTCTAACTTACTATTTTTGAAGGGCTAAATGTGAATTTACTATTGAGTATATTTTAATCCACAGAGAAGGTGTTGTTATAGATTAAGTTGGGTCAGAATTAGAGCACCTCTCTTTCACCCAGGCTATCTTAAACCCAGTGACCTGTGCTCTCTGCTTGAGTTTTTAATCCTCCAGGTAAAACTGTCATGAAGAGATTCCAAGGGCCCCTGAATTGTGATCGGCCGTGCCGAGGCTCGCCGAGGCCCTGTTAGCGCCCTGCCTTACATTCGTGTTATGCCTCTAGTTTACAGGAACCTCATGAAAAAGGGTGTCCTTTTTGCGATGGAGAATACTGGATTGAGTGGTAGTGATTTAGGCTCCCATCACGCTCCTGATGAGCAGCAGCGCTGTGTCTCCCGACTCCAGATCTCAGTGACCTCACAGAGTGAGGCCACTCTTTATAGAATAACCACTACGTCTGAAATTACATGCCTCCCTACTCAGTAATTATGACATTGATGTAATTCATCTTTTATTGTAACATGAAAGACAGTGCTTTCATCCTGCGCTCTGGTGCTGAGATTTTATATGTACTGTCTTTATGGGTGGGTTATGGAGAGCTGGTTTACTCGTCTTTATGGTTCTTGTATATTCTTTTAGTTGTGCAGACATGCTGAGCTGGCTTCAAATGCAGTATTTCTCTTGCCTTTTCATTAATTTGAGGATCTTGGAACAGCCCACTTAAGGGTATCAACTACAAAGCCTTCTAGGACAGCAGTCAACTTGCATTTTCAAACGTCATTTTCTAAACATTATAGTGTGGTCAGCATCTAACTCAGTGCCTTCCACATTATGGGCTTTCACCCAGTACTTGTTGAACTAGGACAGTGATGGCGAACCTATGACACGCGTGTCACCTCTGACACGCGAACTCATTTTTTTGGTTGATTTTTCTTTGTTAAATGGCATTTAAATATATAAAATAAATATCAAAAATATAAATCTTTGTTTTACTATGGTTGCAAAGATCAAAAAAATTCTATATGTGACACGGCACCAGAGTTAAGTTAGGGTTTTTCAAAATGCTGACACGCCGAGCTCAAAAGGTTCGCCATCACTGAACTAGGAAGTGATTGTTCAAGTGTACGCACTAGGCTTTCCTCTGAAACCGAAATGAGCTTATAAGGAGTTGCTACAAATTAGTAAGAGTGTCTTTCCATAGTCTTAACTTCAGACTGGGAGAGTTCATAACTTAACAGAGCTAACATTTATCTATTGATAATGCTTGTTAATACCCATAATTAATTCTGTACCAGTATTGTGTAAGACTATAAAGTTATTTACATAAAATAATATAAAAACTCAGTGTTTTAATAGTGTATGCTTAATTTGTTTCTGCTGAGGATACCAAGACTCTTTGGATGAAATCAGTGTTATTACTGACAATCATTTTCCTAAGAGTTTATAGATCTTTCTAATTCCAAAAAGTTGTTTTAGCCTTCTCATTTGGGAATATTAATAATGTTGTTTTTTTCCTCACCCATATGATTCTTGGAAAGCATCTAGTTTGTCAGCAGAATTTGAGATTAAATTTCTGTTATTCTTACCTATAGGATACGTTGTCTTTTTGATGTTTGGATTCTCTGCTGAGTAAGCTGATTAAATGAGTTGTGTGATAAAGCAGGAATAAAGGGGCAGTATTATTTATTTCTATATTTTGGAATCTTTACTAACAGTCAGCCAAAACTTTGCTTCCCTTTGCTTTCATGGGTTATGTTCTGTTGCAGAATTACTTACGTGCCTGCAGAACATTTGGAAGAGTTTAGAAGAAGCTTGGGACAACAATCTGGAGGGATAATGGCACTGGATATTTTTTCTCCATACACTGGCAGGTAAATGAAACAGTAAATCTGCTACAAAGATGAATGATAGAGGTGGTTATAGAATTTTGAATTTACAGTCAGGGAAGACTAGCAATGAAAGAGGATTCCTTCCCTTCTTCAACATTAAGAAAATGTTTACCTTTCCCCCCTGTGCTTAAGTAATTATGACATACTGTGGAAAACTAGGAAAATATATGAAAATTCAAATCAAGAAATTAAAATAATCTCTAATTATACCACTGAATACAGCACTTTTAACATATTGAGTTTAGAGATTTCACCTTAGTTATGAATATTGTTTCATCAATTTCTTGGAAGCTACAATTTGTGTAGTATTTTATCATGCTTTTTCCTATTTTGTATGTATTTTTTAAACATCTTCAGAAATTTTATTTATTCCTCTTTTTAACATTCATACAGATTGAGAAACATTTGTAATGGTTATTTTTTATTCTTGGAGAATGTTAAGCTGAACATCTTGGTATATATGCATGTTAGG
The DNA here is from genome assembly GCF_000147115.1 of Myotis lucifugus. Lineage (NCBI taxonomy): Eukaryota > Metazoa > Chordata > Mammalia > Chiroptera > Vespertilionidae > Myotis > Myotis lucifugus. The sequence continues at coordinate 1,686,619 of NW_005871127.1, forward strand.
AAGCAGAGTGTATGCCTTTTATTTATTTTTTACTCCTCACCAGAAGATATATTTGTATTAATTTTAGAGAGCAAGGAAGGGAAAGGGAGAGAGAAACATTGATGTGAGAAAGAAATATCAATCGGTTGCCTTCCATATGTGCCCTGAGCAGGGATTGAACACACAACCTGGGTATGTGCCCTGGCTGGGAATCGAACCCATGACCTAACTGACTGAGCCACACCTGCCAGAGCAAATGTATGCCTTTTCAATGCTCTTGATACACAATGTATTAAGGACCTCTAAATAATACAGGAAAATGGTGTTTCCCCCTCCCCGCCCCCCCCTCTTTGGAAAGGAGGAACTAGGTTTTGATGCTGCTGCTGAGTTCAGCACAGGGAGAGAAAGAATGTTAATGCTTTTCCAGGGAGAATGTGCCATGTTACACTCTCAGCCGCGGGCGGGCCGGTTTTTCAGTTGCATTGGCAGCTAAGCACCAGGTTGCTCTTTAAGCATGCTGCAGGGCAGAAATGGCTTTGTGTGCACGCTGAGGTCTTCTCCGAAGAGTTCTATGGTTTCTCTTGGAAGTCAGAACATCCCAGAACACTTTGGTGTCCAGTGACTCTGCAGGCATCACGATACGACATCATTATTTCCTCTGCAAATTGCGCATGACCATGGTAATGCAGAAAGTGCTGAAGGGAAGATAGGTGTTTAATAAAGGGAAGGAATGCCGTGACCTCGGGAATTTAATGGAAAAAGTGGTATTCACTCCACCCTGTCTGTACAGAGCTCAGCCACACTCCACTCTGGAATGTCCATCTCAGGGTTAATGCTATCTTCCTGACACTTTTTGCCAGAATGCTAAAAGCAGTCACTCCCATGTTCCTCTGAAGTATCATTTCAAATGGCTTAATTAAAGACTATGCCAAGGTAGCATCATATTCCTTTAAAGGCTGAGGCCTTAAATGCACTCAAAATGCGTTAGAGAGCGCCACGTTCAGCACTGTGCTTCCCCCAGCACAGAAGGGAGAGCGGCCTGCCTTGGGCAGCGCTGTCATGGCTGCCTCACTGCAGAGGAAGTATATTTGCTATTGATATAAAGGTGCTCAAAACAAAGCGATCTGCATTTTACAGAGTAGGAATCAGCTCCAGAGGGAGGCGGAGTGACTTGGCCAAGTTTCACAGCTAATACGTGGCAGAGCCAAGATTAGGATGTGAGTAGGTAGGCTTCATGTTTTGAACCATTGGATCCAAAGAAAGAATTGCCCAACCCGAGATAAAACTGTGGGCAGCATAGCATGGAGGTTAGGAGCTCAGGTTTTGTAGTAAAACGGTCTCAATTAAAAGCTCAGTACTTCGCCCTAACTGGTTTGGCTCAGTGGATAGAGCGTCGGCCTGCGAACTCAAGGGTCCCGGGTTCGATTCTGGTCAAGGGCATGTACCTTGGTTGTGGGCATATACCCAGTAGGGAGTGTGCAGGAGGCAGCTGATCGATGTTTCTAGCTCTCTATCCCTCTCCCTTCCTCTCTGTAAAAAAATCAATAAAATATATTTTTTTTAAAAAAGCTCAGAATTTCTACTTTACTGTGTGACCTTGTGCCAATTTCTGGCAGCTAAATACACATGTAAAGGGAGTCATAATAGCTGACAGAGATGCCGTTAGTATTCAACACCACTCGGGGCTGATCAAGTGCTGTAGTAAGAGAATGGGTCATTCTGCTCTTTGGAACACAGGGCACTAGAATCCCCTACCAGTGATGGCGAACCTTTTGAGCTCGGCGTGTCAACATTTTGAAAAACCCTAACTTAACTCTAGTGCCGTGTCACATATAGAAATTTTTTGATATTTGCAACCATAGTAAAACAAAGACTTATATTTTTGATATTTATTTTATATATTTAAATGCCATTTAACAAAGAAAAATCAACCAAAAAAGTGAGTTCACGTGTCATCTCTGACACGCGTGTCATAGGTTCACCATCACTGCCCTAGACTGCGCTCTGGGCCGAGTGAAGAAGAGTCGGCACAGTTACAGGAGCATGTCTGGGTCAGCGAAAGGATTCAAGACTATAGAATCGTTTGACGAGAATGAGGCTTTTTACTGGGATTCAGGATACTAGTCTCCTCATGGCTGAGGAGGCATGAGTATGTGAGGCACTGTGTCAGAGCGCTTCTGAGTAGCTCCCACAGCCTAGAGTTCAGGGTGAGAAACCTCCCCACCCCCATGGCAGTCACTGAATATTTTAGGGCCTCTTTCTAAATTCTTATTCTTGTCTGTCTTCCACAGCTGCTTTTTCTGTCATATTCTCTCCAGTTATGTTTCCAGAGGGTTAGTCCTAGTTTCCATCTCTCTACCTTATTTCATCTGGATAAAAGCTTCACTCAGACTGTCTCATTTTCAGTGAGCATCTTAGCGTCATTTTACTCCCCACACCCCCACCATTCCTAGCAGTCCTACCCACTGTCAGGCTTAGACTCGCAGAACCCCAGCCTCATGCACAGCCTTGTTCCTCAATGTGCACAGGGGGAGAATTCAAACACACACTAATGGGCAGGACCTGTGGGCCGGTAGGCTTCCTTTTAACAGTTGAAAACTGAAAACTAACATTCAGGTCAAAGAGAAAAATAAGAACTTTAAGTAAAGCCTGGACATTTACTTGCCAGACATATTGTGAAACACATTCAAACAAGGGGGACGGGGGGGGGGGGGATTAGTGACTTCGGCTCTCACTGTCTAAAGATTCATCTGAGTTCAGTAGTCCTGTGTAGTCCTGTCGATGGAGATGGATAAAATTTGAACATATACTTTCTTTAGATTTTTCCGTTTCTGTAAAAGTCAATGGAAAATCAGAATATTATACTTTTGAATCAGAATATTATAGCCTCTGCTTTCAAATAAACATGTGAGCATGTTTCTCTAAAAATCCAATTTTTACTAACAGCATAGGACACACCGTAAGTGATTTACCCATCCTCTGTTGCTCTTACATGGTGCCTGTCTGGACATATTTTGTTACATGCCTGGCATTTGGCCAAATCTTTACTCCTACTGAACGTGAGAAGTGACCCTGAACTCGGGTGCATTGCAGGCTGCTTCCTGCGTGAAGTGTTCTGGGTCTGGCCCTTCTGATGGGCTGAAGCTGGACCATAAGCACTTCCATCTTTCTTCAACCATCGAAGGGAAATCAGTCCATTCCTAGGAAGCAGAGATGCTGAACTCCTGCGTGCTCACTGATAAGTTCTTTAGGCAGGAGTTGTCAACAAGGGCTGTGGAAGGTCATAGCCCACAGGGAGCTTCAATCTTCCTGCACATGGTGTGTAGTTAAGAAATACTTGTTGAATAGTTGTTGTTTTTTTAATTCAGGATTTATTCCTTTCTCATTTTATTCCTTTATTCACCCATGTATCATCAGGAAAGAGACTAGAGAAGACTCTTAGTAGTCAGCTGTATCTTCAGACTAACTTATAGATTGATTCTTTTCTTTTTTTTTACAAAAGCAATAAAGTTACTTTTTATTGAATTTATGGGGGGGACATTGGTTATTAAAATTATACAGGTTCCAGGTATATAGTCCTACAGCGCATCATTTTTGGATTGTATTGTGTGTTTACCACCCCAGGGCAAGTCTCCTTCCATCACTATATATAGATAGATTGTAATGTAAAGTGTGTGTTTTTGTTTAATGGGGTTTTATTTTCCCCTTAGTGTAAAATGTTGTATACTTACTGGCCAAGTATGGTGAAAATAGAAAACAGTTCTGCCTTTTTTTTGGCCAAGTCAATAAAGGACAGTCTTGCATGGGGTTACTAGGATTTTGGGGTACTCACTGTATAATTTTTTAACAGAGACATTCCAGAATTACCAGAGCGAGAAGAAGGAGAGGGAGAAGAAAGTGAACTTCAAAATGCAGCGTACAGCAATTGGAATCAGCCCAGGCGGTAAGGACTGTTTCTGTCTTCAGCCCACTCAGTGTTTAAAAATAGGGAGGTGTGCTTTCAAGTGCTGTATGATAACTTGATACTGTGATGTTGGGCAAGTTGTTTAATAATCTTACATATGTTACAGTGGAGAAGATAACATGTATCACACAGGGTTATAACTAATGTGTGCAAGCGTTTGGCATGTAGCAGGGATTAAATAAAATTAACTAAAGAAAATTATGCATAGGTGGTTGGAATGGGTATTTTCTATAGGGTTTAATCTTAAATATACCATCAAATGTTAATTAAAGTTTATCTAACATTTGTACAAACTATAGATTCAAAACGCTTGTGCATTTATGATGGTGTGTCAGTAAGAACCTTGTTATCCCCAGGCTGCTGTTATTCAATTTCATGTATAATAGAAAAGATGACTTTCCTAAATATGATCAGATATATCACCGTGCATCACTATGCCACATTTCTGTGTTCATGCTACATGAATTCAAATTCATTTCATAGAAATTTATTGAGTTCTGATTATAGACTCAGACAAGAAGCAGATGATTTTGTGACTAGCCGGGGAGAATAAGACATAAGTCCTGCCTTCATAAAGGCTGTAATTTACTTAGGTAGGCAGCATATAGACACACACAAAGTAATTAAAGAAAAATGTAAGGTATTTTGCATTAAGTGTAAAATATGGGTAATCATTGGACACTCCCTCTAAGCAGATGTAAAGGTGACCATCACATTGTGCCTTTCACTTAGTAAATACTTAATCTGTATTCTACAGTAGTAAATACTTAATATTCTACAATAATAATACTTATTCTACAAGAGAGAATAATTTCTGCTCTTCGGAGATATAGTACAGTTTCATCATTTTCTTTACTCACAAATGAATATAAAGCAGCAGCCATCACATTTAAATATTTTCTAGGTTGTCACATTTGAAGTATAAAAAAAACTTAAGTTGCTTTCACAAAAAACTAAGCATTTCCAGCCATTCTAAATGATTTCTTGATCTGAATTCTTGAAAAGCTGTTTAGTCCTCTTAGAAAAGTCATAGTCTCTCTTACATTACCCATAGAACAGAATATAAGTGCTAGATCTGTGGCAAGAATATGTATTATAAGATATTAAGTTTCTTATTTGAGGATGGAAGCAAAAGAAAGTAGATGAAATTATTTTGTAGTTGGTGACCATAATGACAAACTTGAATTTGGTTGGAGGACAATAATCACAGGGAAATAAAAAGTTAGGTTGGACAGTTTTAATAAATTGTGTGAGGAAACGTAGTTTGTAGAAGGCACTGTGCAAAATGGAGTAATCAGAGCTATATTTGAATTCTAAGTTTGTCGCTTTCTAAGACAAGATTCTAAGTCTTCGCTAGGTCTCAGTTACTTCATTTGTAAAGTGGGATTAATAATAGAACCTTTTACATTTTGGGGACAATTCAGTGTGATCATTCATTTAAAATTCGTAGTATAGTGCCTGGTACAGAATGAGTCTCAGTGGTTGGCCTTGTCAATAATCACCATCATCATCACTGACAACTAAGCAAACAGAAAGTGTTGAACACAGGAATCATTACAAAGTATTCTTATGAGAAAAAATTAATGTAACTTCTGTTCAGCAATGCTTTTCAATCTCTGCCCTAATTTTTTTAACCTTTATATCAGCCTAAGAGAAGTCTCTAAACGGGGTAGCTACCTTATAGAGAATGTCTGGAGCTTCCAGAAATCTTAAAGAAGATACTCTGCACTCTTCTATATTCTTTACAGAAGCATTAGGTACTTTGGGGGGAAAGTTCATAGAGTATTATGTTCATAGAAACTTACCAAAATAACCAGGACTCTTAGTAAATGAGGAGTGAGTGTTATGAATATGTTTTATAACATTGGAAACCTGCTGGGACATTTATTCATGCAGTCAACAAATTTCCCTTTGTGTGGAAATAGAGAATACTTTTTAGCAAAGTATAAATTTTAAAATTGCAAATAATCTGTGTTCCAGTTTTATTTTGCATGTGATTGTCATTGTCTGTATCAGTTTCCAGCTTGTTTACTTTTCTCTCTCAATCCAGTGCTTTGAAGATCTATCATGCTAATTCTTGAAGACCTAATTCATTCAGTTTAGTTGTTGCAGTGCATTTCAATATATGACTGTACCACGGTTTATTCCCAGATTGATATTTGAGTAGTTAGTAGTTATTTGCTACTATAATAATTATGTGCTGTAAATATGTCAACTTCCTTATAGTTATGTATGAGAATTTATCTAGGTATATACCCCAAAGTGGAATTGCTAGTTCATAGATTTAAATGTATAATTTACTTTCCTAGAAATTGTCAACTTGTTTTACAAGATGGCTCTATCACATTTTCCTTCGTTTTCCAACTTAAGAGAGTTCCCTTTTCCTCACATCCTTAGTTACTTCATCTTATGATCATTTAAAAAAAGTTTTTGTCAATCTGATGGGTAGAAAATGGTGCCTTGTGTTAATAAACATGTAGGTAAAAGAGGATCGAGGTGGTGGAGTTCACATTTACCCATGTATCATATGGATTGGATTTTATATATTGCTCAATTACATTACGTCAGGGATCATAATCATAGTAAGAGAAATAGTAGACTTACTGGTTGTTTCATGTGTGTCAAGCTTCATTTCATACTTTATATGTTTTCATCAATTTAGTAATCACAGCAGCAATCTCATGCAGAGCCTCTTTGGCTCCATTTCACAGATGAGGAAAGCAAGAGAGAGGCTAAGTGGGTTGCAGGGGGCCCACAATTGTTAGTAGCAAAAAAGCAGGACTTGGACCCAGAGACCCTCTGTTCAGAGCATGGGCAGCCTGGCCTCAGAGCTGTTTTACTTCTGCTTTTCTGAACTTCATTCTATTTAAATCTCTGTCTCGGTCTAAGAAAGGCTGTCATCTTCCCATAAAACTAACTCCGAATATGTTCTATGAAGTATTTCTTTTCTTTTGGGGTCTTCTTTTTCTACCCATGGAATGCTTACCCGGTCCATTCGGTGATGAGTCGGTTCCTCAGCACTGTGGTCATGTCGGCAGTCCCTCTCTCGTTATCTTCTCCAGTGCTTTCAGTTGGCACAGCCTTTCTTCCAGGCAGTGGGTATTCGAAAACCCTTAGCTCTCCGTGCCAAAGCTGCATAAGCATATGGTACTTTTATCCAAAGGTTGTTTAACCTCTGTGCCTCTTCGCCTCTTTGTAAGATGGGGCTAATGAGAGTGTCCACCCCACACGGATGATGTGGGAATTGAATGAAAGTGTATGGAACTCAGATAATAATGCTGAGCACATGGTAAGCCCTCAATAAGTGTTTGCTGCTGCTGTTATTTTTATCATCCGGAATTTATAAAAATCACTTTTTAATTTACACCCATCACGGAGAACGCTAGGAGATATTTTCTTTCATTCTTCCTTTTCTTTTCTCTTGTTTCATTTTTTAAGAGAAGAGTTAAGGAAGCCCACGCATGTATTCTGGATTCTTAGATATTAAATACAGTGACTAAATTTACTGACTTCCCTACTTTGCCATTTTACTTAAGGAACCGCTTTAAAGAGACAAGGAAGTGTGTTGGTTTTTGTCTTAAACAGAATTTTTAGACTGAAAGGAAGTGATGAAGAGCATGTTAAATAGTTTAAACTATTAAAAAAGATTTCATGAGATCAAGGATCATGGTGAGAGCTTTGAAACTAAACAGGTCGAGTCTCTAGGTTTATAGATTTCTAGTAAAGAAAAAAGAAAAAAACGGAACAAAGCAGTGTCTCATCATCTGACTGACTGACCAGTAGCCAATCTCTCACTCCACCTGGGGGCTCTGTTGTCCCTTCCTTTTTTTACTGGGACCTCCCCCATTCACTGGAGTCCTGGCTCCAACCTCTCCTCCCCTCTGGGAGCACCTCAAATGTCAAGGTAGAGGGCACTTTTGGGCCGTGCTTTCTTCTCCTACTTAATGTCCAGTATTGTCCTCCTTTTGCCAGAGGCCAGCTGCAGTCTGCCTGTCTCAGAGTTCCTGCCTGGTGACTGTTTCTTTCCACTTCCCTGAGCTGCTCCCTCATCTTGGCCAAACACCTCTCTGCAAATCAGCTTATTCTTATATCCCGACCTTGTCACTAGATGTGTACTTTCAGCTCATTCACAGCTCTTAGAGATATTTGCAATGATTGTATATGAGGCCATGTGTTTATTATGTGAGTAGATGAAGTGCATTCAAGACAAAAGATGTAGCAAGGGCCAAGGCCCCAGTCAGGAGCGCATGTCTCCTGAACTGAAGGCCCTGCAAGATGCTGTGGTTGCTGGAATGGAGAGGGGAAAGGGAGAGTGGCGGGAGTTGCTTTTATGGAAATGGTAGTGGGATCAATCAGATCATGTGGGATCTTGTCCGCCACTGTTAGTTATCAGATCTGCCCTGCCAAGAAAGACTTATACATACGTCAGCTTCCAACATAGTGGGTGCAGGAATGTTCTTTCTCTTGATTGCGTTGCTGAACTTAGAACTGTCTGTTCAGGGGTAGCTGAATTTCTTGATTACTAAATGTCTACAATAATAGACTCCTGAAACATGGTACCTTGGTTTGTGCTCCAGCCTGGAGTGTGTACGTTTGATATTTACTTTAAAAAATCAGCTTCAGAAATGCATTAGTATTTGTCAGATCCCATAAAACACATAATTGAGAAAATATTTAAAACGATCTTGTCTTACTACTGGCAAAACTTTAATAAATTGAGCAAGCAATATTTGCAAACTTAATATATAAAGACATTTTATTCCATTGAATTTAAAAATAGTTATTATTTTTAACCATTTGAATCATTTTTAACTCTGCGGAGTAGTGACATCAAGTATGTTCCTACTGCTGTGTAACCATTAACACCATCCCTCTATGGAACTATTTTCATTGTAAAATTCAAACTCTGTACTCATTTACTAATTCCCCACTTCCTCCTCCCCCACCTTCTAGCAACCACCCTTCTTCTTAGGTCCCTATGGATGTGGCTATACTAGATACATCATATAAGTGAAATCATGTAGTATTTGTGCTTTATTTCACTTAGCTGGCTTATTTCACTTAGCATGATATTCTCAAGGTTATTCTATGTTGTAGGATGTGTCAGAATTTCCTTCCTTTTAAAGACTGAATTATTTACCATTATTTGTATATACCATTTTTTTTATGTATTCCTCTGTACATGGACACTTGGGTTGCTTCTACCTTTTCATTATTGTGAATAATATTCCCATGAGAGTGGTTGTAGAAATATTTCTTTAAGACCATGCTTTGAATTAATTTGGGTATATACCCAGAAATGGAATTGCTGCATTATATGGTAACTTTATTTTTAATTTTTTGAGGAATGTCCATACCATTTTCCTAGTGGCTACAAGCTTTTACATTGCTGCCAACAGTGCACACGGGTACAAATTTCTTCCGTTTCTCTAAATTTTCCTTGCCAGCACAAATTTTCTTTGTTTTTCTTTAAAGTAGCCATACTAATGGGTGTGAGGTGGTATCTCAATGTAGTTTTGATTTGCATTTTCCTAATGATTAGTGGTGTTAAGCATCTTTTCATGTGCTTATGGGCCATTTGTATATCTTCTTTAGAGAAAGTCTATTCAAGTCCTTTGCCCATTTTTTAATCAGGTTATTTTTGTTCTTGAGTTTTCGGGTTTCTCTATATATTCTGGATATTAATCCCTTATCACATATGAAATTTGCAAATATTTTCTACTGTTCTGTGGGTTGCCATTTTACTCTAAGTATCATTAGATAAACAAAAGTTTTTAATTTTGTGGAAGTCCAGTTTGGCTATTCTTTTTGTTGTCTTTGCTTTTGGTGTCATTTCTAAAAATTAAAAAAAAAAAAATTTGCCAAATCCAGTGTTATGAACTTGCCTCCTCTGTTTTCTTATTTTTATTTCATTTATTTTTTTATGTATTAACATTTTGTTTATTTTTTACAGGGTTGAACTTTGGAGAGAACCAAGCAAGTCCTTGGGCATCAGCATTGTTGGTGGACGAGGGATGGGGAGTCGACTAAGCAACGGTGAAGTGATGAGGGGCATTTTCATCAAACATGTTCTTGAAGATAGTCCAGCTGGCAAAAATGGAACCTTGAAACCTGGAGATAGAATAGTTGAGGTACCTTCCACTGAGCTTTCTGAGCTAAAATCGTCGCCCTCTTCCATGCTCTCTACCAGGGGAATCATCACCATTACACCATTACTTGACCAAACATTAGAGAAAAATGTGTCCGCAGTTAAAGAATTTCTTATTTGTTTCTTTCCACCCATAATTGCTCTCTTCAAAATATGGTGACAGGTTATATATCTTGATGTATAGACTAATGTTTGAAGGTACAACCAACCAGTTTTAAAACATTGGCTCTGAGATAAAATAAGTAAGTTCTGGTTAAAAGAGCAAAGCAAATTTCCTGGGGAAATAATTCTTTAATAGTGTATATATATATA
>NW_005871127.1:1697121-1756628 GCF_000147115.1 Myotis lucifugus
TATATATACACACATACACACACAAATATGTTCATCATAATTAAGTTTCCAATGAGATTTTATTTCTAAAAGTACTTTATAGTTATTTCATTCTAAACTTTATTGGATGAAAATTTTTTTCCAAGTGAGTCTATTTTTTGTGCTAAGACCCTGATTACCTTGCATATAAATGCCCCCACCCTCATCTAAGCACAGGTTTTCCTCCTCCTCAGTGCTTTCCATTCATCACTCAGGGCTGTGTGCGCGCCCACGCATGTGTGTACACATATAAGTGTATTTTGTTATATACGAGAGAGAAGCATTTGGTCAAATTGTACCTAATACTTTAATTCAAATCAAAGTTTAATATTTTAAATAGACTCTTCCCTCAGGAGTCACTCACTCATTTGCTTAACAAATATTCCTGGAACAGCTGTTGCATTCCAGGTGCTATAGCAGGCTCTGGGCATCCCACAGTACACAGGGCACTGTGCCTGCCTGCCTGCCAGGTGGGACAGGCCTGACAATTAAGTCACTGCAGAGCAGTGTGATACATTTTTTGATCAGGAGAAGCATGGTTTAAGTGAAGAGGACAGAGGAAGAGATACCTGCCCCAGATTTGCTGAGTTGTTAGGATTTACAGAGTAAACTAAGAGAGACAATTTCCAAATGGAAACCAGTTGCTTCACTATTATAATGACAATTATATTTACTTTATGCAAATGATTGACCCTCACTTTCTAAGTCCATATAGCTTACACATTAAAATGCCTTGTTTAGAAGAAGGTTACACATTAACCATTATTTTAAAATTAGCATTTGGGGGACTTCTTTGTTTATTCCTTGATTGATTTATTATTACTGGGAAAAAGCAAGGGCTATGTATGTTTCTTCCTCCTCTGACCACTTACAAGGAAGAATGGTGGGTTTTCTCTCTCTTCCTGTATACTTACCTCTCATTAGATGATTAGATGGCACCGTGGCCTTCTTCTAAAGAGCTCTTTTTTAGTTGGAGTACTACCTAAAATTTCCATTTTTAGATTATCACAAGGCAGTTTATATTATGAATACTTCATTATTAAATATCTTTCACCTAAGTAAAAAAAGTAAGAAATATTTATAATTATTTCTTGAAAGGATTGATCATAGTTTGCACCAAAATATAATTTAAATGTATTAAGAATGTTAAAGTATCCCTTTAGAATGGAAAAGAATTTTTGTGTGAGTGGTAAAATACTGAATGTTGTTTAGCAGTGGTTTGTTGAGGGCTGTTATGTTTTGGGGCTTTTCTCATAAATAAGATAACCTTAGGCTTCTGAAATTCTAGGGATTCTGTAACATGTTTCTGCTAAGAGTTTCTGAAACTATATGTAGATTAGATGAGTAGAGGCCTGCAAATGATTTCTAAGTAGAGTTCTTTGAACATGAGCAAAGATATTAAATGTCCTGTTAAACTTTCCCACTAATGGGATGTATAGTACTCACTAATATAACTTTTATTCTATAAAACGTTAGAACTCATTTTCAAGACCCACTGAAAGAGATGTTAAGTATCTAAGTATCAATCTGAGGGAGGTTTTCAATTAAATATATGTGTGTTTTTTAAATATGATAATGCAGAGAAATAATAATTTTCTTTTCCAGAATTGTGTCCACTCTGATTTTGCTATTTTGTTGTACATACCATATTGTGGTAATTGGAAATGATAAAACTATATAGTATCCTATAGTTTTCTAACAGGATTAGCATTTGGCCTTTCAAACTCTTTTCCTCCCTCACAAACCATGGTCAATAAAAGGTTACAAAATAACTTTCATTTCCAACCTATTTGTATAAGAATTACTAACAAGTAAGCACAATTTCTTGGCTTCTAGCTCCTGTCATGTCTACTGCACAGATTCCTTTGCAAAACTAACCTCACCATAACCTGTAACTTCTGAACGCCAGAATTTTGTTTTTAACTTCAAGCATCCCTGTACAGAGAAAAATACACGATGTATCAGCCACCCCTTCCCAAACCACTCTCTAATGAACTTGGAAAATATTTGTACGGTGACTTTCATGATGAAGTCAGTGCTACTAGGCAGTTAGTTCCCTTATATTATTTCTTTAATTATGCTGATTTATTAAAGGAGCAGCCGAGCAGTGTAAGGAAAGCAGAAGCAGAGCCTTGATTCTAATTGATGATTATTTCAGTTGATTATTGAAGACAGAAATCTGTGTCCAAAACAAGGGCCCACAAGTCTGCGGAAAGATGAAAAGTTCGGAAGCCTCACAGACAGCCGCAGTTACTTTTTGTTCTGACACTGATTCTCCAGGAGCCTCCCCCAGGATCCTCAGAACTCCAGACCACAAATTGTTCTATTGTTCTCTAGCTTCTTGAAATGTTAAGCTGAGGCCTTCCATTGCAGGTGGATGGGCTGGACCTCAGAGATGCAAGCCATGAGCAAGCTGTGGAAGCCATTCGGAAAGCAGGCAACCCTGTAGTCTTTATGGTACAGAGCATTATAAACAGACCAAGGGTAAGCAAACGCAGAGGGCAAGGGAGGCATATACACACAGTGTTCAACTCGGAATCTAATGTGTCAAGGGCCAAATTGTCTCCGGAAGCAAAGATACTGAGTCTTGAAATCTCAGGAAACTTGTGAAAGGATTGTTTTGCTTGTTTTTTTCTTTGAGTTGTTGTGGAAATCCCTTCTATCTTGTTTACTAAGCACTTGAAGTCTCTTTTCAACACACAGGAGGTAGGATTCATTGGTGGCCAATGATATCTAGGTGGACAATTGTTAATTTCATTATAGTCACAGAGTATTTATAAGAGGAATGTGGTGGAGTCTTTTTCAGGTTAATAGTCCGGGATCTCTCGTGAAGTCCCTTAGAAGCCAGCGAGATTACATTTTCTTTATAAATTTATTTCCTTAGACAGAATTTCTAGTTTATGCGATCCGTGATCACCTGTGAATGATCTTTACTGCATTTGTCTATTCCCACTGAACATTAAATCTCCACATGGTGGATTTTGTTTCAACTGTATGTTTCTATACCAGTGACTTCATAACTACTACCTCCCAGGCCCAATCACTGTATAGCTCTTCATCGCTGTATGGTGGAAAGAAACCTACTAACTCATTTTACCATCAGTCATCACAGGTAAAATGGCTTCAAAAATATATTTTAAAAGTATAAGTGCATTCAGTGAAAGTTGTTGATGGAGACGATACTACGTGAGGCTTTGTGTATTTGATACGCCCTAATGTTGCTGAAGAGGAAAATCATGCCAAGCGTTTAAAACTATTTTTCTATGCCTCAGTAAAAAGAAAACTATTTTAACGTGCAGCAGTTCTTAAGTATATTTGGACCGCAAACCCCTTAGAAAGTTCTTCAGAAACATACATGTTCACTGAAGGGCTTGCACACCAAAGACAGGAGTTGCCTAGATGTAAGTAAGAATCCCTGACAGGCTGGTTCTCAAAGAGAACTTTTATTAGCCTTTGGGGTTGGCTGTCTTTAAAAGGAAAATGTCAGTATGCGTGAGGGTAGGTAAAAGAATGATCTAAAACTTAAAATGTGGAATTTTTATAGAAAATACATCAAACTTTTAAAATTAAGGATTTAAGATATCAATGCCCAAATGATGGTAGAGACGTAGCACACAGCTCTGTGGATGAGATTTGTCAGTCTTCTGAGCCGTGGAATAAAAGTGACTAGATCTGTCCCTCTGGTCCTTCCCTTTGTTGTCGGGACAGGTGTAGCGCTGCTCTGGGTGTACAGTAAGGAGTGAATTTAGTAGTTCTCAATGTAAGCCTTTATCTTCACATCTGCAGTTTGTAATCACTCAGTTGTTTATTGTTAGGTAATAATTATTCATTCAGATAAGAAAATCTGCCACATGGAGGGCTGCATCATACCACATTCTTTTCATATGCTATTCAGTTTGTTTAAATAACTATAAATCTTTCTACGTTTGTTTCCATTTGTGGTGTTAAACATAGACGCAGCATGGTAATGTTGGTAAATGGCTGTTTAAGTTAAAGCTATTTTTTGTGTGGGTGGGTTTTATTCCTTTCTTTTTTTGTTTCACTTTTAATTTCAAACTTTTCTATCATTTAGGACAATACTAGAAAGTGCTGAATAGGATTCTCCATATTACTTTTTTAAAACTTAAACTACAAACATTTCTTTCAATGCCAGTCACATTTGCTAATGAGCTGGGAAGTGGGGTTTTTTTGTTTGTTTGTTTTTTCTCTTTCATGCACCTGGAAAATATTCCTGTTTCATTATATGTGGTATAATGATGCCTGATTTTATAGCAATTATTCCAGAATAAATCTTGCGTAGAATGACATATTTACTCAAAAAGGGTTCGGGACATGCTACCCCAAAATATGGCATGTTGGCTCTTGAATATTTTAAGCTAAAGGAATTTGAGAAAAGGCGGTTGCTGGAATGACTCTGATTTCCCTTCTCCCCTGAAGCAGCTTGTAAGACCCTCAGTGGGAGGTGCCCTTCCTGCCTGGAGAGAGGAGCATCCTTGTCTCCAAGGTGGAGGGATGCTGAGAGGAACCTGAATGAACCGATGTTGCTGACCTCCCTGCTCCCCCGGTTCACCCCACTTAGCTCATATTCTCTTGTCCGATGACACTTTCCCTGACCACCCACTCTTCATCCATCCTAGTAGAAGAACACTCAGGTTTAACCCTTTCTTCAGGTCTTAGTTCCTCCTGAAGGGTCCGTGTCACTTAAAACTTATAATAAATCAATACGTATATAATTTTCTCTTGTGAATCTGTTTCTTATTACAGAGATCCAGCTGGGAACCTGAGCAGGGTACAGGCATTTTTTTTCCCCTTCTCTGAATATGCATTTTGCTTTGGGAAATTAGAGTTAACTTTGCATTTGAAATGAGAGATACTTTGTATTCAGGGATTTACTTCCTTACGGAAAGAAATCGAGTCTCCCATAATCTAAAGGAAAAAAATCACAAATACCTAAGAGTCTCTTCATGGTAAATGTTGTATTTGTGGATGGAATGGAGCTTTAAGAAAATCTTACCCAGAGGCTGAGAAGCCAGTCTGTGGCTCTCAGACTGTTCAAGAACAAGCCTTCCCAGCCCCAGCCCCGGCCCTGCTCATTCCTCCAGCGGGCACTTCGCAGAATTCCGCCCGGCCGCACCATCACAGGCAAGGGTGGGCCCGTGAACATGGGCCAGAGGATGGTTCTGTCTTCCTCATGCCGCTTCTTAGTAAATAACATTTCTATTTTTATCAGCCCTTGGAGCTAAAACAGAAGTTTCATCATCGATTTATTAATAAAAATATAGTCTGTTTCTATCAATCTTTCCTTAATAGCAGACTGATCCACCACTTCCCTTGCTGTGCTCATTCTGTACTTTTATATTCTCATCTTGGGCCAAATTCTAATCCTATAAGAGCTACATATGAAAAAAAAGAAGAAGAAGAAAGAACCGAAAACAACACAAAAAACTGGAGCTCTCTTTACATATTGTATTTCTTGCCGCTATGGTTTTATTTTGTGTGATTCTACAGAATTGTAAAGGAAATACACAACCAAATAATTCCGTGTGTGAGGACTGGAAATAAGCCCGACCTTCCGCAGCATTGGGTGTTCTGCCTAGGAAGCGTTTCTGATCTCTGCCTCATCATTTCTTCCCCCGTAATATGCGGTCCCGTTCCTAGGCATTTGTGATCTTCTCTTTTGTAAAGCAGGAGCTGGCATTTTCAGCTGAAAAGCAGAGCGCAAGTCGAGATGAGCAGAAATGTCATGGTGCCCGTTTCCTTTTCCCGTCTCCTCTGTGTAGGAGAAACATTGCTGGAGAGCAGATTGAAGGGTGAGGTGGCACCAGCGTTAGCATGGGCGACGACAGTCTCCCCAGAGAGTGCTCCCAGGCAGGGGGTGTCACGTGACGGCCTCCCCCATCTCCATGCTTGCCAGGAGAGCTTTTTTTAATAGAGAGAAGCAACACAAACATTTCACTGGAGCCAGAATGAATTTTAAATGTCTGCAGTTTCTCCTGAAAGATGTAGTCAATAAAAGAAAAAGATAGTGGGTATGAAGAGAAGAATTTATTGTGCTAAGGAAATTACTTTTTTTTAAAACTATGAAAATGCTAAATTCTGTCTGGCAGTCATCCTGCCTTTAATGTGTATATTCAAAGGCACTAGTCCTAGCTTGGTATATCGCAGGCAAGCCACAAAACCTAGGAGAAGCACTCTAAGGCCGCATTTCCAATGTTACTAAGAGCCTCATAAATGCCCCAGTAATGTAGGAACTTTTATAGGGAATTTTAAAAATATATATCAACATTTCTACCTTCACAAAAAAGTAGGCGGAAATAGAGAACACTACCATATGGTGGTTCATTTAAAAAAAATTGTTGATTTCTGTTTTTAACTAAAAAATACTATTGATCTTCAGCAACCTTAACATCTAGTCAAAATATGAAAATTTTCTTTATTGGGAAATGAGATAGAAGACTAATGAAGTTTACCCCTGAACTAGCAGACAAATGTTTAATTTGCATTCTGGACAAGATAAACTATTTGTTTTACCAAAAAAGCATAATTTGCTTTTAAATGTAAATTTAGAAAACTGATATGATTTCAATTTTGAAAGATAGTTACTGATACACATAGGGCATATATTACTATATAAAGTGGGCAAATATATGTGTATCTGTCAGAGAGTGAAGTCATTCAGTGAAAACAAAAGAAATTTGGGGTCCATTGGTCAGACTCATTCCCCACATGGTTTTGTGGCCAGATTGAGATCAAAGCGTAGATTCCGGTCACTAGAGATAAACCTTTCGTTCCAGACAGTTTCATAAGATGTTGTTATTAATACTAGATCTGACAGGATCTAGTTTTACACAGTTATTTAAACCAGTAAGTACTTTGTTCTTAAAACTGAGTTGTTTGGGATCCATTTCTTTGGGCTCAGCGCCTCTTATGTTTCCTTTTAGAAATCCCCCTTGCCTTCCTTGACGCACAGCCTTTACCCTCAGTACAACTTCAGCAGCACTAACCCATTTGCTGATTCTCTGCAGTTCATCGCTGACAAGGTTGGAGAATGCCCATTGTCTTGCCCTTGCCTTTTGCACATGTTTTGTTCTGTGTTACTGCCGTGCCTTTGTCCCAGTTCACTGTTTACTAGATTTGGGCAGGGGAGAAAAACAAAACACAACAACTGTGTGTTTGGAGTGGGCATGTACCGTAAATCCTTTCTTAAGCACATTTTCTTGCCAGAACATTTTTATAGCTGAATTAGATGGTCCTTCTGAAGAGTAAGGGATAATTGTGAGTTCAGTGCCTTTTCTGTATTTTGCTGTGCGTTAAATTTTCTGATACTTCCTATGAAGACTTTGTTAAATATATGGACTACTGTCACATAATTTCTTTAAAACTGTGTATTGGTTTAAATCTTTAATAAACCTAAACAAGGTGGTCCTAAAAGCTCTCCTAGGAGTTGACCACTCCACGGAAAATTGTGTATGTGTAGGAGTCTGTGGAATATTCATACAGTGCATCCATATAAATGCCTGACTCAGGAAATGTGTAGCTGTTTCAATGCTTGTAAATCTGTACTTGGGATATTCTCGTAACTGATGGAATTATAAATCCAAAACTGGAAAAAAAATTGCAGGATAAAGATACTATAATGCGATTGTGAGAAGGAAGAAGGCTGTGAACAGTTTCTCTCAGGAAGCATTTTATGAATATTCATTGGCATTTCATGGTATTGTAACGAGGAAAACCAAACACTATGTCTCTGAAGGAATATGTTTTCTGTTACTGTAGGAATTGCAGAATTCCAGTAGAGTTGCCTTCCATTGTTCCCCAACTAACCCTTTTGCTCCCACACCATTTAAGGTTTGTCCTGGTGTGAAGTTTTCATGAGTACGTGGTGTGCTGTCGTGTGCTGTGTGTGTACATTACACTGTGTGCGTACATGGCATGGAGTGATTTCAAGTGCAGTTGCATGTTTACCAATGAAAACTAAGCCATCTTTGTTAAACAGCTACATTTTTACTAACAGATTTTTAAGAAGTGTCAGTGACAAGCTACTATACTATCTCAGTGAGAATGAATGTTTTAGGGACAGTAAAATAGGACACCTGGTTGCCATTAGTAAACACAGGCGTGGATTTTTTTTTTATGATCCCTCAGTTATGGTAGGGCACCGTTTCAATTTATACTCACAGCATAGAAATATGCCTAAGATCCTGAACAGTTTGTAGGCAAGCAGACTTTGTTTTAAAGGAAAATAACAACTCAGAACAATTATGCAGTAAGTGATATCTATAAAATGTGTACCCATCAATTTCTTAAAATATGGGAAAGTTAAATTAATTTTCTTCTATTTTTAAAAGTTAAATGAGCTTAATTCATGCTTGCTAACATTTTCTATTGTTACAGAGAAGTAATTTTTTTATTTTAATTAGAAAAATTTTAAATTACATATTCCCCACCAACTTAGTATGTTTAATGAACCTTTATTGGGTCACATTAGTGTTTTTGTTTGTTCACTTTTTATTTGTACATTGTTCATGTGAGAGTTTTGTGGCCCAGCATTTGGGAAGGTAACAAGGATGTTGTTTGCACTAGTGATTCTTGTCTGTTTGGGCAATTGTGTGTAAACTGAATATTTTAATACAGCACATTCTGTAATTTGAAAAATCAATTGCCCTGTAAGTCTCTATCAATAAGTTTTGCCAGAAAAGCAGTAGTAATTTGTGTTTATTATGATCATTGTGTCGTAGCTTAGAATCCTGAAGGGCTTTCTGAATCATTAGAGAAAGATTACATTCAGTGCCATACAATTTTAGCATTAGGTGTATTTTCTGGTATTCTGAATCTTGACACCAATTAATAATCCCTAATTATTTGTGCCTATCATTCTGTGTGTTCTGTAAGAAGTTTTTTTTATTTTTAAATCACAGCCTTTTTTCAAATAAGCCATATTAGAGGGATTTTTGTGTAGAATGAAAGGTAAAAGAAGGAAAGATAGGATAATAGAGATTCAAGGCATCAGAGATTCAAGGCATCAGGGATAGTGTCATGCCAGGATTAGAACTTCATTGAATTAAGTACTCACTGTCTTACGGTGGAAATTGGACAAGACAGCCTGCATGATGGAAAGTGCATTGGGTTGGGTTAAGAATTAAGTGAAAAGAACTCTAGTGCTACTGTGTGATTTTAAACAAAACGTTTCACTTTTCATGGCCTCAGGTTATTAATCCACAAAATGAATTCATTGAGTTAAGGTCCTTCTAAACTTGAATATTTTGTTTGATTTTCTGCAACTTGATGATACCAAGTCCTTTCTTTGGATTAGGACCTCTGTGGCAGCAAGTGCACCATTCTTTGGGTTTATATGCAGTTTTTTCCCATGTTTTCTCATTTACCTTTCGAGCTACTTTGGCAAGGGAACGACGGTACTGTCCCTCCAAGCCGTCCCTCAGATCCACGTCTGTGTGCTCCATGCTAACAAGCTGGCTCCCTGGGAGATGAACCTGCATGTGTAACATTTTCAGGGATGCGTTGAGTCATTTGGAGAGAGGATTCCGGTAGCAATAAAAAATTATTTATATGTAGTCTCACTAATAAGCTTTGAACGTCTTTGGTTTTTTTATTAATCCGTGGCTATTTTTTTCTAGTTTCTTGGAAGACTTTTCTAGACCCCCCCAAATCTTGCCCAGACCCCTGGACATTTATGACAACTTTTGAATGAAACTTCTTTTCCAGAAGGGGAAGTTTGTATAATTTTTCATCTTAAGTTATTTAAGTTATTGAATAGTTTGCCACCTTAAAATACCAAATAACAATTTAATGAATTGTTTTCTGAACATACCACTTCGTTTGTATGAAGCTTACCTGAATCCTGTCTACCGATTTGTAAATATATCTATTTCCCCCCATTATTTATGTATCATATCTTTTAAAGCCAGTTTTTTGTTTTTGACATTATTTTCTTATTTCATTTCCTTCGCTTTTTTCCCTTTGATCTGCACATACCCACAGCATTCCTCTTGTTCCCACAGGCACCCAGTCAGTCAGAACCAGAGCCAGAGAAGGCTCCATTGTGCAATGCGCCTCTGCCCCCTCCTTCAGCATTTGCAGAAATGAGCGGTGATCATGCCCAGTCATCTGCAAGCAGGGACTCAGAAGAAGGGGACAAAGAGGATGAGTTTGGTTACAGCTGGAGTAAGTTGTCTTTTTGTAATGCATTTAATTGTCAGAGGTATTAAAATAGCTCTGCGTTTCTCAAGGCCGATGCCCTGGATGAATAAGGATGTTTCAGCTTTAGTTATAAATACTGCAGTTTTGTGTAGGGGACAAAAAAAACACTGTTTGTTTTTGCTTGAATACAGCATGCATTCCCAAGGCATGAAATCATTTTCTTCCGTTCCTTCTGGTCCGCATTCCTGTGAAAGCCCACTTTGCCATTTTTATGAGAACTAAAGAGGGCGGGGCAGTCTCTCAGAAGCTGGTACTGGGCCAGCTTTCTTGTGGTCTTGAACAAGTCATCTCCCCTCTCTAGGTCTCAAGAGTCTTCCCATTGTTGATAGTATGCCTTAAATTTTGGTGTTTTCACTACGAGGGTGGTAATACAGTATAATTGTTGAGATAATAACTTTGGGCATTTGGCAGTTGTTTAACCACCTCTAAGCATTAGCTTAGTGGTTTGTCCCTCTTTTTAAAATACAGCGTTTAGCCCTAGCCGGTTGGGCTCGGTGGATAGAGTGTCAGCCTGCGGACTGAAGGGTCCCAGGTTCGATTCCGGTCAAGGGCAAGTACCTTGGTTGCGGGCACATTCCCAGTAAGGGGTGTGCAGGAGGCAGCTGATCGATGTTTCTCATCGATGTTTCTAACTCTCTATCTCTCTCTCCCTTCCTCTCTGTAAAAAATCAATAAAATATATTTTTAAAAAATAAAAATAAATAAAATACAGCGTTTACCTCCAGTTGCTAACATTAAATTAGATAATGTCTGAGGAATGCTGACCACAATTCCTGATGCGCAAGAAGCATGGAAAGGCAGCTGTTGCTAGGATCATGGCTGTGTCTCTTGTTTCCTAAGGAGATAAACCATTTCATAGGGTAATATTAAAAATTCAGCCAAAAGTTATACCTGTGTCAGTACTTTAAAAAGTTTCATTTAAAATATATAATTATTTCCTTTAAGAAAAATGGCATGCTTTTCAGAAGCTAAGAATGTAAAAGGTGTGTTGCTAGACTTTAGGATTCAGGAAATGGCAGTTTGTGAAATTGATCCAATTAAGAATCAATATAGAATACATGTCATCCGCCATGTAGTAACATTTTCTAAAGTTTACAGTTCTCAGTCTATTTTTAATGAAATTAGAGTATATTACTAATCCACCAGAATATACTCTGAGGAAAACATTAAATGGAATATTTCAGTTACCTATTGTCATGTCACAAGCTACCCACAACTTCATGGCTTAAGAAAGCAGTTTCTTACTGATGTGTCAGGGAGCTGTGGTTGAGTGGATTCCCTGGGACAGGGCCTCGAGCATGGCTCCCTCACAGCCTGACAATTAGTGCTGCTACTGGCTGATTCCTCCACTGCGCCCGTGGCTGGGACCCCACACTTGGCCTTGCCTTCTCAGTTTAAAGAATAAATTCTAACTATTGAACATGTGGGATGGGAGATATGGATGGTCTAATCTACTTAGGACAAGTGTCCGAAAGCTGGGACAGGTACATTGAATTCTCCTGACCTGATGGCTCTGTGCAATAATGAACCCGTTCCCTTTTGTCTGGATATATGGAGCAAGCAACTGTGCAACATGATGTGACACGCAGTGTAGATTTTCCTGTGGGAGAAAAGCTTCCACTGACCAATCAAGATGAATACTCCTGCCCTGGATGGGTAGCTCAGTTGGTTAGAGCCTTGTCCCAGTAACCAAGGTTGCGGGTTCGATCTCTGGTCAGGGCACATGAAGCAAACCAAAGAATGCATACATAAGTGCAACAACAAATCTCTCTTCCTCTCTCTTTCTAAAAATCAATAAAAATATAAATTAAAAATAAATAGCCTGGCCAGCATGGCTCAGTGATTGAGCGTCAACCTATGAACCAAGAGGTCATAGTTCAAATCCTCGTCAGGGCACATGCCTGGATGGGGCGTGCAGGAGGCAGCCAATCAATGATTCTCTCTCATTGATGTTTCTATCTCTCTCTCCCTCTTCCTTCTCAGAAATCAGTAAAAAATGTATATATTTTTTAAAAGATGAATACTCAGTGTTCTGTTCTCCTTTGAAAATGATAAATTAAATTTCTGTTTTAATCACAAGCTGAGAGTTTGTTAATGTGACCACTCTTGGACCTGATCATGCAGGTACGCTGGTTAACCAGACATTATACTCTCTGCACCCTGAATGCAAAGAAATTCCTTAAAGTTTGGGTAGTCCTAGAAACCCAGGTGGCCACTCTACCTTGGTTTTCTTAACTGCCAAGCATATTTTGGTACAAACAATGCCCTTTTGAGGCTATTCTAAGTAGCATTTGACTATGAATTAACTCTCAATACCTATACTCTTACTGTTGTTATGTGCAGAAAATATCAGAGAACGTTATGGGACTCTGGCCGGCGAGCTGCATATGATTGAACTGGAGAAAGGTCGGAGTGGTTTGGGGCTAAGTCTTGCTGGGAACAAAGATCGATCCAGGATGAGTGTCTTTATAGTGGGGATTGATCCCAACGGAGCAGCTGGGAAAGATGGTCGGTTGCAGATTGCAGATGAGCTTCTAGAGGTAATTTCTTGTGGAAAATGCTGAATTTACTTTTGCAGAATCGGTGCAGAGGAATCATTAGTTTCTAGAAAATTCACCTGGGCCTCATAGAGTGATGGAAAACTACCGCTTGCCTAATAAAATAGATGCATTACAGCAAATTTGGCACTAAAGCAAATCTCTACTAAGTAGTGTCCATGTTCCCATTAACTTCCATTGAAAGGTCATGACAATGTAGCACCAGAAACAATTTTTGCCCCAAGACAGTAATAAAGATTACACTTCAAAAACTTTTTTGTGTGTGTGCTGCATTTTTATTAAGAGCTTTTGAAAAGCAGGATGACCAGTCACTCCCCATGATGAGATTGGCCCACTGGACATTCTGAAAGTTGTATCCCTAATAGTACAAGTGACAGATGTTGGGTGCATTGGGGTCAAGGTTAAGTCTAAATAACTAAAACAGTAACTCAGCCCTCCAAACAAAATAAACTTGTGGACCATGCTTTATAGTTTTAGAACTGTATCTGCTTGCTTTGTTTGCCCTTGCCTCCTGTAGGCTGGGATCCACTTTTTTGTATTGCCTGAATGCTCTTCTCGTACTTGTGTATTTCTCTATTGGTTAGAAAGGCTCAGTCAGCAATGGCTAAATGACTAGAACAGCAGTCACCAACCGGTGGTCCATGGACCACTGGTGGTCCGTGAGGTTCGAAAGGTTGGCGACCGCTGGTGTAAGCAAACCTTTGGAGCAGTGGTTGCCAACCGGTGGTCTGTGGACCACTGGTGATCCGTGAGGTCCGAAAGGTTGGCAACCACTGAACTAGAAGACCAGCAGTTTTCATCAGGTGCTGTGCTGCATAGACACAATGTACTGCCACATCCTGGTTCTGTCAGCATGGCTTCTCCCAGTGGCCCATGCCCAAGCCTTGAGTTTTGAAACTAATTAGAAAATATGACAGTATAGGGCTTCTCTGTGTAGGTCACACGTGCTCCCACAGAGCCCCTGCTTTGTACAAAGCGCACTGAGGCCCAGTGCCTGCCAGGGAACTCACTGTTTGCTCTCCTTCAGTCAGTCCAAGTGCTGCCTCCTCAGCTCTTGGAGCTCAGGCCATATTACACCATTTTAATGTTGGCTTCTAAATGAGCTTTTCTTTATTCACCATCAAAGTCAGGTCCATGTTCTGTAAAGGATATATATATGGCCTAATGCACGAAATTCATGCAAGGGCCTTGGCCCCAGCCACCGCCCGCAGCCACCATGGCTGGGAGCCTCTAGTGCGGCCCCCGCCCGCTGCGGGTTTGTCCAGAAGGAAGGATGTCTAGTCTAATTAGTATATTACCCTTTTATTATATAAATATATATATGAAATATTATTTTAAAATAAGAAAAACATATTTCATTAGCTAAATAGGATGATAAAAATTTACAAAATTAAAATTCCAGGCTCAATTAATGATATTTATTTCCCATAGATCAATGGGCAAATTTTATATGGAAGAAGTCATCAGAATGCTTCCTCAATCATTAAATGTGCCCCTTCTAAAGTGAAAATAATTTTCATCAGGTGAGCATTTTCTTTTTCTGGTTTACTAAATAATGTTCGTTAGCCTTTCAATTCTGTTATTTTTGAATGAAAATAAAGCATTTATAAATGTTTTAGTGTTGCAGTTCCAGGTCTTTGGGGTTACAGAATTTTCTGTAATAATCCTTCTGAATCTTAAAGTAAAATGTTGAAATAATATGAAGTATTATGATGTGATAGGTCAGTGCATTTCCTTTTAGGAATAAAGATGCAGTGAGTCAGATGGCTGTGTGTCCTGGAAATACAGTGGAATCTTTGCCTTCTACCTCAGAGAACCTTCAAAATAAGGAGGTATGTAACTCATGTTTGTTTCTCTGGAAGATTTGATTGATATGCCACTTCTTAATTCAAACAATTATAGAACCCTTACAAGGCTGTCAAAGATAAATAAGTCATAGCCTTGGCCCCCATGGAGGGTATAGCCCAGTACAAGAAGCACTCGAGTAGGCAAGCTCACCACTAACATGAAGGCTATTAGTAGAGTTCACATAGGGAATAATGAAGGCACTAGAAGAGGAGGTGCCGATTCCACCTCTAGGGAGAGAATAGGATTTTATAGAGGAGATTATGTGTAGGTTGGAAGTAGAAGACTTGGGGGCACAAAGAAGCAGAGAGTTGAGGAATGGTGTGGAAGATCCGGCAAATACAGACAATTAAAAATTGCAGAGCATACTGAACAGCGTGAGGCAGAGAATGGGGAGCTGGTGAGGCAGAGTCACTGGCAAGGGAAGGAGATGGGTCAGATCATAGGAATATGATGAAGACTTTGTCTTGGAGGCCATGTTGTTGGGAACTCAAAGAATCAGAACTGTAATTTTTGAAGACATTGCTGGAAATGGTGCAGAGCAGAGAAAAATCAGAAGTTGCTGGGAAGAAAAGTGAAGTAAAGGGTAATAAAATTATCAGAGTAGTTCAGGAGAAAGATAATAAGGTCCTAAGTAATGTAAAAAAAACAATAAAATAAAAAATGGAAATGGTGACATCAGATGTTTAGGACCCAAATTGACATTACTTCATCCCCAACTAAATGTACTCATTAAGGAAAAATGAGTGGTTGAGAATTTATTTATCCAGCAAATATTTATTGTGTGTCTGCCTGATTGCACCAGGTACTGTTCTTTGGGCAGGGAATAGACTGGCGGGTGAAACAGATAAGATGTACAAGGCTTCCAGATGTCTGACTTGGTGACTTGATGGATGGGTGACTTTTACCAAAATATATAAATAAATAAAAAGAGGAATAAATATTTGTAAAACTAGAAGACATGTATTTAGGCAGCCTAAGAGTGAAGTATAGTTTACATTGGGACATTTGGTCTAGAGTTCAGAGATGAATTCTCTTAGATGCAGATTTGGTGTGAAAGCTGAGGCACTTGACTACAGAGAACATTTAGAGAGAACAGGGCCAAAGTCAGGATTATGTAATAACAATCAGAAAGAAGGCTGATACATATGGTCAGAGTTGATGAAGTAGAGCCAGGCGGACGTGCTGCATAACAGCTGATGAGACCACATTTCAAGAAGAATGGGCCCTGACCAGTGTGGCTTAGTTAGTTGGGCGTTGTCCTGTGCACTAAAAGGTTGCTGGTTCAATTCCAGATCAGGCCGCACATGCCCCCCCCACGCAAGCTCCTAGTACATGAGGCAGCTGATGTTGCGCTCTCACATGAATGTTTCTTTTTCTTTTCTCTCTCTCTAAAAATCAATTTAAAAATATTTTTAAAAAACCATGGATCATCTTTGTCCCTTATAGTTAAAGCTGATATATCTATCTATCTATCCTATATAATAAAGAGATAATATGCAAATTAACCCTCATGCCCTCACAAGATGGCTGCCTACAACCAGGCTGGCAGGGGGGTTAGTGAGGGACGACCAAATGACTGAACAAGCAGGCTGTGTGGGACAACCAGGCCGGCAGAGGGGTTAGTGAGGGACAACCAAATGACTGAACAGCAGGCCGCATGGGGCGACCAGGCTGGCGGGTGAGCCGTGAGGGGTGACCAGGCCAGCAGGGGGGGGCAGCTGGGGGTGACCAGGTAGGCAGGCAGGTGAGCGATTAGGAGCCAGTGGTCCAGGATTGTGAGAGGGATCTCTGACTGCCAGTTTAGGCCCAAAACTGACAGTCGGACATCCCCCGAGGGGTCCCAGATTGGAGAGAGTACAGGCTGGGCTGAGGGGACTGCCCCACCCCTGTGCACGAATTTCGTGCACCAGGCCTGTAGTATATATATAACAGCCTAATATGCCAAGTGTCCAACTAATAGGTCGACCGTTTGGACAACTGCTAGACCAGTCACTATGATGCGCACTGACCACCAGGGGGCAGATGCTCCAATTGGTAGGTTAGCTTTCTATTGAGGTCCGGCTGATGGGGACTTAACGAGACGGGCCATACACAAAATGATTTTGACTAAGTGGCTCTTATATTTCAACAAACAAAAAGACACGACACTCCATTGCCCATTTTGCCATTTCTTTCTCTGTCAGGCTGAACCAAGTTTTGCCACTTCCGATGCAGCTGTGGACTTCAGTTCATTTACAAACGTGCAACATCTGGAGCTTCCCAAGGTAAATCTGCTTTGAATTGGAGTGAAATGATATTCACATTGCTGTCCTCATCCACTGGTTCTCAAAAGTGTGGTCTCCACCAGCAACATCAGTCAGCATTACCTAGGATCTTGTTAGAAATGCAGGTGCTTGGGGCCACTCAGACCTACTGAGTAACGGAGTAGCCCGCAGCCTGTGTTTCACTAAGCCTTCTCAGTGACTGCAATGAACGCTGAAGGGTGAGAACCACTGTGCTAACTGATACTTTAGTAGGGACCCTCCTTTTCCTCCTTTATGGTACCCCAAGGTACGAGATTTTCTGGTCCCTCCTTTGATCTATTTACCAGGGATCTGCCAAGGGGGAAATTAAAGAATAAAGAAACAGAAATGATGGTTTCTTTTCCTTCATAAAACGGAAAGCTCCAATTCTAGAAGTTTCACTGTGAGGAATTTGCTTTTGAGAAGATCAGAACCTTAAGTTCAAATGACCACTTTAAAGAAGTAGTTTGCTGAATAGAAACCTATACAGGCTGTTAGGTGCTGCAGGGCCATGCTGGTCTGCAGGTGGACAGTGGATGAACGAGAGTACAGGCAGAAAGAGCATTGGAGAGCTGAGGGGGAAGAGAAGGAGGGAGGAGGGGTGGGGGATAGGAGGGTACCTAATGAGATGCTGCCACGCTCCAGGTGTCAGTCAGTGCAGCATGATGCTGAGGCCGAGCGTTAGAAGCAGTGCCTCGGGGTTGAGGACCCACTTCATCAGGTATACACTTGACACATTGTGTGATCTCCCTTGGCCTCAGTCTTCTCATCTGTAAACTGGAGAGGACAATATGATCTTTGATGTAGGTAATTGTAAAGATTAAATGAGTTGTTTATCAAGTGGTTGGCATAATGCCTGGCACATGGTCAGACCCTGTTAAGCATTTAGGAGAAAAAAATACTGTGACTTTATTGGTTGCTTTTTTACAGTAGATAATTCTGCATATACATGTAAGAGAAGTCCTTCTTAATGGACAATTCGTGTTGTAGGTTAGAGAAAAAAGAACAGAAGTCATTAAAGCCTTTTCCTCTTCTACCAAGAAGTCTATACACTTCAAGAATCCCTCATGCTATTTCCATGTAAGAGAGCCAATACCTTCCTCTTTCCCCTGCTGATTTCAGGGTAGTGTTACCTTTCCCAAGTCCCTAATACGTTCCTTGTAAGAATTCTCTACTTCATCAAACTGACTTGAATCAAGAGCCCATGGAAATTATTTTAAGAATTCATCTCTCTTTGCCTTTGCTTATATCAGGATGTCCTTCTGCTTTTTTTAAAGCTAATCTAAATCCTACATAACTCAAGACCTAGCATAATCTCACCTCTGTTTATTTAGAAATATTTATCGAATATTATGGCCTATATAATGCTTACTATTAATGTCTTCATTTACTTGTCATGTAATCAAGAACATATCTCTTATGCTAAACTTTTAGGTGAGTATATTATCTATACATTTCAATTGCATGCTGAGAGAAGTAATAACTCTTACACTTTCTCTCCCATTATCTTATGTGGAATTGTGTACCATAGCTCATACTAAGCATTAGGGAGGAAGAGTGAATGCATGCTTACACATAGTATGTGCACAAGGGGAAAGATGTTAAGATAGGGAGAGGCAGGAAGGAGAGAATAGTTTTTGTATGAAAATTCGAACTCATGTAACAGGTCATTTTGAGTTCTGTTTTGACTCCTTAGAAACTACCTTGACAGGTCTATTATCTTTTTCTTTTTAATTCTTTTTTTTTTAGTGGGAAAATAAAAGTATAAGCAAAAAGCTCATAATGTGTATGTGGTTTATAAATGTACACCCAGTGGCTGACTGAAATGCTAATTCAGTTTAACAGACATATTTTTTGTTAAAGATTTATTTTTAGCACATTTTGTGTAAGGAAATACATATACATCAAAGCAGGTAACAACATTACATGATTCCCAGAGATCTGTTTCATATCCAGTTAATTTTATATGGTGACAGTCTTCAAATACAATTAAGAGTTTTTCTTCTAAATTTTAGGATATCTTCCAACTTTAAAACAGTCCTCCTGATAATAAGAGTAGTTTGTTTAGTTTATTTCTACTTTTAATTCCTGTTTACTTTTTTTTTAGCTCTTTAATTGTACAAGTGTTCCTCCATAAATATATTTCCTTAATTTGTTTCACATTCCCCTTATGGTGATGTTTTTTTATTTTTTATTTTTTGATGATGTTTTAAAAACTAGCTCAAAGCAAAGTTTCTAAGATCTATTTTTATTAAGGACTCTGTGTGCTATGGCAGAAGTGAGGTGGAAAGTTGAGCAATTAGAAAAGAATTATATAGGATAAGATAAACGAACTATTGTCTCCTTCTGGTGAACTGAATCAAGTGGTTTTCCATGATTATAAAGGAGAACATTTTATTTTCATATGGGCTGTACCAAACATGTCCCGTAGTGAAATGGAGTATTTTAACAATATTCAGGTAGAATATTTAATAGCTCCTAAATTCACTTGGCTAACACAGTAAAGAATAGTGAATGGTACCTCTGCTGGTACCAAAGGTTCTGTGTTTCAGTGAGTTTCACTGTTGTGTAGCTGGGTTGCTACTAGATTTCATTATAGTGTAAATCAAGGCAGCTTGAAAATCCACATTGTGTCTCTGCTCTAAAATAATTGCTGTCTAAACACACCACAGTAGTGTTCCAGAGAGAGAAACACTCACACCCCATTATCCTTACTTACCTGACAATCCATTATTGTCTATAGAAGTGTATGTATTTGTTTTTGTAGTATATTCTAAGTGGGATTGCAGCATATTTATACAAAAACAGACTCCATCAGTCTTAAAGAAGGGATTTCTGGCCTCAGGACAGTTGACCTTGTGGCTCAGCAATGTCATAAGGGCCCATTCTTCCTGCCCCTGCACAGCTGTACACCGTGGCATCTTGACCCCAAGACTGGTCCTCCTCATAGTTTTAGAGTGGCTGCGAACCATAATGGGGGTCAAGGGCTACTTCTCTCACATATAGTGGGGGTTGGGAGATAGAGTGACTGTCTCAAACTTCTGAGCAAAACTCTTGAAATTCATCCTGTTGAACCAGTTCAGGTCATATACCTTTTCCTAAGCCATGGAATAGAATTGTGCAACTAACTTCAGTCATTCAGACTCTATCTGTGGAGCTACTTTTCTATTGCTACATAAGAAATTCCCTCCAAAATTAACGATTAAAACAGTAGACATCTATTATTCTCACAGTTTCTGTGTGTCAGGAATTCGGGAGCAGTTTAGCTGGGTGGTCTGGTTCAGACTCACTTGTACAGTTGCTAAAAGATTTGGTTGGGGCTGGAGGACCCACAGCCAACCAAGGGGCTGGAGGACCCACAGCCAACCAAGACAGTTTACTTACAGGGCTGCTGGCAAGATGCCTGTTTTCTCTGCATGGAGCTGCTTTAGTGCCCTCGTGGCATGGCCCCTGGCAGGGCAAATGACCCAAGAAAAAAAAGCAAGGAGGAAGCTCAGAAGCCCTTTTTGACAAAGTTGTGCAATTGCACATCATCACTTCTCCTTTATTTTGTTTATTACCATCAAGTCACCAAGCCCAGCCCCATTCAAGAATCCCTTCTTGAAGGGAAGAACATCAAAGGGTTTGTGTACATAACTGAACACCATCACTGAAAACATAGGCAAAGAGAGAGGGAGAGAGTGTGTGTGTTATTTGAGGCAGCAGAGGGAGGGGTACTGGATAGTCTAATGAAAATACATGAGTTTGTACAAAGGAGTAAGATGAGAATGAGTATTAGATAAACAGCCAGCAAATGCCTGCTGTAATAGTAAAGATCTTTCCTGACTAAAATTAAGTGAATAGAGAATAATAGAACAAATATATCTATATCTCACTATAGATATAGAGTATTACTTATTCAAACAAAGGTTTCTTTGTAATAATAGGAAAGACCATTACTGTGGAAAATCCCAAATAGAGGGTAACTAAATTGTTTATGCTTTGCATTGGCATTGGGATTTGCCAGTGTGGTATCACACTAACCTTCCTATTCATCAAGCCTGATTCTTTGACTGCTGGATCAGAGTTTGGGGTTTCAGAATACTGGCATGTTTCAAGAATTCATCTGAAGTAACCTTGGTTTTGTCCTGTAGAGTTATTAGCAGAAGGAATATGTGTTAGAACAACACTTGTGCAATGCATTAAGCTTTCAAGCCCTTTCTTACTGCACTTAATCCTCACAGCAGCCTTGCTGTTGGGCAAATATTATTATTCCTTTTTTGTTTGTTTTTAGATAAGAAAATTGAGGTTTAGAGATATTAAGTGGCATATCCAGATTTCTTCAGCTAGGCAGGAAGTAAATTAGGACCGAATTCTGTTCACCCTAAAAGTGCAGTTTTGTCTTCTGTCCATGACTGATTGCCTGAAGGAGAGCAGTGGTGGACAGATGCCCAGGGAGAGCCTGCAGGTTGGCAGGCGTTGGGTATCTCCCCCAGAAAAGCCGCATGCTGGCAATCTTTAAAGGTAGGGAACCTGGCCTGGATGTCATGGTCAAGATCCTAAAGGCCTGATAGTGAGCTTTGGCTCTTGTATACCTTTCAGAAGAAACACGGCGAGATTTCCTTTTCTTTTTTGCTTTACATTTCCCTGCTTGGAGACTGTAGTGGAAGAGGAACCCAGCTCAAACCAGAATGAAAATGTTGAACCCTGTTCTAGTTTTATAAGCATTAATATTAAAGGTAAACGCCGGAATTGTGGAACATTTGGTTTTGATAAAAGCAGATGTGGAAAATACAAAGTAGGTGTGGCTGTCCAGGTTTGCCAGGTTTTCAGGGCAGGTTCTTGGGCTCAGAGATGAGAGCATTTTCACTCTGCACCAGATCAAAACACATGTCCCGAGAGAAACCACGCTGGGTCCGGAGCCCTAGAAGGGACAGAGCGTGCAGCAGTCATCTCGGCCCACCTGCTAAAGAAAGAGGCGCAGAGGGGGCGATGGAGCCAGGCTCGCATGTTATTTGCAAGCCTAGGCCAGAACGAGGAAGCAGGGGGAAACTTTGATTCAGCCAGCCAGTTACACACAAGAAAATTCTCAAGCATCCTATACTCATTGAATTATTGAATGCATTTTTGTTCCCAGGATATTTTGCATTACTAGAGATATGTTGCTGTATACATATGCTAAAGATACTAGAGGTAGTAGACATTTGGGAGAAGTGAACATACCGGGTTAGGCAAAAGTCGGTTTACAGTTGTGGGTATGGGAAGTACAGCTTATTCCTGTATTATTATTGATTAATTATTATTTTCCATAGGAACAACTGTAAACCTACTTTTGCTCCACCCTGTATTTGAATATTTGATGGAGGAGAATTTATTCCCATTTAAAAAACTTGAAAGTTTGCTTAAGAAAAGAAATTTCTAATAGTAGATGTTAGAACAGTTTGAGTTTCTTTTTTAGCCCCTGGGTAGACGATGGTGTTCAGAAATTATGGCCGCATACCTTTCCATTTGAATGAATTTGATGTTTCAGATTTTCTGAGGGGTCTTGTTTGTATTTCTCTAGGATCAAGGGGGTTTGGGCATTGCTATCAGTGAAGAAGACACACTTAGAGGAGTCATCATAAAGAGTCTGACAGAGCACGGGGTCGCGGCCAAGGTGAGGCCTCCCCCTTTTCACGTCAGAAAGTGTGGAGGAAAAAGTTACTTCTGCAGAATCATTCAAACGTTCCATGCTTCCATTTAGGATGGGCGGCTCAAAGTTGGAGATCAGATCTTGGCTATCGATGATGAAGTTGTTGTTGGCTATCCTGTTGAAAAGGTACTTTTTTTTCTTAAAACAAATTGTGCTGTGAACTCATCCTTAAGCATGGCCACAGTATGTGTGTGTGCGTGTGTCCCTGTGTTTGTGTGTACGTACGAGGGTCT
Organism: Myotis lucifugus; assembly: GCF_000147115.1. NCBI lineage: Eukaryota > Metazoa > Chordata > Mammalia > Chiroptera > Vespertilionidae > Myotis > Myotis lucifugus. Next base: position 1,719,950 of record NW_005871127.1, read on the forward strand.
GTGTGGTTGGCCATAGGAAATTAGAGCCATGTGGCTATAATAGACAGATAGCCTTAAAGGAAGAGATTATTTGGAAGTTCTTCAATTTTTGTTTACTATTTTTCAGTGAAGGCAATGTTGAGCTATTTTATGTTGCCTGGTAAATTCAGTAGGTAGTGGACATTTTTTATAAAATATCATTTCCATTTTCCCTTAGGAAAAGTTTAGACTTCTAAACAAGGGTCAACTTAGTGTTAAGACCAAGGAACATTTTTTATGAATGTTAGGTCCCATAACTAGCCACTATGCATATTGCTTTATAAGCAGATTTTAGGACTCAGCCATTAAGTATGAGATAAAGCCAGCTGAAGTTAGTCCAAAAAATACGTATAGCTTTTATTGGGATTAACATTTGTACCTGTGTTTCCTTTTCCTCAGAAGTGTTCATAATCTTTAGGAATCGCACTTGAGGCCTTTCATACAGAAGTGTGAGGAGCAAGACTCTTGAGAGTCAGTGTGCAAATGCTTCCATTTCTACATTGGCCACCAAGAAGCTGAAATCATTTGTTTCATTTCGTTTTAATTGTAGAGGTTGATCCTTTAACTCACATAACTTTCCATTTGACTTGATTTTTCTGTTGCATAATTTTCCTTATCCTGCTTTTTGTTTCCAAATCTTTATGGAGAGTATTATAGATGTTCCCCCCTCCCCCCATTCCTTCCCTTCACCTAGTTCCCACCCCGATTCCATTTTTTAAATGTTTGTGTAGGCTTCAGATTCTCTGTAGAGTCAGGAGTGGTAAAATACCCCATGTATATTCGGCAGTGATCCAAAGAAATGGATGTAACTAATTGGAAATATACAAAGTTGAAAGCTCTATACTTAGATAAGAAAGAGTAGAGTCAGAACTGGACTTACAGTAGAAGTTAACTGTGGCCTTAATATTAGACAATTGAGGAAACTGGAATGAAACTATAACCATTCTTTCTTGGCCCCTCAAATCTTGACAAGGAAAGAATTTGCCTCTGACTTTTCTCTCCACCATAGATGGTTTTAGATTCCAACTATAATAGTGACTTCATTGTATATGTCTACTAATTTGTCTCTGAATTTTGTTTCCCCTTCACACCAACCCCCTGCCAGTTTATCAGCCTTTTGAAAACAGCAAAGACAACAGTGAAACTTACCTTTCGGGCCGAGAATCCAGATTCCCAGGCTGTTGCTTCAGCAGCTGGTACATCCAATGGTGAAAAAAAGAACAGTTCCCAGGCTCCGATGGTCCCACCACCTGGCTCCCCGGAACCAGAACCCGTCCGAAGTAAGGGCTGGTCTCATGAGTCCCGCAGCCTGGCACACTCGGCGCACTCAGGCTCAGCGGCGCTCTCCATGGGGGAGTGGGAGCCAGCTGCCTGCCTGGAGATCAGTGTTTGAAAGGCCATACTAGGGCACCCAGTACCCTTTGGTGAAAGCTGGTATAAGGGGAAGAAGAGTACTGACCATTAGACGGGTGATGTGTGTGCTGTATATTAACCAGCCTTAGAAAACCCATCCACCCTCTGAGTTTCAGCCTCTTCATCTCTAAAACAAAGGAGCAGTATCCTTCGTTCCCCATGGACCTTTTGCTAAGGGTACCTTGACTCTAGGTATCTGACTAATGAATTAAAAACATAGTTTCGTACATTTCCTTTTTTAAAAAATCCTCACCCAAGGAGCGAGGATATATTTTCCATTGATTTTTAGAAGGGAGGAGGGGGAAGAGAGAGAGAAACATCAACAGAAGAGAGATACATCGATTGATTGCCTCCCACTCGTTCCCAGACCAGATGTAATACATGCCCTTGACCAGGAATTGAACCTGAGACTCAGCCCTTGGGTCAGCTATCTAACCATTGAGAAAAACAAGCCAGGGCTGTCCATTGTTTCTTTTATACTGAGTAGTAATTTAACTTCATCTCAGAAATGGATACACTGTAAAATGGATACAGTGATGCCACTTCATCAGAGGAATCAAAGTTGCCTGGCACTACAGGAAACGCTTACAAATGCTAGTCATTGTCACGGGTGTTTGTAGTCAATCTGAGCGCTGTCATTGGGGTCTAACAGTAGATCCTGTCAAATGAAATGGTTGTATGTGGCCCGGGGACAACACTTTTCTCCCATTAAAATACCAGTCTAAAATATTGGGACAAACTATTTCTTCCAGTAATCTTTTAAGAAAAATTACGCCAGCATTTACTAAAACAATACGTTTTAAGCTTTGCAGCATTAAAGAAAAGTACTTAAACACATTGACTTTTTTTTTGCAGTTGGTGAAAAAATCTCTTTTGGCTTCGAAACTGCAATATTCAGTTCTTTAGAAGTTTTTTAAGGAAATAGCTGTTTAGGTTATACATATCTAATGAATGTGATTATTTAGAAAGACAGGGTATTTCAATGAATTATTTAAATATTGAATGGAAGTTTTCTTATTTTTAATTTTATGTTGATCCCTAAATAGCATTGTCTATAAAAATATGAACTGCTAAATGAAAACATAACTAAAAGAAAACATCTTACACCTGCTCGTACCATTTCAGGAGCAAGAAAATAGTCTGTCTCCGAGTTCCTAAAAAGAGCATCTTGTCTATAAAGCTGCTTTACCAAGTGTCCCAGCTTTCCCCAAATATGCTGTTTGCTGCCTGCTCTTTGGTGTATCATTAAACACAGGCTATGAAGACTAGAATAAAATGAGGTGTGAACGTATGTTCACCTTGTTTTTTCATGATCTATTCTTGTCTATCCAATTATGAGCATATATGTAGCAGTATTTAATATATGAGTTTATAAAACATCAAGTGAGATGCAGGAAAGACACTGTGAGTGCGTCTCACTTGACATTTTATAAACTCAGGTATTAACTAAGTTCAGCTGTGTAATGCTCAGACTGGTTGCAGAAGAAAAGAGACTCTGGAATAAGAAGAAAAGGCAACAAAGAGAAGCCCTGAAAAGCAGGCGCCGTGACCAAAATTGTTCACGTTCACTGTGCTCTGTGCTCTTCCCGGGCTGTGTTTTAGGTCCTGCCACACATCTCGGTTCTAAGCTTTACCAACCATGATTTCATAGGGTTTGTTTGGCTCCAGTGGAATGTATAATATTGGAGTGGAACTAGAGGTTCAATTCAACGCTCTGTTCTTGTTGCTTTTTACATAGTATCTGTAGCAATGTAAAAAAAAACCAACACACAGAATAGTGCAGAAAATAATTTAGCAGGTAATTGTGTGCCCACTACTGTAATTAACAATGAGGATTTAATCATATTTGTTCGGTAGTTTAGAATGTCACTGAAAGATTAAGGTGACTGAAGTCTTCTTTGTCCCCAGTCTTGGGCCCATTTTTCTGCTCGTTCTCCCAAAGACAACCAGTGTGGTGAGTTTACTGCATATGCCTTCTAATCAATTTGTATTTCATTTCATTTTTAGGTACAAGCAGATCGTCCACACCAGCAGTCTTTGCTTCTGATCCTACAACCTGCCCCATTATCCCGGGCTGTGAAACAACAATTGAGATTTCCAAAGGGCGGACAGGGCTGGGCCTGAGCATCGTAGGGGGGGCCGACACCCTGCTGGTGAGGACACACCCAGAGATGCTTTGAGACACAGGCAGCCCCTTCAGCCAGCCCTGAGAGCATTGTCAGGGAGCTTTCTATCAATTTTATTAAATGACATATAAAGGCTTAGAAAAATGCATCATTCTTTGTTATTTTCATTTGTAGGGAAAATATTTAAGTGGGTGGATACTGAGGTTTTTATTTTGAGTAGGCCAGTCTGACTCATAAGACTGTTAAACTTGTGGTTATGACCTTCAGGTTCAAAATATTTCTATGAGTTCACCAGTCCTTGCTGTGTTTTTATTTACTTCTTACTGATTGGACATGATTGGGTTAGATACATATTGAGAGGAATCTATGCATTATTCATAGGCAGATTTTTCTTTTTTATTTTATTTATTTAAATCCTCACCGGAGGATATGCCTTTTTTATTGATTTTAGTAAGAGAAGCAGGGAGAGAGAAACAGAGATGTGAGAGAGAAACATCAATCGGTTGCCTCCCATACACTTCTTAACTGGGGATTGAAACTGCAACACAGGTATATGCCCTGACCGGGAATCGAACCCAAAACACTTTTGAAATACGAGACAATGCCCAACCAACTGAGCCACCTGGCCAGGGCTAGGCAGATTTTTCTAAATGTCAGAAATGCTTGTGAAATCTAATCATTGCATGTGTGGATAGAGAAATGACGTATATCTGTTATATATGTGTGTGTGATTTATATATTTAGCCATTTTTTCTTTAAGCCTCCCGATCATTAGAAAGAAGTTTAATCTTCTTTGAGCCTTTTTAGCAAAAACATTGTTGTTATACTTTTCTTTGAATTTTGATATGTGACTCACGTATGGACCCAGTGAGTGTGTAACCCTTATCACTGTCTATAAAAATGCAGTGTGTTTTGACTCCATTTCTGCTCACCATCCCTAGGGAAAAATGGGATAAAACATGGGTGTGTCTTGTCTGGGTCCTTAGGGTGCCATTATTATCCATGAAGTGTATGAGGAAGGAGCAGCATGTAAAGATGGAAGACTGTGGGCTGGAGATCAGATTTTAGAGGTACAGATGCTGTGTACTTGACCTTTACAGTTAACAAAGAAAAGGCTACTCTGGGGAGGGTGGTCTTTGTGTGTCTGTTTCTCTTTTCCTTCCCCCTTTCCCCTCTCACTTCCCCTCTACTCCTTTTCCTCCCTTCTTTCCTCTCCCCCCTCTTCCTTAATTTTCCTTAACTCACTGGGTTCCTCAGAGACTGTGTCCCATTTCTGAACAGGTGAATGGCATTGACTTGAGAAAGGCCACGCATGATGAAGCAATAAATGTCCTGAGACAGACGCCACAAAGAGTGCGCCTGACACTCTACAGAGATGAGGCCCCATACAAAGAGGAGGACGTGTGTGACACCCTCACCATTGAGCTGCAGAAGAAGCCGGGGAAAGGCCTGGGATTAAGTATTGTTGGTAAAAGGTAAGAGAAGGGCAAACACAGTGACCTTTCAGAAACGCTGAAATCTAAGGTATTTTAAAGAGAAGTAGCAGTAGTAGCGTCTTTATCAACAGCTAGTGTTCTCTAAGTGTGGAACATCCAAAGACACTGGTTTTGAACTTTTTCCGTGAGTATTTTGAGGGTTTTTGAAAGTACCCAACAAAAAGCTGTTTGTTACTTTTGAGTACCTGCTATGTGCCGGGAAACATACTGGATTCTGGAGGACAGAGTTAAGAAAGACATGGTACCTGACCTCAGAAAACTCAGTTTGGTGAGTGAGAATTAAATACATTCTTGCAACAAAGGAATCTGTTGATGAGTAACCGAAATGCATTGTGGGGATCCATGGAAGCAAAGGCGAAATGAACCAAATGACTCTATTTAAGGGAAGTAGCTTAGGAAAAATTCTTTAGAAAGAGGTGCCTGAGCCGAAGCTAGAAGTGGTAAATGATAGATGGTTTCTGAAAGGGGATGGAGGATATTCCAGGGAGAAGATCAGCGTGAACAAGAGCCTGCCATCAAAAAGTGACGGACAGTAACTGTAGAGGCTGCGGTGGCAGATTGGTGAATATACATAAGTTCAGTACCAAATTTATTTAAATATTTATATGTAAGAAATATTAACAAATATATAGTACAGTAAGTTCCAACACCTTTATTCTGAAGATGGGAAAGCAGACGATCAGTTGGTGAAATGGCTTGAGGTCACGACCTTGGCAAGAGCAAGTGGTGCAGTTCACCTTTCAGTTGCCTTTGTATCTCAACAAGAAGTTGTTGGTTTATTTATAGTTTTTTTTAATGTTGGAATAGGTAAGTATTTGTTCATTTTACATAAATCTCTCTTGATTGAAAGTTAGATCTATAATGATTTAAAATAAAAGGCAGCACAGCAGGGGTACTTAAGTTTGGGGTAACAAATGGTCTTAGTTTGAGATACACATTTGTTATTCATTTTTAATAATGTTAATGATGTTGATGGTAACAGCAGCATATTTTTATAGGCACAGTTCTACATCTATTTAAGGCTTCATTATGGTGTAGAAAAATAATAGATTTCGTACCCAAGGACTGACTCTTACATCTCATATTTTGCCATTTGGTAGCTGTGTGACCCATACAATGAGTATTGTAGTAGCCACTTCTACACATAGTATATAGTTGTTGAATAAATATGCTTATGCAAGACATATTTAATCTATGAAATCTATATATATAAAAGCCTAAGTGACCAAATGACTGGTCAACTGGTTGCTATGATGCACACTGACCACCAGGGGGCAGATGCTTAATGCAGGAGCTGCCCCCTGGTGGTCAGTGTGCTCCTACAGCCAGCCTCCCAAGGCCAGCCAACCTCCCTCCACCTCAGTCCCTCCCCCCACTCCAACCTATTGCCCATCCGGCCTGCAGGCCCCCTACATCCCCCCGATTGGCCCTGATCTCCCGCCAAGCCAAGGGACCCCACCCATGCATGAATTTGTACACCAGGCCTCTAGTATATAAGACATCAACTATTATTTATCATAAAACTTAATTCTAATAACATTGCCCCAGTGTTGATTTGAGAAGAAAAAAAAAAACTTGTAAAAAGTAAATTTTTCAGTTAAAAGATTTCACTCTTTTATTAAATAAGCATTGCATTACAGTTGAGAAAAAGTAATGTTGAAAATCAAAATTATGTTTGCAGAAATGACACTGGCGTCTTTGTATCAGACATTGTCAAAGGAGGAATTGCAGATGCTGATGGAAGACTGATGCAGGGAGACCAGATACTGATGGTGAACGGAGAAGATGTCCGTAATGCCACACAGGAAGCTGTTGCCGCTTTGCTAAAGGTAAAAATCAAATGCCCGGAATAATTGTGTGCCATGATATAGAAGAAGGGGAATTTAACCTTGAGCTAGCTCAGTGCAACAAGTACTGACTCCTCTTTATTTAAAATGTTCTCACAAATAAGAGATAAGTAAGAAACTGTATTTCCATAATAAATAATCTGCAATACACAAAGTCTTCATGTACATGAGGTTTGTTGCAGTGTTATTGGTAATAATAGAAAAACTGGAAGCAATACAGTTGACAAAACTATGGCAAGGGTGCATGGCAAACTTATCTGCTTAAAAGTCATGTTCAGGATAACTTTATTAATTAACATAAAAAAACATAGTAGAGAAGGTGAAACAAAATTTTATTAACAATGTGCAAGCATCTGTGTGAAATAAAATCTTATAATAAGTCTTTTAACAATAATTATGAGGTGATTATCAGAACTATGAAATCCTTGGTTTTCCTTTTTTTCATTTTCACAATTTTCTATAGAGGATGAATTGCTTTTATAACAGAAAATTTGACTTAATTTTTTTTTAATTTCTTTATTGATTTCAGAGAGGAAGGGAGAAGGGAGAGAGAGAAACATCAATGATAAGAGAGAATCATTGATTGGCTGCCTCCTGCACACCCCCTACTGGGGATTGAGCCCGCAGCCCGGGCATGTGCCCTTGGCCGGAATCGAACCTGGGACCCTTTAGTCCACAGGCCAACTCTCTATCCACTGAGCCAAACTGGCTAGGGCTAAAATTTTTTTATAATAACAGATTCCCTTGACATTTAAATGAGATATGTTGCAAGTAGATGAGAGTTATAACTTCTCACATTGAATAATTAATGCATGGAATTTGTTAACCCCTGCAGTTGTGTAAGCTGGAAATATAAGTAGGTTCAAGAAGAGTTTGATAAGTTCCTGCCCCCAAAATACCAAACAAACAGAAAAACAACTTATGAATAGTGCAGGTCAGGTTTTGACTTTTTGAAATTGATTTGTGATCAATACATTTACCGGTGAAACATCTCGTGTAACCCCTGTCATAGAGGCAGCATGATAATACCTATGGAAGTGCTAATTTGTGCTGGACACTGTCCTAAGTTATCCTATCACAGCAATCTAGAATGGTCTCCATTTTTAAAATGTAAAGACTTATCAAGCTAGACATCTATTAAGGTCTCACAGCCAGTAAGTCACATAGTCTGATTTAGAACAGTGTGTCTGACTGCAAAAGCCCAGCCGCCCAACACCCCCTTGCGCTGCTTCCACACCAGAGACTGTGTAGCATTTCTTGCAGCCTGTGATGTAATGCCTTTCCCGTAAAGAGCCACGGGGAAATGGTCTTCAGTCCTTGTTTTGTGCTTATGGTAACGTGGCTAATTTAAGTATTGTTTATTCAGGAACAGTGGAACAATAGAGAGCTCAGCCATTTATCTGAGTATCTCTGCTATTAAGATCAAAACAAGTTGCTTTATTGTTTGTTTTGTTTTTAGAACCTGAGTTATTTAGTTCATTTAGCCTATCTAAATCAGTGTGTTTCCTGAGATAATTGCCCAGTTCTCAGTGTAAATTATGAGTCTCCATGTAAATTATGAGGTCATACAACAGACATTTGGTGGTGGCTGTTGCTGCTTGTTGTTACGACTTTGACTAATTCTATTTTTTAAAAAGCATCTTTCTACAAAGCTTTGAAGGTATCCTTGCCTGTGGAAATTCCAACAGGAACATGCCTTTAGAAACTCAGGCCTAAAGAGTAAAAAGTACTCCTCAAGATGACTGTAGCACTTTATTTAGACATTTCCATAAACCCACTGCTCCCCCAGTGTTCCCTAGGCACAGTGACCTTGGAAGTGGGAAGAATCAAAGCTGGACCATTCCATTCAGAGCGGAGGCCCTCTCAGAGCAGCCAGGTAGGTAGCTCTGGGATTCCCCTGGCACTGCAGGCCACACGCCAAAAGGAACTCAAAGATGGTCTTGCCTGGGGGCTGGTTCAGGGTCGTGGACACAGGCCTGGCTCTCGGCAGCTGGGCATAGTGGGGCGCAGAGTTTGAGATAGGGAAGAGCAAGAGCTGAAGGACAGGTAAGCAAGGTGTAGTTCTTGAGTAGTGTGTAAGTATTCTAAGGGACTTAATTTATTTTCTGACATTTATTTTTTTCCCTAATTTCAAAAGTTAACCAGTTAATGTAGGAAAGCCTACCAAGGTAATCTATTTTTAAAGTATTTTATAATGAACATTGATCCATCAGTACTCAACTGAAAAGAATCCCAGGTAAGTGAACTGCAGATGCACCTCACACATGTAAAAGACAGTGTTACACAGTTAGGTCTACTGTCAGCCCCTCTCCTCAGTCCTGTCTTCTGATGAGAGGAGCCCATTTTCATCAACATGTCCATGCAGACCCCTCATTCACCCCTCGCTGGCGACCATCAGTTTCCTGTTGACTGGCCCCAATTCTGTCTTGAAGCCCCATCTGTGTACAGCATCAGTTTAAATTTAGAGGATTAGCTTGAATGAGATTATGAAAATCCACTAAAACTTTAGGTAGGCTGGAATCTTTTTCATCCATCCTTTTAGCTTCAATTTATTTAGGTCAGTACGCAAAGTCTTCCTTAAAAATAATATAAAATCAGTAGAAACTGCTTAAATGCCCATCCCGTTATCAAATGCCAGTGTTAATTAACAGGTGTTTCTCTCTAGATGCATAGGAGAATTGAATTCTGAAATGAGTGGTGTGGAGGGGTATTGTTCCTTCACACTCTCTAAAATCGCTGTTTTGCGTGTGTAGATGAGCGAATGCAGCCTGTCGTCCTTCACGTTCCCGCTGTCTGGGTCCAGCGCCTCCGAGTCGCTGGAAAGCAGCTCAAAGAAGAACGCATGTAAGATTGGTTGCATGTCTAAGCATGATTTACTGGTTTGATTTTGACAGATTTTCCTTCCTGCTTTAATTCACCTCTGAGCTCTCTGTCCCCCAAATCGTTCCACATACTATTCCAGGTGGAAAGATGTGTGTTGGCAAAAACGCAGAACAACGTGAAGCTCTGCCGACAGCAGCTTTTCCCATCTTATGTTTACCCTACAAGACATACCAAACATTAGAATCGCATTCTGTATTTTTTTCCCCACTGAGCCTATTGGTATATTTGATTTTTATTTCCCTTCCCTGTTGTATGTAACACCGATTAATCAGAAGATGCCATTAAGAGAAGCCTTCTTTTTCCATGAGGACTGCACAATTTTTGATTGAAAAAAAATTAATATGATCCTCCTGTGTTTTAATTACATGAAATCATGATGCAGAGGGTTTTTGGCTTGGAGCATCAGTTGAAAGTTGTTCAAATTGAAGAAACTAACCATATGGCATTCTCTGTTTGCAATATGACTAATATTCTAGAAATTTAGGCATTTCCGTCCGTGAATTCTTTTTAATGCACCCATGACTTTATTCCTCTCAGCTGTGCACATGTGTCTTTCTGTCCAAAACACATTCTGTCCTTGTCTCACTCAAAGGGGATTATTCAGTTATATAACTCGTGCTTGAAATAAGAAGAAAGAAATGGGACAGTGTGTGCATTTTTCCAACTGGAGAAATAGAGTTCTCGTGTGAGACAGACTTAATCATGGATTCTAGCAACTTTAGAGCCCTTTAAAAAAAAATAAGGGTGTGTCATTTAGTCCCATCCAGCTCCAGACATTGACTGAATTTTAAAAAAGCTTTAATAACCATATTTTGTCTTTTTCACCTTTTTAGTGGCATCAGAAATACAGGGATTAAGAACAGTTGAAATAAAAAAGGTAACTCGGGGGTTTGTGGGGGGAAGAAAACAGTGCAAACCCTGTTGACTTCAGAGGCACCTGCATAGGTGTTTTCCTAGAAGCTTTTTCTCCGTCTAAAAAGTTACGTACGATACACAGGAGAAATAGTCGGTCTTTGCTGAGTTTTCTCATTGTAGTTCCTTGTTTGAAACTAAGAGCACATATACACCATAATATATGAGCTCACCCTAGGTCATGTTGTATTGTCAAAAACGGCATCAGCGCAGCCCCGACCTCACGCTGATGAGTAGGCCGTTGCCTTCAGCAGGTAGTTCCTATTTCCAAATACAGATTCCCTGGCAGCCATGCACCAGAGTGAAGACAAAAGCAGCTGTGATTCCTTGAGCCTTTGCTGTGTGCTGAACACTCTTACAGACGCTCTGTGCGCCCCGTCACCCTCTCACTGTGCACTGCAGCCCTTTGTGAGAGGCCTGTGGTCACACTTTGTGAGTGAAAGTCTAGTGTTCATTGAGAGGAGGGGACTTGTTCCAGGTCCCAGTGTCTGTAAGTGGGGGTTCCTGGCTCTGAACACAGGTCTCTCTGGTTGGAAAAAGTGTGCCCTTTTCACTTCATCAGCTTACCTACTCTTTGTCAGTTCACAACATGATTTTCACTTCACGGGTATGATTTCTTTCGCAGACGCTATTTCCCTCACTAAATCACACTGAGGACCTGTGTCAAATAAAGTAATGCAATTTTTAGCTTCATTTTTCACCCTTACACCTAGAGGATCTGTTAACTATAGAATATTGTGCCAAAGAAATCAAAAGTCAATTAAAATATTATATTGACCCAAATACTCTCTCTATTCCATGGCAGGGGCCTACTGATTCACTGGGAATCAGCATTGCTGGAGGAGTGGGCAGCCCACTTGGTGACGTTCCTATATTTATTGCAATGATGCACCCGAATGGGGTGGCAGCTCAGACCCAGAAACTCAGAGTAAGTTGAACTAATGGCCCTGATCGCCCTTGCAAATTTGGAAAAAGTTTTGATAAACCTTTAGAATCTGCCACCAGTTGCAGGCAGTTTTAAATGTCTGTATCTGCTTTTAAATCAGCGAATCCAACCACAGTAGGGCTTGCTTTGAGTAAAAGATGCAGAAAAGTAAAAGAAAGGAGAATTTGCTATTGTATGCAAATTTGCAAGCAAATTAAATGAGAAGATTTACTGTAGTTTCTTAAATTTTTTACTTGTTTAAAACTCTGTAGAAGAAGTTAAAAGAAAACAGGAAGTGTTTCAGAACACCAGTATGGGGTGAAAATGTTTTCCTTACACATTTCATGGTTTAAATGCTGATTGAACTTTATGAAGTTGAAAATGATCATTCGTGTTGCATCGGATTATCAGTTTTGCAAAAGTTCAATGTACAAGTATGGACAAAAGCAGGTTTACAGTTGCAATAAAAATATATAATACAATAATTCAGAAATAATAATACCAGAATAGACTCTTGTGTTTCAAGAAGTCACAAACTGCAGGCCTCCTGTAAATGTGACATAAATTGTCAAACAATATAAAACTTGCTTCCAAGTTGAGGGATTATCCAAACATAGAGCGCTATGATGGAATTTATGCGAACCGTTCGGTTGTGAAATCATGAATATTCCATTCACGTCTATAAAGTAAAATCTGTGTGGTCTCGTGTCAAAATGGTCTCAAAACATAGCCACCTCTTAGTTTAAATAGTGTCTTCATGGGGAATGGTCCAGTCTCCTTTGATATCTATATATATATATGAACAACACTTAAAAATTGATTGTTACACACAGCACAAGGGTCAGAAAACTCTTCTGTGATGGCCAGTGACCCTTTTAGGGCTTGTGGACATGAGGGTCTATGACAACTGCTTAGCTCTGCCCCATGAATGCACCCAGGTAAGTATAGCAGACTTTGTTCACCAAAATAAGCAGTGGGTCAGACGTGGCCTTTGGGTCACAGTTTGCCCACCCCTGACTTATATAGTCATGTGTAATGTGTATAATTATAATGTCCAGAGAAATTCTGGTTTCCAAAGAGCATCAGATATCTTATTTTCTTAATAGGAAGCAGTGTCTTACCCAGGAGAAACAAAGAGAAGAGTGATTTTCCCCCTCCCCCTGGAGACTATAGGACTCAGTCATTATGTGTAACTTTGTCTTCTGGTTGCTGCTGCTTGGAATTAGGGGTTTCTTTGGGTAGATTTCCGTTGCTGATAGCAGTATATGTGTGATGTGTAGGGGGGGAAGGAAAGTATTGCTCAGGCCTCAGTGTCCCTCTCTCCACGGCTGCTTTTGCAGATGACTGTTTCTTTCTCTCCCTCGAAGGTTGGGGATAGGATTGTCACTATTGGTGGCACTTCCACTGAGGGGATGACTCACACCCAAGCAGTTAACTTACTGAAAAGTGCTTCTGGCTCCATTGAAATGCAGGTAAGATTTTTCTCCAAAGCACAACCCAGAATATGGGGAGCTTGAGGACACATGAGCTTTCATGTTAAACCAGTAAAAACGTTTAAATCTCCTGCTCTTATTTCATTTACCGTTTCCCTTGAACATAAATGATTACATTGAGAGTTCTAAGAGAGTAGGTTAGAAACACATTCTGTCACATTTATCCTGATGCATTTGTTGTTTCACACATTGTATCTAAGGGGGAAAAATGCAAGGTCTGAGCAGTAAATGGTCAATTGCCAGAATGGTGTAAGTGGCTTGTAATCCAAAGATCTTTAAAAATTAATTGCATGAGAGACCATATTTGAAACCATCAAAGATCTTGATAGAATTGAAGTAGTAAAATATCTTTACTGTCCGTGGAAGAGGCCTCTGGACCTTGTGAAATTTCTCTCTCTTTGGCTGTATATTATATTAACAAATGATTAAGTGGGCCATAAAATACATGTTTTAGTGCAAATGCTGCTTTTGAAGACAGATTACTGATCCTTCATCACATGAACTTGTGTTTTTCTCTGTCTCCTTCCCCTCTGCACAGGTGGTGGCTGGGGGAGATGTGAGTGTGGTCACAGGGCACCAGCAGGAGCCTGCCAGTTCCAGTCTTCCTTTGACTGGGTTGACGTCAAGCAGTATATTTCAGGATGACCTAGGGTGAGCTCGTATATTATGGTGTGTATGTCCCTACCGCTCACATAAAGGTGAAATAACAGGAGATGAGGGATAAAATATAAAAAGCAAGTGTTTCTAAACTTTTAAGTAATTATGGCATGGATTTATTTTATCAAAGATAGATAGATAGACATGCCACTGTGTATCCTACATTGTCAGCTCTGAGTTTTTGGGGAGTACATTTTAGTCTTGATGTCACTACCCTGTGTGACATGGAACAAGCCAGACCTATCCTTTTAAAAATTCCAACATTGCCTACTCAATCATCTTTTTGATTAAAAAATTCACAGTTATTCACCATGTGAGTACAAAAGAATTAGAACATAGAGAGAGAAGACAGGAGCATATTAGCATTTTTAAATAATTTGATGCAGCTTTTACATTATTGATCATTGATTTTTTTTTCTCGGAGCTTGGGAATACTGGTGTTTATGACTTATTCCAAGATGGTCCTCTATGCTTTAGCCCTCTCACTTTATTATTTTATTTTATTTTATTTTATTTTATATATTTTTATTGATTTCAAAGAGGAAGGGAGAGGGGGAGAGAGATAGAAACATCAATGATGATGAGAGAGACTCACTGATTGGCTGCCTCCTTCACGCCCCCTACTGGAATCGAACCTGTGACCCTTCAGTCCACAGGCCAATGCTCTGTCCACTGCGCCAAACCAGCTAGGGCAGCTCTCTCACTTTAAATACACTGGAAAAAAGAATAAGCTTCTCCATGCAATGAGCACCTGCTGTGAATATGTTAGTTTAAGAGAACTGATAATGAGTAATAGAGTTAGGGTGTTAAATAGAATATCATTGGATTATGTAAATTTAAAATGCTGAGCCCAGCACACACTGACTAACACTTCAAGCATGCCCAAAACACCCGTAATGTACTCACCATCAGTAACACACAGAATGATGCTAGTTCTACATAATCCGTAACTTGCAGATGCACAATAATATGTAAATTCTTGAATCCAGACACTGTTTTTCCTTCCTTTTACTATAGACCTCCTCAGTGTAAGTCTATTACACTGGACCGAGGACCAGATGGCTTGGGCTTCAGTATAGTAGGAGGGTACGGCAGCCCTCATGGAGACTTACCCATTTACGTTAAAACAGTATTTGCGAAGGTAAGATTGCAAATTTTAACCACCCTCTTCCCCCGCTAAACATTCATTAATAGGGGTCAGCAGCTGGCTTATTAGTTTATGGCCCGAGGTAATGCCAAATGGTTAACAGTTGATCATTTTCTTTTGAAATTCCCTACAGGAATGGATCATTAAATATTTTTGTACAATTTGAGATTTAGTTATGTGTTAAGGAAAATAGGCTCAAACTGAAATTCCATGGGAATTCTTGACAATATACATAAAAATATTAATGATCATTAGACAGTAACATCTGATTTTTTCTTTTGAAAACAAGTGGCATATGACTGAATATCTTTGGAAAATAGGGCACTTTAAATATGTATGCTCTAATATGCTGGCATTTCTCTTTTTTTGGTATTTTTTTGTTGTGAAATATAAAACAGGAACAGAAAAGTACATAAAATTGACATGCAGATTACCTAATTTGGCATTTATTTTTGCAGTTTAATGCCATTGATTAAAAGAAAAATAATAACTAAAATATTTTGAAGAGTATCCAAAAGCTTTGTCACCTGTAATAAATCAGAATTTGCAATTAAGGGATTTAATTTTTAAAAAATAAAAACCATTAGTATAGTGTTGTAATTATATAGAAACCTGTTCTATGTTAAGAGTGTTTAGGATAAGAAAGAATAAAGTTACTGTGGCTTCGGTGAAGTATTAAAATAATTTAAACCCATAGAATTGTTGTTAATATGTTAAGGCATTTTTGAAGAGCTACAAAATTTGAACAAAATTTCCTATAGGAGAAAATCTAGGATCTGAAAATTTTACACAGCAAAGAAACACCACTTTTATCAAACCTATGAAATGATTTGCGACAGGGGTTTGAGATTAGTGCTGTGGTCCATAAAGTGCCTACCAATGGAGGTTTCATTCTATTATTTTGGGAAAAAATTAGTATTTTAACCAGTTTAAAGTACCGTATATACAGCAATGAAGCTATAGACTTAATTTATGAGATTTTTAAAAGCCACCGGTAAGTCCAAAAATACAAACCGCTTTGCCAGTGAATAGAAGAGTCACGCAGGCCTTTTCTTCAGCCTGGGAACAGTTTATTTAAGGCATGCTAGTTAGAACATATTTTAAGAATTTCATCATTATGGATTCTCATTAACTTCTCAGTATTTTAATCTTATATTTAATTGCATAAATGCCTTCCATAAGCCTTAAGATGCGGTTCTTTTTTGAACAGCGATGCCTGTGTTTAGTCTTAATCATTAGGGCCCACAAAGAATATGAACACTCCACCTCCCCTTGGAAAGTAAAGTACCAGCAAGCATGAGCTGCCTTTTTAAAACCACAGAAAGAACTTATGTTAGAATTAGCAGGATTTGTGCCTTGCCCTGCCCTTGTCAACATACATGTGGACTTTATGCTTTTGCAAACCTTTGGCTTTCACAGCCCTCATGCCCTTGTCCTAATAAAAATAAAAATAAAACTGCTCTTGTTCCCACCTAATCCCTTGTTTTCTTTCTGCAGGATTAAAAAAAAATGAATCCTAGATTCTATGAAATCATTTCTACTAGGCAAATTCCCAAATACTCTTTATTAATTTGGGTTCCTACCTGCTATGCTGAAGAGCCAAACAAACCATTCAGCTAATCTGTTGACTGCTAAATTCTCTCTCAAATAGGAATTCCATTGCTAAAACCATGTAGGAGAAAGGTCTCCTTTGTGTATGCTCGTGATTGCCGAGTGGCTGTGGAGCACCCCAGGAGCACGGAGAGCCGGGTGGACCTGCAGGTCCACTTACATTCTTGCCCAGATCTTGTTTTGTTGTAAGCCTGTGAGGCAGCATTTTTTGAGACGTCAACGAGCCTCCTTTATATTTGCAGGGAGCAGCCTCCGAGGATGGGCGTCTGAAAAGGGGCGATCAGATCATCGCCGTCAATGGGCAGAGTCTGGAAGGGGTGACCCACGAAGAAGCCGTGGCCATCCTGAAGCGGACGAAAGGCACGGTCACCCTGACGGTTCTCTCCTGAAGCGGCCGCCAGAGTCGAGCCAACGCAACCCCTCGCTCCCGTCCCACCCTGCGGGGAGAACAGAACTGGCCCTGCGGGTGCCTCTCCCATGATGTGTTCCTCGTGCTCTTCAAGGCTGTAGGGAAGCCACCATTCACAGGTGTCACTCTCACGTGCCACTGGTTTCCTCACTGACAGCCTAGCCTCATGTCTCCCTCCCTCCTTACCTATGGTGACCGTGAACTCAAAGGTAGGGCTGTTTGCATAGTGAAATCGTTCTTTCTTCCTGAAGACACCTGGCATTTTATAGTGACATGAGCAAGCATTATTACATGCTAAACTGGTTAGTAGAGGAAGAAAAAAAAATAATTCTAAAGCTAACCATGAGAAATGGCTTTAGTCAGGGTGAAAATATAAAATAAAGAAGGAAATGTCAAGTTTTGTGAAAAACGCTTCGTTTTGTCAATCTATCCCTCTCCCTATTACTAACTTTAAAAAAATCAGTTTCTTTCTATTAAAAATTTTAAAAATACCCAGTATTTAAGATATTTGAATATTATAAAAAATTGCATCTCCCACCTTTAACATACACATATATTGTTTCCTCTGAAAGTGGTTTCTGAAATGGAGGAAAGAGCAAATCTCTAAAGCAGTGTCCCTAAGTTTGTAAAGAAAACATTTGAGGCACATCGCCGTGGTCGTGTTCATTTTTGACCTGTTATAAAACACTCCTGTGATTCTACAGGTGAAATGATGGGGCCGCCCTGTACTGACTGTCATTTCTCTCTAAAGCATCTGTGCTAGCTGTGGAGGAACATCGAAGGCTCTCAGCACCTCAGCGCGGCCTCTAACGGATGCAACACTAAAAACGTGTTCGCGCGCTGTGCAGTTGGTTTTCAGTTAGTATCTAAATGAGAGAGAAAAAAGCAATGTGTTGGTAGTTATTTTGCTTGTATGCCATTAGAAAATCGATAGAAAAATTAAAGGGGATTAACATAACTTTACCCCATTGCTTTATATTAACATCTTATAATACAATGGTTTCAGACTAAGGGAAACAGATGGAGCTGTTTATTGAGACAACTGGTGAGGAATTATCATGTGTTCATTCCCATTTTAGAGCGTGAAACTCCTACATTAGAATATATAAAGTCACTTTAAATATTATCTATATTTGTAACAGAGGTAGTGTACAGATATTTTATTGCAGCACTTTTGTGTGAATGCAGAATTGAAGTGAATAAAGAAGTTTTCATGGTGCACAAATAAAGCAGACATATTTTGGTTGGTTTTTTTTTTTACTGGGGAAAAGTTTTGTTATGTTGTTCAAGGTTTATAATTTAAAATTGCTTTTTATGGCATCATGTCTAACTGAACATGTGGCGTCCATAGTTATGATTAGGGGAACTTTGGACGGAGGTATTATGAAAAGCTCAATATTCTTTACATCTAGAATTGTTACTGATGCTGAAGACGGACCCCTCATGGAGCAGAGAAGATAAGCAGCTTTGTAGGAAGAAAAGTGTCTGCCCGGGCGTGGTTTTCAGAGACGCTGTTCATGCAGGAAGAAGCTGTTCTTTCGGGGAGTGCAAGCTGAAGTGTGTTCAGATGGAAAAGTCATCATGAAAATTATTGATATTAATAAGCATGAAATGTCTGTTTTGAACACTGAGCAAGGATGGGGAACTTGTGTTGTGTTGATTCTGCCCTTAATTAGCTAATGAACATGAACATTTCCTCTTGATTTATCTCATCTGTAAGACAATAGCTTATTTTGTCTCAAAACATGTATCTAGATCTAAAATACAGGAATTCTGTGATTCTTAGTTACATAAAATGAATGGACAACTCTACACATGGGCAGTTTGAGAGCTGTTCTTATTAACCAATCATTGTAAACGGAGGTACTTGATGGAACAAAATTCATGTTAGTATCTCAGTGACACTTCTAGCTTCTCAGTCATCCCTTAATAGTCCTTCATCATGAAGGTATGTCAGGTGGGCCACTGGAAGCTGAGCTACCCTCCTTTGTAAGCTTTAACTAGCAAAGATTTTTATGAAGGACACTATGTCAGATTCTAGGGAGACAAGTTAACCAACCAAAGTAAAGTGTGAGTAAGTGTGTGGGAGTATCCTAAGGAGAACAGCTCAGTGGGTATCTGTACCTGCCTGAGACATACCCCCAAATTCATGTTCATCAGGAACCTCGGACCATGACCTGACCTGGAAATAGGGGGAAAGAGAACTCCTGAGACCACAGCGGTTGGAGAAACAGGGAAGGATTTTTCTCTAGATTCTTCAGAGGGAGCTTGGACCCGTTTTCACCTTGATTTCAGACTTCTGGCCTCCAGCACCGTGAAAGAATACACTTCTGCTGTTACACGTTGTCTGGTTGGTGGTGTTTTGTTATGGAAGGCCTGAGAAACTAGTACAGTATTTTAAATATTTTTAAATCCTCAGCTACTATCATTTTGTCTGTCTAGTAGGAGAGGCTCTATACATTTTTGTTGAACATATGAATGACTGAATTACAGATTGTGATTCATTTCACGGTATTACCTTGTTTTAGTTAGCTAGCTCCAACCTGCATACTAAATGCAAAAAGAAAAAGGAAAAAAAACAGTGGGAATGCTACTGTAGGGATATAAAAACACTTGGGAAAAACTCCCCTTCTGAATTTCTGTTAATTAACAAATTGAAGCACATGAAAAGAGGGGGAGGGGAGGAAGAAAGAAAGGGAGAAAGAAAAATATCAGGAGGAAAATAAGGTGGATTCATCAGCTTTGGAAAGAAGTGACAAGGCTTATGCTTTCTATATCATTTTTCTCTGGAAATATAAGAGTTCTATATAGTGAAGGAAGAAAGTTCGTGAAGAGATTGAAGGCATGAATTTTATAGTGGTAATGCCATGCACAACTCAAGACAGTGGGTTGACCGTAATTGCTTCAATATAATTGCTTATGCCATTAAATCACAATGGAGAATACCCCACATTTCCAGTGTTCTTTGTGACCCCTCCAAATGGCTGGTGGTGGTGGTGATGGTGGTGGTGGTGGTGATGATGGGTTCACCTTCAGCATTGACTGATATGTAACAGCAGGAGTAGCAATGAGGTGTAGCCAGTCAGTGGAATTCATACATCAGAACAAAGGTTGAGATGGAAGCATAAAAACATTAAAATTCATGAAAGATGAAACAAGCTAATGGAGAGGTATTTGTTATTATTTGCTTGCTTGCTTGGTTTGTTTTTATGAATCTCGATCAGGCAGATTTTGATAGATTTGAAGAAGCAAAGGGACCCTGCCCTGCTGCCTCTGCTCTGGTCAAGGAACTTGTCTGAGGATGAATGCTTCCCGGGGATTGAGAGCCTTTCTTCAGATCTCTGTGGGAGTGAATAGAGGAGTTGGAAGGATGCCTGCAGGGAGATGGGAGTAAATAGGTTTTCTTCTTTTCCTTTTTTGTGTGTCTAGGTGTGAGAATGTCAAAACCATCATCACCTGCTTTCAGCAGCCCTGGTGTGTTGTTTCATGTCAGCCACCACTATTCTGGAATGCATCTGATTTGTGCAGAGATGTTCCCCAACATTGTCTACTAGGCATGAATGTTTAAGGGAATATTTCTGTAAGCTGGGATTGGCCTCTTTTATATAAAGAGGAAAAAAGAAATGTTGGTGGCAAGAAAATTTCTCAATGAAAGAGCATGAAATTAAGCATAGCAAATGTTCTTAGAGTGATTTCTTTTTAAAATATATATATTTTTATTTATTTCAGAGAGGAAGGGAGAGGGAGAGAGAGAGAAACATCAGTGATGAGAGAGAATCATTGATCGGCTGCCTCCTCCAAGCCCCCACTTGGGGATCGAGCCCTCAACCCAGGCATGTGCCCTGACTGGGAATCAAACCATGACCTCCTGGTTCATAGGTCGGCACTCCGCTCAACCATTGAGCCACATTGGCTGGGCCTTAGAGTGACTTTTATATACTTGGCACTGCAGCTTCTTTTTCCCTTCAAGATACAGGTATTCCATAATTGTCCATTTTGATGTAAATTAGAAAATAATTATATTATTTGTCTAAGAATTATACGTATCCATCCAGTAAAGAGTTCAATCGTAGGCTCGTTACAATAATTCTGCCTAGAAGGAGGAGAGTCTGTGATGGTGAACTCAGGATCTCTCACTGAAAATGTGTCTTGAAGTTTCCAGAAGTGCTACCATCCTGCGTGCTCAGGCCGCCTCAGGAGGCACCTTCCGTGCTCATTTAGCACCGGAGGGTTTTTCAGAAGGTTGTATCTTTTGTGAGTACAATGTGACCCTTTCTTCTCAGCTCCCCCATTCTCCATCTTTATGTGCGGATTTTCAGAAATAAACAGTTACCTTTTCTCTCTTCTTTTGTTATCAATGTACTAGAAATTAAGATTTTTCACTTGCGTCTACCTTGAAATATTTGGCATTCAAAGTTTCACTATCTTAAATTTAATTAACTGAAAGGTACATTATTACATTCAGTAGAACTTACAGTTACCTTGCTTTGGAAAATTAGATGACTGTCTATCAAACATTAATACCATGGACAAGATAAGCTAGCGAGAAGTGGTTGTAGTTGTTATATCCTGGAAGACAGAATATAAATGCAATAGTTTTATTTCATGGCCCTCAATTTTCATTATTGTATGATCATGTTCTTTTCTTCTGAAGTTGGATGCAGGTCAACATATACCAGAATTTGATTTGTAATCCTTCATAGTGCTTCCCATGTCCTCATATAGCACTACTGTTAATTATTAAATATTTTTCTTTAAAGTAGGCTGATTTTTAACTAAAATGTGCTTAAAAGAGGAATTGTATCTCACTACCTCGAATGAAAAAGCAATACATTTGACAGAAATCAATACATTTGCATAAATAGAAAGTAACTATGAGCAAAAGCCATGTTCTTAAATTCTATGAAGAGACTGTTGCCTCACAAGGACCAGAACTTGTTAGAAAGGGAGAGGGGCAAATGTTAGAATGGTGGTGGTGACTCAATAGAGATTCTCCCTGGACTTCAGGAAGTGCAATAACACACCTTCTTCAGTATGTGACTCAGTCTTTTCTAGTGCCTTGTCAGTGCCACTTAAAATGATCATCGCATGATTTACTCTCTTTGGAAAGACTCTACTATACTCAAATCAAAAAGGTCTTGTTTATAGACGCTTTAAAAATGTGAATCCAAGCCAGTCAATTTCTGTTCTTGAAAGTGTTCTTAGTTAATGAGCTTGTTTAAGATTTTGTTTATCAAGCTTTCACTAAGACCAGAATTGGGTCATCACCTTCAGTGCTTTAGTGTTGGCAATCCGAGTTTGAAATAAAGGACACATGACATAAATTAATGGAGTAAAATTAATGTTGTGGTAATATTAAATAAAGCTAATTCCTCTTGCACCTGGAGGGCTATGCAGATGGCAGGCGTACCTAATTATGCTCCCTGCTGCCTTTAAGTGTACTGATAAAAATCTCTCAACTGAGTCTAAAATATGTTCATCCACTGGCTCCAGACAAGTTTACGTAAGGCAGCGATTTTCAACCTTTTTTCATCTCATGACACATAAGCTAATTACTAAAATCCTGAGGCACACCACAAAACATATTTTTGCCAACCTGACCAAAAAAATGGTATAAATTTTATTCATTCACAGTGAACAGGTATTGTGTGTTAGCTGTTGTCATTTTTTTTAATTTGACAATCTAAGGGAAAAGAGGTCAGTGCCCCAGACTAAACAGTCAGGTATTGCATGTTTTAAAAATTGCTGCTGCACACAGGTTGAAAATCGCTGTTGTAAGGCAACACAATACACAAAAACACAGCTAAACATGCTTGCTTTTTAAAGGGAGAAACCAGGATTCTATAAGTTACATGAAATAAATGTTTACCTAATTTTAAAAACAAGTCATTATTATAATCATGTTCTTTGTCCTTTCTGTAAATATAATAAAACTAGGGGCCAAGTGCGCGAAATCGCGTGATACCCAGATCCGGTCGCCGTGGGACCCAAAGTCAAGTCCTGCTGGCGCCGTGGGATGCAGTGTCAAGTCACCTCTTGGTGACTGGTCTTTGGTCGTCACGGTGTTAAGACCACTGGGTTTTTATTATATAGACTAGAGGCCCGATGCACGAAATTCGTGCAAGAGTAGGCCTTCCTCTCCCCCGCTGCCGGCACTGGCTTCCCTCTGGCACCAGGAACCCAGGCTTCCCTTGCAGAAGGTCGTCCAGAAGGACGTCCGGAAGGACATCCGGTCTAATTAGCACATTATGCTTTTATTATTATAGATATGTTGGTCCCATTAGAAAAAGTTTTTTATCAAACCAGTAAGAAAGTACTTAAGTTTACACTTTACTTTTCAATTTTTTCACATTAGTTTAAATGATAAGTTTACTAACAGAGTCATAAATACGTTAATTTGATTTTTTTACTCTAGGTACAAAGTGGATGGGCCAATTATCACACAGGTATTTATAAACTTGTTCAATTCTTTAAGAAGTAGCTACTCCAGAAAAATATGTTGCTGTAATAAAGCAAGTATGTTTTTGCTACAGATAATTCAGAGATGCCCCTGATCTTTTTAAAACTTAGTATGCATTGTCTTCATGTAAGGAATGAATTTCTATGAACTTCATTTTGTTGCAGTTGGATACCTATGCTGGTTAAAGCACAGCCAACAATCTCTCATTTTAGCTTGAGAGTGATTTTAAATGCTTTTATAATATTTGCTCCACAAAACTGTTATTTTTCTTAGGTTTATATTTGTTACTTACCTTTTAAAAACAAAGGAAAAGTAAAATAATCTCTGACAGTTTCTATCAAAAAGATCTGGTGCCGTGTTCATTCTGTGATAAAAGATGCTGGCTCATTTTTGGAAAGTTATTTGTTTCAGAAGGTAAGGAGCATATAATGACTTCTTCCTTTATGCTTAATATCAGGGTTAATAAAGGAAGTATATGTTCAAGATTTTTATTTGTAATTTTTATTATCATTTGGAGAACTAATGGATCGGAGTTATATCCTGTCCATTTACATTTATTTGTAAGGGCCTGACTATTACTCCTTCTGTTCAGTAGTTGATTTTTTTCTAAAGCTTTTCCTTTGTGTACATTACAGGTAACTATGTAATGAAATCCCGAATATCTCAGCTCCCACTTTGACGGCCTTGCATGAATGTAAGTCATAGCCAATGAGTGTCTTATGCTGAAGGAACTCCAGATTTTTCTGAGATGTAGTGTAAACAGCATGGGCTCCCTGGTTCTCAGGGCACGGGTGCTACCCAGGCTTGGCTCTTGACTAGAAGGTAGCTGACCTCTCTGAGCCTCTACCACCTGGACTGTAAAATAAGATTGAGAACATCCCTCTCGAAGCTCTACTAGGATCAAATGAGATGAAGTATCTGCACATAATGGCACTAGATCAGTGATGGCGAACCTATGACACGCATGTCAGAGGTGACAAGCGAACTCATTTTTTTGGTTGATTTTTCTTTGTTAAATGGCATTTAAATATATAAAATAAATATCAAAAATATAAGTCTTTGTTTTACTATGGTAGCAAATATCAAAAAATTTCTATATGTGACACGGCACCAGAGTTAAGTTAGGGTGTTTCAAAATGCTGACACGCCAAGCTCAAAAGGTTCGCCGTCACTGCACTAGATAAATGGCAGAAATATTGTTAATACTAGAGGCCCGGTGCATGAATTCATGCATGGGTGGGGTCCCGAAGAGGGTGGGAGGGGGGTGCCAGGACATGATCGGCCCTCCAGGCAAGCTGTGGGATGCCCTTGCTGTCCCGGGATCCAGATCTGTCCCAATCGGTTGTCGGGAGGCACCTGGCAGCCACTTTTATATTGTTTCTTCCTTGCATATCATCTTGGAAGGGAAGCGGCCGTGGTGCCCAGGGCCGACTTCCAAGAGACCGGTGGCGCTTTCAGGATCAGGCCAACAGCGCTGGTCCGTCAGTGCCTGGCCTGTTCTCCAGAGATTGGACCTGCAGGACTACTGAGGGAGTTAGTGGCTGCTGGAGGCCTGGTGGGCCGCCAGGACAGGTCTCAGTTGAGCAGCGCTCCCGCTGTGGGAGCACACTGACCACCAGGAGGCAGCTCCTGCATTGAGCGTCTGCCCCCTGGTGGCCAGCGCATGTCATAGCGACCGGTCGTTCCAGTCGTTCGGTCACTTAGGCTTTCATATATATAGATAGTAAAGTCAGTGTAACTTAACCCTCTTAGTGCCGAGGAGTGCGATCGCGCTCCTCCTGTCTTTCGCCAAAAGTGCTGGGAGCGCTATCGGCAATTTTTTTTCTACTAGTATTTTATAATACAATCAGCAAACAATATATGTCAAAGATGAAAACAAATGTAGTAAAGGTTTCCTTACGTTTTTGAATATATAACTTCATTTACTTGCGATTCATAATTTTTTTCCTAAACTGCTGTAAAATCAGCAAAAATGCCTTGGCAATTTTAGCATAGTTCCTAGGATATTGGTTGGCACTCAAAGGGTTACGGGCTGTGTGGTCCATATAGTGGAATTGTGGAGGTCATCTGGAGTGCCATCCTTAGTATTAATTTACATACCGGCTTTAAGAATAACTTGTAAAGTGCCCTCTTTCTTTCACAATCTATAAATTTTCTCATAATTTCTACTAGAACAGGAAGCAGAAATGATGCCAGGAGAACTGCAAACTGCAGAGTCTCATTGGTTAGTGAAGTGAATGTGCTACTACTTAATTTTTTAAATAATATATATTTGGAGTGAGAGTTATTAAACCTAGTCAGAGGTTTCTTAGTCATTCTACAAGCCCCATTGCTTGAATAATAAGCTAAGTATCTAGCTTTAAAAGTAAACAGGAAATTGTACAATATTCATCACTCATATCATCTTTCTTCCCCAGTCCTCTGTGTTAAATTAGGATAAATTTTATTTTCATCCTTCGTTTTTTTTTTGTTTTGTTTTGGTTAATCATCACCTGAGGATATTTTTCCATTGATTTTTAGAGATGTTGCTACTTAGGTTACCTATTTTTCAACATTCAAATGGATAAAAGAAAAAGTTACTGATAATAGGACCTTAACTTTTCATATGGGGATTCTGAATACTGGAAAGACTAGAAATTTTGTCACTAAAAAATTTGAATGGGATTACAGAAAATGTTCCAAATTTGAAGGTGGGGGAAAAATACGTGATTGGAGCCATGAACCTTTCCTGGACTAGGACCAGGTATTTAGTTTCTCTAAACATATTTCTTCATGGAGATAATATCTCCCGTTTTTGAAAGTCGAAATATCAAATGGATGTGAATGTTCTTAACATTTTAAAGCATAGAGCCTTATTATAAACTAGAGGCCCGATGCATGAAATTCGTGCAAAGTAGGCCTTCCTTTCCCCGGCTGCCAACACCGCCCTCCCTCTTGCACCTGGGACCTGGGCTTCACTCTGGCCACCAGCAGGTACCTGGGACCCAGGCTTCCCTCTGGCCACTGGCAGGCACCTGGGACCCGGGCTTGCGAACCTATGACACGCGTGTCACCTCTGAACTCATTTTTTTGGTTGATTTTTCTTTGTTAAATGGCATTTAAATATGTAAAATAAATATCAAAAATATAAATCTTTGTTTTACTATGGTTGCAAATATCAAAAAATTTCTATATGTGACACAGCACCAGAGTTAAGTTAGGGTTTTTCAAAATGCTGACACGCCGAGCTCAAAAGATTTGCCATCACTTGTCTGGAAGGATGTCTGGTCTAAGTAGCATATTATGCTTTTATTATTATAGATAACAGCTAACCCACATGTTTATGGCTATTTTGATTAAGTTATCAAATTGACCAATGCTATCTAAGCATATATTATGTTACTTTCCTGTTATATAGTTCTAGAAATGAATCATTTTTACTATTCCAGTGCTTTATTAATGAATAACATATATCCAAAAGCATGAGATGGTACATAATTTTTTCTTTGAGGCATTTAATTTTAAAATATACACACTAGATCATCCATTAAAGATTAAACTCACACTCATTCCCAAGTATGATCTTGCCACCGTTTTTATCATTATTGTCTCTTGGAACTACCCATTTTATAATAGATGCAGCGCTGTGTTGTTTATTTTGTTTACATTATGGGTTCTGTGACTACACTGAAAATAACACTTGCTCAGCGTGTAGAAGGAAAGCAAAAGGAAGGGATGAAGAAGGAAAAAAAGTTAGTTTAGAATGAGAGGGAAAATCATTGCCCTCAAGCCTATTCTGATAAAATTTCTACCATTGTAAATGGAAGCTAAATATGGACTTCTTCAGAGTCAATGGGAAATGAAAGGCAGGGCCAATTTTAATTCTAGTTTGGGAACAAAAGGCAGAATTTACAAAAATCTCTCATATTGCATGTAATTACTAAGAGCTTCATAAGTGCTTAGTGATTATAATAAATGAATGATAGAATCATTTTTGGACAGATGGAGGAAAAAGAGACCAAGAATACATCAATAGGGGCCAATGCTAGTTTGCATCTTCTGTCTCTTTTTGTTTTCTTTTCAAAGGCTTTGTTTAACTTGGAGAAAATTAGACTAAGAGAATGGTGATCCTTAGAAATATGTGTTTATAGCAGATAAAGTGTCTCAAGGGCACAAAGGGCAGAATGCAACTGCTGCTTGTGTCCACAGGCATCCCCAAAAGCGAGGCCCAGTGGGTGCTGTCCGTGAGCACCTGGTACCTAGGTAGGTGCTGGCTCTATGGTTCTAACTTTTCTGGAATGTGAATTCTTCTTACTAGATTAGAGTTGCTCCCCAAGATAGATTTTTATTATTAAAAAAGAAAGTATATGATGTGAATGTTATTTTACCAAGCACACTTTCTACAACATATCAAGCCAGGTGCAGCATCAGTTGGGCAAACAGTTTGAGACGTGTTGGATGTCAGTGTTTGAGGAAACGGCTTCGTTAGAGGAGGAGGAGTGTACTGCTTTTGTGATTTTAAAGAAAACTAGTAGACATGTTCAAGAGCTCTGAAATGAAAGACGCTGGTTCTTTATGCGTCCTGGGGGTGCCTTCTCTTTTCTTTGATCTGTGTGAATCAGTGACACTGTTCTTTTCTCTGCTCAGATGTCTCTTAGGCTTCCCACTGCATAGAAAAAGGTGTCCATAGTTGTTGAGGCATCCTCAACTTTGCCTGGATTTTCCAGTCTAATTCCACAGTTTCGTTCCAGTGAAGTCCTAGTTCAGTCATTCTTTTTATACTTCTCCAAACATGATTGCCAATTGTATTTTGACTACTATTGTGGTTACTCTTTGTTTTTAAATATATATTTTTTTTTTCAATTTCCCTCCGTGTTCCTATGTGTACATACCTTTTCCTGGGATAGCCTTTTCTTCAACATGTCCCTAGGTTTTTCATCTTTCAAGACCGCAAATAAATTCTTTATTCTTCACAAAATTTTCTGTTTCAGGAGCTATGTGTTAAAGTGCTTCTCATGGACAATACCTAAAACACTCAGAAAAGAGGAACTATTTTTAAATCAGAACTCATCTTTCTTCTAATGCCTGTAAATTTTTCTCTCTGGCACAGCATTTTTCAAATGTTACATATTACTCATTAACAAAAATCTTCTGTGGTCCAAAAATAAGTTGTTGGAACATTGGTTAAGCTCAATTAAAGTGATTCATTATATATCAGACTTAATGACAGAGGTCATATATAACAATATATTATAACTCTTCACTGAATATAGAATACTCGTTTCCAAACCCAGTCTCACTAGACTCGTTTCAAGGAATAGATTTTTAGAAAGCATCCCTGTACCACACCACATTTTGATCTGAGAGAGTTATTTAGCTACTTATTTTCTTCCCAACAGAGTTTGAGTTTTTGGACAGAAGGATTGAGCCTCCTTCAGCTCTTTACCCCCATAGAATATAAAAGATATCATGTAGAAAGCCATAATATGTTTTAGTTTTTTATTTTAGGGAAAAAGTTTGGGGTTCTTTTTTTCATATAAAGGAACTGGGCAGGAGTTAAAAGCAAGGAAGGTAAAGAGGGTGTGTTTATTATTTTTGAGGAATTAACTGACTGGTGAGTGGTAAAAAGGATTTCTCTGTGCACCATCCAATCCACTATGCAGAAAGCATGGGCCTGGAGAGGGAAAGATTGGGTCAGCTTTTGGCATACCCACTAAGTTAGTTGATATTGGAAGTTTAGGGTGTAGAGTAGAAGCCAGGCCTTTAATGGTCAAGTTTGTTTCCAAGTTGGCTGTTCTCACTTGGAAAGTTCTTGTACATGAATATAGTTTAGTATTCCAATGGCCTACCATCTCTCTAGCTTGTTAAATTTGATCAATTCCTGATCATCTACTGTGGGTCTGTGAGTTGGAGTTGATTTATGTTTTATCTGCCCTCCTCATGGCATTATAAGGCAAATCTGTCAGTTTATTGCCATCCCAGGTACTAAGTCTCGGGACAGTTAATTAAGACAAACTAACCAAAGTTGTATTTTGACTAATATTATGGTTACTCTTTATTTTTAAATATATTTTTTTTAATTTTTCAATTACAGTTAATGAATATTAGTTCCAGGTGTACTACCCAGTGGTTAGACATTTGTATAACTTACAGACTGATCATCCTTATACATCTAGTACCCATCTGGCACCATACATAGTTATTACAGTATTAATGACTATGTTTCCTATGCTGTTCCTTACATCCCATGAATATTTTGTAACTACCAATTTGTGCTGGTTAATCCCTTTACCTTTATCACCCATCCCCCCAAACCATCTCCCTTCTGGCAACTGTCAAAATGTTCTCCATATTTAAGAGTCTGTTTCTATTTTGTTTTGTCACTTATTTTGTTCTTTAGATACTACTATATCTCCTGGTCTTGGTAGAGTGGCCTTATGTATTAGGTGTCCTGTAGGGCCCAGTGGTGCACCCTTTCAGGTGCACCCTTCCTCTGTGGCTATGTGCACCCTCCTGTTGTAGTTGTGCCTTGATTGCTGTTGGCATGTCAGTGGAAGGAATTGCCCCCCCCCCAGGTTGATTGGCTGTGAGGATTGGCTGCAACAACAGCGGAGGGGGTGATATGCAGGGCCCACCCCATGGAGCTGGACTCACTTCATCAGGGATCTGGTGCCTAATGAGTTTGCCCTTGAGTATGTCCTTTGTGGATGCTTGGGCATGGTCTGAACCTGTCTCCTGGGGCCGCTCAGGTGTTTCAAGCCAAAGTCAGCCACTGCCTTTGCCCTGCCTAGGTCCACCTGGTAAAAACTTCAAAGCGATCTGCAGATGGTTTGTTGCCTGTGCTGGACGTGGAGGTGCCCAGAAGAGGCTAAGCTGTAAACCAAGGCCAGCTGTCACTAGTGCTGGGTGTGGGGCTGCTTAGCAACAGGTTCAGGGCACGCTGAGGCCAGATGCTCCCTGTATGGGATTTGTGGACCTTTGAGAGATTTTTAAGAAATTCTACAGCATGAGCCAAGATGGTCCTTTTGTATAGAAAAGCCACTTGGAATGGATTGTGTGGGCCTCACAAGTTGGGTGGTGCCAGGTCTCAGGGAATCTCCAGGATGGAGCGAACAGTGTGAGCCAGGTTGATCGGGACTCAGATATGGCTCCTGCCTGCTGGCTCTGTGGGGCAAGGGCTCAGCAAAGGAACAGTGGCCTCTGTCAGCACTTCTGTCTGGAAGAAAACTGTCCCTCCAGCCCTCGCCCTGATGCCAGACAATTCAGTTTCTCCCATTTGTTCCCGGTACCTTTATAGCTTCTGCCCCAGCACTGGAGCTCAGAGCCAATGAATCTGAGTAAATCTCTGTGTGGGCCCTAGAAGAGGAACTGCCTGGGACTCCAGCAACCCTCAGACACATTCAGCCAGGATCTCAGCTGGTTTTCACAGCCATGAGTTATGGGGGCTTTTTTCCCAGCACTGGAACCCTTGGCTGGAGAGCCTGGTATGGGGTTGGGACTCCTCACGCCTCAGGGTGGACCTTTGTAGCTGAGATATCACTCCAGATATTAAACCACCATATGTGGGTATGGGACCTGCCTGTTTTGTGTGTCTGCCCCTCCGACCAGTCTGGCCGTGGCTGCTTCTGTTTATCTTTAGTTATAGGACTTCTGCTCAGCTAGACTTCAGGCAGTTCTCAATGATGGTTGTTCTGTAGTTTAGTTATCATTTTGATGATTTTGATGTGGACATGGAAGAACCTACTCTGCCATCTTAACCAGAAGGTGCTATTGTGGTAACTCCTGATTCCAGGTCCCCTACATAAGCTTGATTAAATGTCCATGTGTAATAGGGACTGCAATATCAGCTTTTCAGACAGAAATATTTCATGATGATTTAATATTTTGTGCAGTTTGAAAAGTATTTGTTTATGGATAGGCAGTTGGGAAAATGTGATTATAAAGGACAGTCAGTGAATGGAAGTGTATTACAAATTGATAAATTTAGATTAGTGACGAACACTATTAAGATGTCTTAGTATACATTTTTAAAGAGTGCAAGGATTAGCCTACAGTTTTTGAGACACAGTAAGTAAATGTAACAGATGAAAGAACCCTACACCCACATTAAGTATGAGGCTCCCCCAGGAGCATCAGCCGTGTAGTTGTCAACAACTGATTTCTTTTTATTTACTGTGTCTTGCTTTTCTTTCTTTCTTTTCTTTTATGGAGAGAGTATTTTTTTTCTTTATTGATTAAGGTATTACATATGTGTCCTTGTCCCCCCATTCCTCCCCACTCATGCTCTCACGCCCCTGGTATCTGTGTCTATTGGTTAGGCTTATATGCATGTATACAAGTCCTTTGGTTGATCTCTCCCGCTTACCACCACCCTCCCCTACCTTCCCTTTGAGGTTTGACGGTCTGATCGATGCTTCTCTGTCTCTGGATCTGTTTTTGTTCATCAATTTATGTTGTTCATTATATTCCACAAATTAGTGAGACCATGTGATATTTGTTTTTCTCTGACTGGCTTATTTCGCTTAGCATAATGCGCTCCAGTTCCATCCATGCTGTTGCAAATGGTAAGAATTCCTTCTTTTTTACCACAACATAGTATTCCATTGTGTAGATGTACCACAGTTTTTTAATCCATTCATCTGCTGATGGGCACTTAGGCTGTTTCCAAATCTTAGCTATTATAAATTGTGCTGCTATGAACATAGGGGTGCATATATCCTTTCTGATTGGTGTTTCTGTTTTCTTCGGATATATTCCTAGAAGTGGGATCACTGGGTCAAATGAGAGTTCCATTTTTAGTTTTTTGAGGAAACTCCATACTGTTCTCCACAGTGGCTGTACTAGTCTGAATGCAGACTGGTTCAACAACTGATATTGATTCACTTGTGCACATATAGGGCAACAGTGACACCATTGGGCCAGGTTTGTCTTACCGCTTGAGCTTCAAGGTCTAAAAAGAGAGTTAGGTATTCATGTGAAATAGAAGCATTTGGGGAGAATATGTATGTGGTTATGAAACTAGGCTATTGAACCGGAGGAGCTGGGAGGGGAATTTCCAGCAATGCCTTCATCATGCTGAAGCTGTATTTGGTTTGCTTTCATAATGACCCGAAAAAAATAAAGGACCAAATGATAAGTATGAATGATGAAGTAAAATACGACTGTTCCTGACACTTTAGGAAATATCATCAATTGGTTAAAGACCTTTCCCTTCAGTTTAAATTCTCAAAGGGAAAATAAACCCACTATAGAATAAAGGAAATCCATGAGTTTATTTTTTCCCAGAGTACAACCACTAGAGGACAGTAGAGCCCATGCTACTTCAGCTTTATTCTGCATTACCCCTGCCCGTCTTCTCATTCTCAAGGGCTAAATGGACTCTTCAGAAAGGGAGCTGTATTTCTTTCTAATATATGAAGCAGGAGAATCTGAGGTATATCCTTTTCCAGATTTGAAGATGTGATTATATTCTTTTTCT
The DNA here is from genome assembly GCF_000147115.1 of Myotis lucifugus. Taxonomy (NCBI): domain Eukaryota; kingdom Metazoa; phylum Chordata; class Mammalia; order Chiroptera; family Vespertilionidae; genus Myotis; species Myotis lucifugus. The sequence goes on from NW_005871127.1 coordinate 1,752,804, forward strand.
TTTGACTAAAGTTAGCTCTTTATTGAAGTAAATGCTTAGGGCATAGACAAGGGTATATCCACAAGCTTTCCTGTGGTTATTGAAAAGTAATAATACCGAGCACTACAACAATTAATTCTAAAGTCAATTTTTAAGAAAATCTCCCTTTCCTGAAAATCTAACTTTAAGTAAGAAAATCCAAAAGTGATAAACCCAAGCTATTTGTATTCTGAATAACAAATTTATATGATGAAACAGAAAATAAAAGCCCCAGGAAATAACTTGATACTTAGAAGCCTGGCTTTCCATTGATGTTAATATTGCATATAATTGTTAGAATTTAGAAGAAAAACTTGACTTTTTCATTTCTGATAAAATTAAAGATTTGGTTGAAATTTTTCTTTGACTTAAGTTGAAAATAGATTTTGTGAGTGCTTATTTTGTGTTTTAGCCAATAGAGAGGTTATGTTGTGACACATGACTGATAAAAGTCATGTTTTTCTGGTTTCTGAAATCATTTTCTGGTTTCTGCTTCCAGTTCTATCAGTGATATCACTGCATCTTCAGCATTTTGTGCATAAAATTTCCTCTGCAGGAAAAAAAAAAAGTAAACTTAGCTGGGATCTTCGGCCTTGAAATACTTAGAATTAATTTTTTTTATAAACATTACTTTAAAAAGTGGTCATTTTACTTGCTAAAGAATAGAATACTATAGAGAAACACTTGAAGAAATATCAGCTTTCCTTAGAAACTTGATTAGACATGGTTAGACCTTCACCTGTGATTTTGAATATTTATTCCCCCAAACAGTGCTGGGCATAGAGTACATACTTAAGTTGTTCATCAAAAATTAGCATCTATTAGATGTACCTAAATTCCAAACACTATGCTGGGAACTCTTATCCCTTTCTTATAGGAGCTAAATTTTCTAGATTAATAAAAGTTTGCTATTGCTCATTTTAAATTAAATTAATTTTAACACCCGTATTTGCTAATTCTTGTTAAAGTTTTCATTTCCTCACAAAAGCGTTCCAGACACCCATTGTTTTCCAGTTTAAGTGAACTGAATTATTTCGGTGGAGGATTTTTAAACAAAGTTTGAGGTCATTGCAAGCAAACAGAGTGTCTTAAAGTGTGTTGTCAGTTACTGGTGTGGATGATTTTAATTTTCTCTGAATTCCCTATATGTTGTCACCAAAATTTCCTTTCGTAACTCCTACAAATAGTTTTGGCAAACTGCCCTTCCTGCACAAATTTACTTTGGAGATTTGCAAGGGATTTAATTCTGGATGTGGCCGAGGGCTTGACAGGCAACTTCCTGGAAAGGCTCTGCAATAAGAGCTTTGTGGACAAAATCATCCTGGCTCAGCTTACCCTGCTCCCTTGTGTATAAGCGTATTATTGTTCATGGTATGGTTCAGTTTGCATGGGACCTTCCTAGGGAACTTCAAGAACATGATCTTAAAGAGACAGTGGCCCTCCTATCAAGATAATCCAGTAATAATATTTTAAAAAGAGACTCCTTGAGAGACAGCCACAGATGATTCTAACACTTCTTTTAAAAAAACAAAACAAAAACAAACCTGAGTTAATCTCAAATGTGTCACCTTCATCTGCTTAGAGCAAAAGAGAAATTTTTAGACCAGTGGTTCTCAACCTGTGGGTTGCGACCCCTTTGGGGGTCGAACGACCCTTTCACAGGGGTCGCCTAAGACCATTGGAAAACGCATATATAATTACATATTGTTTTTGTGATTAATCACTATGCTTTAATTATGTTCGATTTGTAACAATGAAAATACATCCTGCATATCAGATATTTACATTACGATTCAAAATAGTAGCAAAATTACAGTTATGAAGTAGCAACGAAAATAATTTTATGGTTGGGGGTCACCACAACATGAGGAACTGTATGAAAGGGTTGTGGCATTAGGAAGGTTGAGAACCACTGCCTTAGACCTTAAAGAGAGCTTTGGTTTTAAAGGGAAAGTGTTTTTTCCAGAAGTGGAAATCTGTCAGAACTCCTATTTAGCTCATGAATATTGCCCAATTTGATAAAATATATTTTTATTCGGCAAGTTTTACTAAGGAAGTGTTTTTGGGTGTGTTTGTTTTTTCTTTTGTTTTTTGTTTTGTTTTGTTTTATTTGGGGGAGGGCAGTGTCTTCCTTTCTACTGATAAGATAATGCTTAAAAGAGATACTTGATAACCTTAAGCTGGAAAGAGGATGGCTTTAGTTAAGCCAGGATTAATCCAGTTTAACAATCCAACTTGTACCACTTTGCCAAGATTCCTTCAGTTGAACTTGAGGACCAGCTCCCCCTAGAGAGTAACAGACAATGAATCTTCTTCTGGTGTGGCACGGTGTAGCCCTCCTCACACTCTGCTAACTGTAGCATTACCTCTGGGTCGTCTCCAACTTGTTAGCATTTTGTACAGGACTCTATTTCCTATTCAACCATTACCCCTGAGGGCTCATGATAACTTGATTCATTCATACAGTATAAAACTGGGTAATGGCAACAATGATGTCCATTTTACAGATGAGGAAAATAAAGATCAGATAGGCCAGTGGTCAGCAAATTGCGGCTCGGCAAACTGCGGCTCGCGAGCCACATGTGGCTCTTTGGCCCCTTGAGTGTGGCTCTTCCACAAAATACCAACTTCTGCGCATGGGCCACGAAGTTTCAATCACACTATACGTGCGTGCCCGCACGTGGTATTTTGTGGAAGAGCCACACTCAAGGGACCAAAGAGCCACATGTGGCTCGTGAGCCGCGGTTTGCCGAGCATGGAGATAGGCAAATCATTGTTTTAGGTCTCACAGTTTAAATAGGGCAGAGTGAGACTCACAAGGCCAAATTAAAGGGTCATTGTTACTAATGAGAAAATTGCACAGCCTTCGTGCACCTACAGACTCTACCATGCCCTCAACTGCATCATTAAAGCTCAGAATGCAGCTGTTCTGCTCAAGTCTTCAAACAGGAGGGTTGCACTGAGATTTATGCCTAATAAGTGCCAGTGATATTGCAGCTGTTTAATAGAGCAGGAAAACAAGTTCCAGCAGCCCAGATCTTTATATGCCTCAGCTGAAAAGGCCGGTTACATTTTAATCTCAGTTATATAAATGATTGTTCTGAAAGCAAGCTCATATATCTCTCGAAACACTTTTATTCTTTCTTTGATGCCCATTCTTTTTTTTTTAAGTAAAGGACAAATTGAGCTTCATTAACTATAGAAAATTGTGTAAATCTCACTAATGAATGGGTTCTCTGATCAGGAGAACCAACTGTAACCAAAATAATCTTTAATAAGGCATAATTTATAAATAAATGTACCAGATTTATCTGTAGGAAATCAAAATGTTCTGCCTAATCTGTATGTCACTTATATCCACTATCCCCCAAAATTTGATTGTGTGTTTTTTCAAGTTCCCCTCCCCTCAGTTACCATACTCATCACAGGCAGTCCCTGGCCTGCTTTCTGTCACTGCGGATTGGTTTTTCTTTATTAAAATTCCATATGAATAAAATCACATAAAGTATGTATTTTCTTTGTATTGGCATCTTTTGCTCAGCCTGGTTGTGAGGTCGTCTGTGTCGGATGAAGCAGTAGTTCATTTCTGAGCAGTATTCCATCTGTCAGATATCCACAGTTTATTCATTCATACCACTGTGATAGATATTCGTTTTCAGTTTTCAACTGTTATGAATAAAGATACTAAGAAAATCCATGACAAAGTTGTTGTATACATATAACGTTTTTATTTTCTTGCTTAAAACCTACAGTAGAATTGTAGCATCATAAGTATATATATATATATATATATATATATATACACAC
>NW_005871127.1:1756728-1758691 GCF_000147115.1 Myotis lucifugus
ACACTAATAAAAGAGAAAGATGCAAATTCACCATACCTTCATGACCCCTACCAGCCAGTCAGGAGTGTAACCCAACAAAGATGGTGACCTCTGGGCAGTGTGGGAAGGTGGAAAGGCAGCTCTGGCCAGAGCAAAGGCGGTGCCAGCAGCCAGGGGAAGGAAGGCCCATTCTTGTATGAATCTTATTGCACCGGGCCTCTAATATATATATGTATAATTTATATATAAATATATAATATAATAAAAGAGAAACATGCAAATTGACCGTACCTTCCCTACACCCACCAGCCACGCCCACCAGCCACAGCCACCAGCCAATCAGGAGCAGATATGCAAATTAACCCAACTCAGATGGCAGTTAGGCAGTTAATTTGCATACTAGGCACCAGTGGCCTGGGTCCAGGAAACATCATAGGGAACCCAGGTCACTCCAAGGTAAGCCCCGTGTGGGCCCTGAGCCACCTAGGAAGGGCCTGAGCCAGGGGACTCCTGGGCAGGGCCTGAGCCTGCAATCAGAGCTGAGGGGGGCCCCTGCCAGCGATCGCATGGGGCTGGGTGTCCCCTGCCCAGGCCTAATGCCCTGGCCAGAGGACTTAGGCCTGGGTAGGCCATCAGAGCGGGATGGAGGTCCCCTGCCCAGGCCTAACACCCTGGCCAGAGGCCTGAGGCCTGGGAAAGGGCGGAGCCATCAATCGGAGGGGGCTGGGGGTCCTCTGCCCAGGCCTAACGCTGGGCCAGAGGCCTGAGGCCTGGGCAGGGGCAGAGCCAACAATCAGAGCAGGTTGGGGTCCCCTGCCCAGTCCTAACCCCTGGCCAGAGGCCTTAGGCCTGGGCAGGGGCCGAGCTGGGGACTGGTGTGAACTACAGAGGAAACACCTTTTCTGACTGCTCATTGGCTAAGCTCCCTGTATGCCACTGGTAATATTCTTAGTAATTTGGGTAATAAGAATCCAAGAAGGTGATATAGGGTTTTTCCACCACACTCCTGGCGAAAAAAACCAAGGTCCACTGCTGGAGAGCTAAGAAGTGTCATATCCTGCCCTAGCCGGTTTGGCTCAGTGGATAATGCCTCGGCCTACTGACCGCAGGGTCTGGGTTCAATTTTGACCAAGGGCATGTACCTAGGTTGCAGGCTCCTCCCTGGCTGGGGCCCAGGTCAGGGCTCATGCAGGAGGCAACCAATCAAAGTGTTCCTGTCACTTTGATGTTTCTCTCTTTCCCTTTCTCTTCCACATTCTCTAAAAATCAATGGAAACATATCCTCAGGTGATAATTTAAAAAAAAAAAACAAAGAAATGTCATATCCCATGAAAGACACATCTTGAAAATGCCTAAAGAAAGTTGTCGTTTTTTCATGGTGAAGGGACTGGAGTCCGTGTTGATGAAAACACCTTGGTGGCTGCGGTGACTGGCAGTGGCTGAAGCAGCGGGGTGATGGGGCTGGTGCCTTCCCCTGATCAGCCTGGCCGCATCCCACAAAGGGAGGCCAGACTGCGGCTTAGGCCCGCTCCCCAAGGGGAGCAGGGAGTGGGCCTAAGCCATCAGTAGGACATCCCCTGAGGGTTCCCAGTATGTGAGAGGCGGCAGGCTGGACTGAGGGACCACCCCCCCTCAGTGCACGAATTTCGTGCACTGTGTGTGTGTGTGTGTGTGTGTGTGTATGTATATGTATATATTTATTTATATATAAAATCTATCTGAAACTTCTAAACTGTACCACTATCAAATATGAGTTTCACTATCAAATACTAGAGGCCTGGTTCATGACATTTGTGCACTGGGGGCGGAGGGGTCCCTCAGCCCGGCCTGCGCCCTTTGTCCGCCTGCCAGCTTAGGCCTGATCCCCGCCTGTCTTCTGGCTAAGCAGCGCTCCCCCTGTTGGAGTGCACTAAACCACTAGGGGCAGCTCCTTTGTGAGCATCTTCCCCTTGGTGTCAGTGTGCATCATAGTGACCTGTTCTTT
>NW_005871127.1:1759352-1892072 GCF_000147115.1 Myotis lucifugus
GCTCCCCCCTATCACGCACCTTATTCAGGGCCCATCAGGGGGTTGGGGAGCTCCCCCCGTCACTCACAGAGTAGGGCCGATAGGGGAGTTGGGGCACCGCCCCCTGTCACACACAGAGCAGGGCAGATCAGGGGGTTGGGGTTCTGCCCTCTATCACCCACAGAATAGGGCCGATCAGGGAGTTGGGGCACCGCCACTGTCACACTCAGGGCAGGGCCGATGGGGAGGTTATGGCTCTAACCTGTCACACACAGAGCAGGGCCCATGGGGGGGGGGGGCGCCGCACCCTGTCACACACAGAGCCGCAGGGCGAACAGGGGGTTGGGGAGCTCCCCACTATCAGGCACAGAGCAGGGCTGATCAGGGGGTTGGGGCGCCTTCCTCTGTCATGAACAGAGCAGGGTGGATAGGGAGGTTGTGGTCCTGCCCCCATCACACACAGAGCTGCAGAGCGATCAGGGGGTTTGGTCGCTGCCCCCTGTCACGCTGATCCCGGTGCCGGGAGGCCTTGAGGCTCTGCTGATACCAGTGCTGGGAGGTATATTACCCTTTTACTAAATAGGATAGAGGCCTGGTGCATGGGTGGGGGCCGGCTGGTTTGTCCTGATGGGTGTCCTGGATCAGGGTGGGGGTCCCCACTGGGGTGCCTGGCCAGCCTGGATGAGGGGATGATGGCTATTTGCATCTGGTCACACCCCCTTCAGGGTGGGGGTCCCCACTGGGGTGCCTGGCCAGTCTGGGTGAGGGGCTGAGGGCTGTTTTCAGGCTGGCGGGTGACTGAAGCTCCCAACCTGTCCTTTTTTCCTTTTTTTTAAATTCTGGGCCAGCTTTAGCTCTGAGGCTCGGCTCCAGCTATGAGACCTCTGCTGCTGAAAGCAGGTTTCTGGCCTTTGTTTACCTTCTGTATTTGAAACAATGTTGAGGTCCGGCTGGCTGAAGCTGGGCTGACTAAAGCAGGTTTCTGGGGGTTTGTTTAGCTTCTATATTTGTTACAATGTTTCTTAGAGAGCAGCTGAGAGGCCGGCAAGGCAGGCAGGGAACCTGGCTTCCTCCGTCACTGAAGCAAGCAAGCCTCCCTGTTCGAGTCAGCTGCCTGGCTGCCGGCCGCCATCTTGGTTGGCAGTTAATTTGCATATCTCAGTGATTAGCCAATGGGACGGGTAGCGGACGTATGGCTAATTACCATGTTTCTCTTTTATTAGATAGGATGAGTTTCACTTTCTTCATATCCTCACCAACACTTCATATGGTCACTCTTTTTTTTTTTATTTTATTTTATTATTTTTTTAAATATATCTTTATTGATTTCAGAGAGAAGGGAGAGGGAAAGAGAGATAGAAACATCAATGATGAGAGAGAATCATCGATCGGCTGCCTCCTGCACATCTCCAAATGGGGATCAAGCCCGCAACCCAGGCATGTGCCCTTGACCAGAATCGAACCTGGGACCCTTGAGCCCTTGAGTCCACAGGCCGACGCTCTATCCACTGAGCCAAATCAGCTAGGGCAATGGTCACTCTTTTTATTGTAGTTATTCTAATAGGTATTAGGTGTGTAGTGGTTTTACTTTGTCTTACTTTGTATTTCTCTAATGAATAATCATGTTAAGCAACATTTCATGTGCTTTAGTCCTTTTTTAGATCGATATTTCTATCTAGTATCATTTTTCTCCTGGTTGAAGGACTTCTTTTTTACATTTCTTGTAAATGTGGATTTTCTGATGATTAATTCAGCTTTTGTACTTAAAAGTGTTTATTTTTGTCTTTACCTTTGAAAGATATTTTTTACTGGATATAAAATTCTAAGTTTGCAAAGGTTTTTTTTCCCTTTTACTATTTTAAAGAACTTATCCTACTCTTTTCTCATGTACATCGATTTTGATAAGATATCTGCTGTCATCTTTATCTTTGTTCCTGTGTACAGAATGTGCTCTTTTTTTTTTTTTTTTTGACTGCTTCTTAGATGTTTTTCTTTACTACTGGTGTTGAGAAATACTGTTAATGTTTCTTACACTAGGGGTTCATGGATCTGTAAGTTTATAATTTTAAACAAATTTAAATAATGTTTTAGCTATTATTTATTCAAAAATGCTTTCTCACTTGTCCTCTCAGGGACTCCAGTTAGACCATTGACATGAGGTGCTCTAATTTGTCCCTTAGTTTACTAGTGCTCTTTTAATATTTTAAAATTCTCTCTTCTCTGTGTCAATTCTGAGCAGTGTTTATGGATTGATCAATCTCATTATAGGTCATGTTTCCCTACCCTTCAGTTTGGGTTGGATGTCAAACATTGTGAATGTTATTTTGTGAGGTGCTGGATAGTTTTTGTATTTATATAAATATTTTTTGAGTTTTATTCTGGAACACAGTTAATTTACTTGGAAACAATTAGGTCCTTCCAGGTCTTGCTTTTTAAGATTTGTTAGGTGATAATGGACCAGTGCTCCATTCAGAGCTAATTATTCTTTCTGTGTCTTTTACCCACTGCCTCGTGAATCATGAGGGTTTTCCCATATGGCTGGTGGGAATAATAACTCTTCCCATCCTTGTGGGAGTCCCAGGCATTATTACCTGAATTGTTTTAAGTGATTCTTTCTACAGCCTCAAGTAGTTTTCTCACCCACATACACCAATCAGTACTCAGCTACATACTTGCAGGTGACTCTCTGCGATTCCAGAGTTTTCTCCTTGTAGCTCTCTTCTCTCAGGTATTCTGTCCTGAAAATGCTAGCTACTTTGGTTTCACTAGACTCTCACCTCTATCTCCTTAAGTCACAGAATTCCTGAGCTATGACTGGGTTTCCCCTTCCTGCACTACAGCATGGAAACTCACCTCATTTGATTCCTGCCTCTCAGGGTCATTGACCTTTATTACCTCACGTGCAATATCTTCTAAATTCTTATTTTATATATTTTGTCTGCTTCATATAGTTTCACGTAGGAGGATAACTCTGATCTTTTACTGCATCTTTGCTGGAAGCAGAAGTCCTTAATTTTGTGTATCTAAATTCTTATTTGCTATTGCTTTCTTTACACTTGCAGAAGTTTTTGTGGCCCAATGAATTCTCTTAGCTTCAATTTGTATGAAATGTTCTTATTTTTCCTTTATTTTTGAATGACATTTTCACTGGTTTTATAATTATAGAGTTTTCATTGTCATTTACCATTTCAAAAATGTCATTTCATTATTTGGCATTGTGAGCCGAAATTGTGCCCTCCCAAAATTCGTATGTTGAAGTTCTACCCCCCAGTACCTCAGAATGCAACTGTATTTGGAGATAGGGCCGTATAGAAAGAAGCCTTTGTAAATGCACCACCAGAAGGTGATGGCCATCCACGAGTCAAGGAGAGAAGCCTCAGAAGATAACCAGCCTGCCAACACCTTGATCTGGGACCACTAGACTCCAGAACTGTGAGGGAATAAATGTCTGTTGTTTAAACCACACAGTCTGTGGCACTGTCATGGCAGCCATAGCAAAGTAATACATCTGGCCTGCACATTCTCTGTCAAGAAATATAAAACTGTTTTCAACTTTATTGCTTAACATGTAGTGTGCCCACTTTCTTCCTAGTTGCATTTAAGAATTTATCTTTATGGCTGTTTTCCTGCAAGTTGATTATGGTTTGCCTGGATATAGTTTTCTTTTGTTTTATGTGCTTGGTTTGTGTTACAATTATAGATTTCACCAGTTTTTTTTAAAAAGGGCCATTATTACTGAAATATTTTTATTACCACCCTTCTTCTGGGACTTCAATTATATGTACATTAGGCCACTTAATCCACAGGTCCTTCCGTCTCAGTTCATTTTCCCTGTGGGGTTTTTTTTCTTCTATTTTTTCTTCCATTTGTCAGTTTGTGTTGATGTACCTTTAATTTTAGTGGCCTTTTCTTATGTAGCGAATTGTAAAATTTCAGATATTTTTGAATTCTAAAAGCAATGTTTTTATAATGCCCTCTTCTTTCTTCATGAGGTTACATCTTCTTTTAAGTCCTAAGTAGATTTATAAAAATTCATATAATGCCTTTGCTAATTCTATTATTTTTGTTTCTGCATTTGTTTTCTCCTGGATAATGGCTATTGTTTTGCTTCTTTGCGTGTTTAGTAAGTTTTGATTATATGCTAGCCTTCTCAACATTGTTGTTTTCATTTCTAGACGTTTGATATAGATTATTTTTACACAGAATTGGATGTTTTATTTTGTTGTCTTTTTTTTAAACACCAGTGAAGGTGGTTCTGACAGGTAGTTATATAACTTACACATCAGCTTGATACCTTGGAGTCTTGCTTTTAAGCACTATTAGGGCAGGTCTAGAATAGCTTTCACTCAACAGCTAGTTTAACTCTACGACTAAGGCATACATTTTTAAGTGTCCATTTTGAATACCCTGCATTTTCAATAAGAACTCTACTCTGACAGACTGTAAATACACGCCCAGCCCTGTGGGAGCTCTGAGACTCTTCATGTTACAGGATTCCAGTGGTTTCCTTGTGGAGTTTTATCCTATGCATGTGCAATGTTATGTTCAGGAACCCCTATTCAGATTTCTGGAGATATTTTCTGGATAGTCCTGTGTCTCTGCATGAAAATTCAAGTTTTTCTGGCCTCCCCAAACTCCAAATTTGTTGTCTGAGTTCTGCTTGAGTTCTGTTTACCTGCACTATGGTCCATTAAAAAATTCTTCAGACTTTGGCCAGAGTGGCTCAGTTGCTTGAGTGTTGCCCCATGCACTGAATGGTTGCAGGTTCAATACTCAGTCAGGGCACATACCTGGACTGTGGGTTTGATCTTCAGTCAGGGAGCATACAGAAGGCAACCAATCAATGTTTCTCTTTCTTTCTCTCTCTCTCTCTCTCTCTCTCTCTCTCTCTCTCTCTCTCTCTCTCTCTCTCTCTCTCTCTCTCTCTCTCTCTCTTTCCTCGCTGAGGATTTCAAAAACAAATCTTCAGGCTTTTATCATCAGGATAAGTATAGGAATCATCACAATTGTTTTCTCCTCCTGGACCACTGTCCGGTACTGCCTGTGTTCCACCACCTGAATATAGTTTTATCTGATATTTTGACCAGTTTGCAGGTTATTTTCCTTGAACAGCAAGATGACAAGTCTGACCCCAGTTACGTTAACATGGCTGGAAGTTGAAAGCCTGCAACGAGGATTTCATTTTCAACCATTTCTGTGTAAGTTGTATTGTGGAAAGGCAACAATTCTATCAAAAGTCTGTTTTATGTCTTGGTCAGATTTTGTTTTATTTCTAGATATATTCACACATATGTCAAAATATGAATCAATGCTGAATAAAAAGTACACCTAAGTACTCATATAGACAGAGTCTAGAGAAATTCTAAAAATCCACATGCTCATGTATTATAATAGCTATCTTCACATATCCCTGAGCTTGTAGGTAAGTGTACAGTGATAGCACGTGACATTAATATGAGAGGATTTGCAATAACCTTGGAGAAAATAAAAATGAAAGGCAGTTATGTTTATTTTAACATACAGTTTTGAAATTGATTTTAGAACAAGAATAATCCTTTCAAGAAGGAAAGGGAGAAGCACAACAAATTTACATCCCGTACCACATATGCTTTTGAATATATTTACTTAGGTGTGAATGAAATCTATGTGAAACTCTTAAAAATTTAATTAAACATTTCTTCAGCACACCCTGTGTTTCAATTAAGAGTGGTGTTAGGAGCCAAAAATAGAAGACACATATTTCCTGACTTTAAGGAATTTACTATTTAGTTGGGGAAATATGATAGGAAAAAAATCAGAGCTAAATGAGTATAAGTGTTAGTAGTATACTTAGGTCTCTGTAGTCTGTAGACAATTCAGAATTGTTCATATACATTATATCCGCAAGAATCTGATGGGATTCCATTGTGATAAGGAACCTTGTTGGGACCAAAAGCAACACAAGGCATCATGCCTTGCAACCTGCATGGCCAAATGCCATTTTCATTCCTCAAAATGGGTATGGCTCTCAGTGGCATCCTTTCCACTATTCCTGGGCAAGGAGAGACTTAAGTTGCTCAGACGGAAGCTGCATTCGGAGCTCCCTGCTCCAGCTGTGCTTCTGACAGCCATGGCATGCACTGGAAACCGATATTCTTTGTTTACTTGATCCATTTCTAAATCACTTACCAGAAGGTTTTCTGTGTAAAGTCTTAAGAGGCACTCTAGGGCAACTTAAAGTACAGCAGGTGTGGCTCTGTGTGAGAAGAATCTCTGAGAAAGAAGAGCTTGGTGGACAAAGGAGATGTACCCTTGGCCTTCAGGCCATGCTGAGCAGTAGAGGGGATCACTCCAGAATTGTTTCATAAAATGTAATTTATAGCAGAGTGTCATTTGTATTCTATAAGAAAATAATGTGAACATGAATATTATAAATTTAATGTTGACCTAGTTCCTTCCCTTTTCCATACTCCCCCTGTGGTCCCATGCATTTCTTCTCTTCACACCCATCTCTCCCGTCAGGGTCCTGTTTCCTGGCCCCTCATCTCTCTTAACCATTGTTTCCTTATTTGTGTGTGTGTGCATGAGGGAGTATATTAACATTTCTGAAAAATTTTATTAAAATCAGTATTTGGACATCTAAATGAAGGCAGTTTTTCACATCAATATATTGGGAAATGATGCAATATGCTAATAACACTGTCATTGCTCATAACCTTTTTGGAATCCATCTTTCACAAATAGGTCATGCCATAAACCTATTTAATTTCAGTTTTTAAAACAAATTCTATTTATAAACAAAAGTTTAGAAAGGTGTATAAATAAATTTTTCACTTATGTCACCTTCTAATGACTTGATTATTTCAGAAACTCTAAGAAAAAATAACTTTGGCTTCTTATCACAGTTTGTTAAGGTGATCTGAAAAAGGAGTTTCCAAATCATTTCATAAATGATATCATCACACCCCAAAGTTCTGGCCTCTTAAAATAAATGTGATGTTTAAAGTTTTTTTCTTTTTGAGTGCATAGTACAGAGTTCCCATATACCCCTCCTCCCAACCTAACACAATTGTCCTTATTAATATCTTGCACTGATGTACTGCATTTGCTATGATTAATGAACCAATATCGATACATTATCAGTAACTAAAGTCCTACTTTACATTAAGGTTCACGCTTGACATTGCACAGCTTATGGGTTTTGACAAAGGCATAATGCCATTTACCTGCCATTACAGCACCATAAAAATAGTTTCAACACCTAAAATCCACTGTGCTTCACCTGTTCATCTCCCCCCTCCCCCTGGCAACCACTGACCTTTTTACTGTTTTGATGGTTCCGCCTTTTCTAGAATGTCATATAATTTCCTATCTATCTAAAGAGAATAAATTCCTTCATGGTTTTGGTGTCTCAATAGCTTAGTTCTTTTATCACAGAATAACAGTCCATTATATGAATGTATCCGTTTATTTGTCAATCACATATTAAGGGGCTTCTCAATTTCTTCTACTTTTTGGTAATTATGAACGAAGCTGCCTAACATGTGCAAGCTTGTATGTGGGCATTAAGTTTTTAACTCAAATGGGTATGAATGCTGGGTCATGTGTTTTTTAAAATATATATATATTATTGATTTTAGAGAGGAAAGGGGAGGAAGAGAGAGAGAAAAACATCAATGATGAGAGAGAATCATTGATTGGCTGCCTCCTGCACACCCCCTACTGGGGATCACGTCCAAAACCTGGGCATGTGCCCTTAACCGGAATCGAACCTGGCACCCTTCAGTCCACAGGCTGATGCTCTATCCACTGAGCCAAACTGGCTGGGGCAAAGGGTAAGTTTAGTTTTGTGAGAAACTGCCAGACTTTCTTACTTGTGGCGGTTTGTGTCCCCCCAGGAGTGGAGGAGAGTTCCAGTGGCTCTGCACCCTCACCAGCATTTGGTGGTGTCAGTGTTTTGGATTTTGGCCATTCTGGTAAGTGTGCAGTAGTATCCCATTGTTGATTTAATTTACAATTTCTCTTATGCGATGTGATGTTTAGAGTATTCTTACATGCTTATTTCCCACATGTATATCTTCTTTGGTGAGATATCTATTCAGGCACCTTTTGCCCATTTTTAAATTGGGTTGTTTTCTTATTGTGGAATTTTTAAAGGTTGTGTCTATTGTACACAAGTAACTCTTCAGATGAATATTTTGAAAATACTTCCTCCAAGTATATGTATGCCTTGTCTTTCATTCACTTGACAATATCTTTCAGAAAACAGAAGTTTTTCTTAGTAAAATCCAACTTATTTTTTTTATATTTTCAGTGTTGCATCTAAAAACTCCCAAACTGAAGATCATCTAGAAGTTCTCTTATGTTATCTTCTAGGAATTATATAGTTTTGCATTTTTCACTTCGGATTATGACCCCTTTTGAGTTATGTTTTGTGAAAGATGCAGGGTCTGTGTTTGGATTCATATTTTTGCATATGAGCGTGCCATTGTTCCAGCTATTTATTGAAAGACTATCCTATTTCTATTAAATTGCCTTTGTTTGTTTTTCCTAAAGATCAGTTTGGCTACATTTGAGTGGGTCTGGGGTTTTTTTCTGTATTTAAAAAGTAAAACTTACTAGATTTTAAAAAATGAAATGAAGTACAAGGAAAACACAAGTGATTTATAAAAGAGAAGGCTTCCATTTGGTAGACGATTGAATGAAGTTGGTTTTGCTCCCTTGTTTCAGAAATCTCTCCAAAGCAGCAGTGATAATGGCAGGTGCAAACACAGGTTATAACTTTGATGACAGTGGGAGATTTTTCTTTCTACTTTAAATCACAGTATCTAAGAAAAGGATTGCCAGGTGCAGTGCTGGTTAAATGAGGAGGCCAGGAGACACCTAGATTTTTTATGTGGGGCTGTGAATCTCTAAACAGCTGGAATTCCCCCGAGTTTGCACAACCTCCTAGGAACAATGCCTTCTTCGGAAGGAGAAGAAATGGGTAATTGGGCTAGTGGCAGAAAACTTTGCTGATAGCTGTTTTATACCACAAAGAAGTACACACACACACACACACACACACACACACAACCCTGTGCCATACCCAGTATTAACCAGAAAGAATTTCTCCTATTTTGGAATGCTGGCCTCCCATGTATGAACTTCTTTAACTGGGTAGAGGGTACACTTACTTCGTTCAAAGATGACTATTTTTTTTTTGAGATATGGCAAAAAGTCAGAAAAGGAACTTCTTAGAGAAAGCAGCAGCCAAAGAATAGTAATAAAAATATTGCCTGAAACATAAGAAAATTGTGATCAAACATAGGTATGCATTTTAAAATTTTAATAAAACACTTGCCTTTTTATATCAAAGTGGATCAAAGCTGAAACGTGAAGACTCAGATAACTTGCCAGTTTCACAATTTTGATCTGAAGAGCCACAAGGAAATGGAAGTACTAGGAGCCACTGAAGATGCAAGTACCTCCCAGCTCCTTCATAGCTTAGGTGCAGTTATCATGAGGTGAATATGATTTAAGAAGGGTCATGATCCAAGCCATCCCTCTCCAGTTCCTCCTCCACCTGCCCACCTTGGCATTGGCCTTTCCTTCCCCTAACACAGTGGTCGGCAAACTGCGGCCCCTTGTGTGTGGCTCTTCCACAAAATACCACGTGCGGGCGCACACATACAGTGAGATTGAAACTTCATGGCCACACTCAAAGGGCCAAAGAGCCGCATGTGGCTTGCGAGCCGCAGTTTGCCGACCACTGCCCTAACACAAGAAGTAAGAAAGAATGATACTCCTCTAGGTTGGCTGGGCACCTGTGTGCCAGCATGACCAGGACCACCTGGAAATGGCTGCTCTGGGGACCTGGCCTAAGCTCCTGTCTGTTTCTCAGTTGAGGTTTGTTGAATGTTGCAGAAAGCCTGGCTGTGAAGACGTTGGTCAGATGAACGGCTGTGCCTGGGAGTCACAAGTCACGAAACTACTCGCCTGGAGAGAGCAGACACAGTACTAGAGCCTCGGAGAATGGGAGTAAGTACTTTTAGTCCACTTGGGAGGGAGGATGTCAAGAACACCAATGTTTTCCTAGGAAGGCAATACCTTTTGATCCAGTAATTCCAAGTCTGAGGATTAGACTCCATGAGAAATCATCTGGGTGACACCGGCACGTTAACCTCTGAGAGCTGCTTTCCCTCTCGGTGGTGTGCGTGGAATGATGTTGGCACCGCCAGGGATTAGCAGTGTTAATGTTGGGAAAGTCCTTGGGTACAGTGCCTCGTAGCATCCGGGCTGGGTTGCGCAGTTCCATGGGGCACCGTTCCCAGCATGGGTAGCGCTGGAAGCTGTGGAATGTGGAGGCCCTAGGCAGCCAATTAGGACAACAACTGTTGGCATTACTGGCTTCTCCTTTAGACACAGGACAGGAAAATACACTCTTTGCTCTTTCTGTTTCATTATTGTCGCTTTATAGCCTCTATATAGGCAGCAGGGATCATTTTAAAAGGGCCTACGCCAGCCGTGGGCAAACTACGGCCCGCAGGCCGGATACGGCCCGTTTGAAATGAATAAAACTAAAAAAAAAAAAAGACTGTACCCTTTTATGTAATGATGTTTACTTTGAATTTATATTAGTTCACACAAACACTCCATCCATGCTTTTGTTCCGGCCCTCCGGTCCAGTTTAAGAACCCATTGTGGCCCTCGAGTCAAAAAGTTTGCCCACCCCTGCCTACGCTGATAAAAGAGGTTCCCTGGTCACAGTCCCCGTTTTCCTTAACTAATTTGGGAAAGTGAATGAATTAAGGGACTTGGATCCCCAGTTTCCTCACTGGTCAAATGAGAGCGTTAGACCAGGTAATCTAATACTCTTTCCAGAATTCTCTGATGTACAGCCTTTTATCCTACCTAGTACAGGTGCCCACAGGAATCTTGTTCTCAAAATGGCAATGAAATGCATTGAACGTGAACTCCCAGAGGATAGGGGAAATGGGTCAGACTTCTACAAATGTGGCATCTAGGAGCTGGCAAGAAAAGGAAGCTGTCAGACTATCCCCCCTCTTCCTTGATAAAGTACCAGTTCAATCTGCTTAATAATAACTGCAACTGTTTCACAGAGAAAAGGTCTGTAGTGAGAGCTCAGGGAGCAAGCAGGTTATGGGGAAGTATTAAAAACTGTGCTTATAATTAAAGCAGACCCTCCTCGTCCTCTTTTTCATCCTCCTCGCCTTCCTCCTCCTCTTTGTAATTTGAAGGAGTTGAACAGTTGGCTCAGAGACCTCAGGAGGGGCTGGAGCCGTGTCCAGTGGGAGCACACCTCTGTCCCCATCTCCCCGCAGTTGCCCACGGTCATTAATGCAGAATGAGGACACGCATAAGCCCCTTGAGAAGGAAAACCATCACATCCACTCCCACTTTCCTAACAGGTTTTCTAAATCTTCAATAAGTTTTTTGTTAGCTGGGAATGAATGTCTGAATTTAGGCTTCAAAAATGTTCCTCCCCCCCCCCACCCCAATCTGTATAATTACTGTTGTTTTCCTGAAGCCTTTCAAAATACTATAATTAACAGATTGGCAGATAACCCATATAACTGCAGTTAAGGCAAATATAGTATGCAGCTGTCTTTGCATTAAGTGATTAAATCAAATAGCATAGTTTTGAAGTGCATTTATAAAGCATAAATTTACCTCCTGGCAAAACTGTCTTAAGTAACACACCCTACACCATCTGTTCACTCAGTATTAATACCATATTTCCCAGGACTATAGCTACGGAGAGCAGAGCTACCAGCTGTGCAGAACCAAGAGGTGCTGAGGGATCCTTTCGAATACTCAGCAAGTTTTGGATCCTCTTAAGAATGCTTGCAGTGATGGTGCATCTGAAATAGACATGCATGTAGCACACATGCATGCACATACACCCATGTACATGCACACACATGCACATGTATGCCCATGCACACACACACATACACACATACCACTTCAGGATACAGATGACTGTATACTCCCTTTCCATGACCAAGTCAATACACTGGTATGAATTTAAATGCATTTATCCAAGCACTTATTCCTGCACTCAGTTATTCATTCAGCGGTGATTTATTCAATGCCTCTCTTGGTCTGACTAGGTAGTAAGTGGTAGGGATTACAAAGGTGAATGGTGGTGGCCCCTGCTTTCATGGAGCTCACAGTCTAGCATAGAAATCTCAGTAATAGACTAACTACAATAAGTTGTGGTGGTTTTGAGACAGGATAGAAACCCAAGCAAACCTAACCTTATGTATAAAATCAACACACATATTTTGCAATTCAAGAACATGGACAATAAAAAGGTTCAGTCTTCAGAAATATTTCCAGAACCTGCCATGAGCAGCGGTTGGCTCAGTGATCACCACAGAAAAAGACATTAACAATCTGGGAAGGAAAACCGAAGCTAGCTGGGAAAGGGAATGCTAAATTGGATGATTCAGACGATTGCACAGGGTGTTAGAGATTCTGAACCAGTGCTGAGAAGTGGGAGTCCTAAGCTGGTTCGCGAGGCAGGCAGTGGTCAGCAACCCTGGCTGCACACTCCAACCATCTGGGAGTTTTCACACTCCCCAAGGCCAGGGCCCACCCTGTATAAATTAGATTAGGAAATCTGGGGAGGGGGCTTGGACATGTCTCTCTTATTTTACATTCCTGAAGTCATTTGAATGAGCCTTGGGCGTGCAAGGTCGGAGCTTACGAAGTCATAATTTGCAGTTAGGGAGTGTGAAGGTCACCGAGGCCAGGGTCCTCATGTCATAAATGAAAACATGGAGGTGCAGAGACAGGAAGTGGATTTCCACAGGAAGTGGTCTCACAGCTAACTCAAGGCAGATAGGGAACCAGTTTTCCAGTTTCAAAACTGGGGGTCTTTTTATTTCATGTCACTTTCCCGGTTTTCAGCATATAGTGAACATCAAAGCCAACCCCAAAACGTTCATTTTCTCATCAAAGTTTTCAAAATGAGAGTACTTTTGGGGATGAAAGCAAAGAGCAGGTATACAAATTAATCAGGTGGAAATAAAAAATCAGATATTATTTTGTGAAGGAAAGTGGGAGTAGGCAAATATTGTGGTCTACCTACAACACCATGAATGCAAGCATCTAAGCTCATCTTTTCTTGCTGTTATTATATGCTAGTTCTTCAGCAGCATCACTTACTTGACCTTCTGGGGGACTGTTACACAAAACCTTTTCTCCCCAAGAATCCATTCCTCTTAAGGGAACTGTAATGCCTTCTCATTAGATAGCCCTAGAGCGTTCTGTTCTTGCGGTTTCATCTAAAAAGATACAGACTTGCCTGGCCAGTGTGGCTCAGTGGTTGAGTGTTGACCTAATGAACTAGGAGTTCATGGTTGGATTCCTGGTCAGGGCACATGCCCAGGTTGCAGGCTTGAATCCCCAGTGTGGGGTGTGCAGGAGGCAGACAATCAATGATTCTCATCATTAACGTTTCTATCTCCCTCTCCCTCTCTGAAGTAAATATGTAAATACATATGTATGTGTGTGTGTATATATATATACTTTCCCCTGATTAAGTCTGAGTGACACAGCTGCCAGGCTGGCCTGCAGGTTGCAGGC
This sequence comes from Myotis lucifugus, assembly GCF_000147115.1. Lineage (NCBI taxonomy): Eukaryota > Metazoa > Chordata > Mammalia > Chiroptera > Vespertilionidae > Myotis > Myotis lucifugus. The sequence goes on from NW_005871127.1 coordinate 1,772,907, forward strand.
TGCCAAAGAAGATCTTCTGAGTTTTGTTTTACATCAACATTTATTACTGTATCAGCAGCTACATTTGATGTGCGTGTAATTTATTAGCACTCTTTATCTGGAGGTAGATCCAGATTCCATACTTCTTATGAATCACATACCCTCCGGGCATCTTTTTAATCTAACTTTTGTTTACTGTCACTTGTAAAGAACATTTCACCTTGCCAATTCATAAAGAAAACGAGTATCTGGCCTACCCCAATATTTTTCATTTTATTAGTCAATGGGAGTTGGCTTTAAACTCCCCAGCTTATAATTTATAACCGGAACAGGCAATTAAATCATTTTAGGATGTGTTCAAGCACAGCTCAAAGTTTTAACGAGGCAGTTCCCTTCTCTCAGAGCCCCTCCCGTCGAAAAGGCTCTCACGTTTTAACAAAGCAACAATCCTCCTTTTCTGTTTTTCCTTGGGGTCACATGTGCATTGAAACACTTTATGAGAACAGTCATGTGGGAAGTGCAGTGAATCTCCAGGAAGGAAAAAACAAAACAAAACAAAACAAAACAAAACAAAACGGGAATCCCTTGAGGTCATATAAAAATTAAGTGAAAGGATGGCACAATTATTTTGACAGCAGGTGGGATCTCTAAGCTGTTAATTAAGAGACTAACCATGAAGAACATGAGGACTCAAGTTTCCAGAGGTTTGCTGATTCTCTGCTGGTATTTTGAAGAGATTTGATTGTACGGTACTATTTTTAAATCTCATTTTACAGCTTTAAAAAACGACAGAGGAAGCACCTGAACACCATGGTCATCCCTGAGGGGACAGGGGTGAAAACCACTGTGTGCAAGGTTTCCATTGTACATCACTCAGAGCTGTGTACCCTGTGGACAAAAGACCGCTCATTGTGAGAATTAGGTGATAAAATTAAACATGCCCATGCTAGGCCAGCTACTACATCAGGCGATTTGCTGCCCTAGGCAGCAGGCTGATGGGATACATAGTTGGATGGACAGACTTAAGAATTAAGAGATGGGCAGGCAATATTAGTACTCAGGTAAGCACATACAACCCAGTATTAGCTAGCTAGGCCATCTCCATGCCAAATAGGAGAGAGCGAGAAGAACCAAGAGAATTGCAAAAATGGTGGAGGGGTTACACCCTCACTAATGACCATGAAAGTAGCGCAAGCAGCACTCTGAGTCTTTTCTGGCAGGGACTTTGTCTACCCGCAGCATCTATCCCAATACTTGTCATTCAGTAGTGGGAGTTCAATAATGTTGGAAAAATAGAGGTGGAAAAAAAGGAATAAAGAAGGACTCTTAGGTGCAAAAGCTATCAAATTCCATATCGGTGAACAAGAATGGGATTTTCCATTAGAGTTGAAAAAAATCTTAATATAGCAGAAGGAATACAACTAAATTAGAAATAAGTACATAGATATTACTCTAGAAAGCCTGGAAGAGGCCTTCATGAAGGGAAGGCAAATTAGAGACAAGGCTGAGGTGTGGGTGGAATGTGCAGGGCTGTGTGGTCCATGACAAACCTGTGGGGCCCAGTTTCTTATATAAAATGGAGAGTTAAACTAATGCTCCCCTTAGATCCTTTCCAAGTTCTGAGGTGCATTTTTCAATGTCTGTGCTCCATTCTTATCTGATTCCCTGGAAATAAACGTGATGATTTTCTCTGCAGGGGAAGGGAGGCAGAGAGCAGAAATATTGGTCATTATATTGTTTTCCAGCTACGTTGTGATTTGAAACATTTTTCTTATTTCCCAATGTGATTTTTTGTTATAAGCAACTCTAACATGCTAAGTCTCTGCAGGATTTCTTAAAAGTAACACCTGGAAAAATGGATTTGAGAGAAAAATTGCTTTTCAAAAAGTCTCCAAAAACACAGCTATATGTTATGTTTTTGCGACTATGTGTGTCAGGTGCCAAAACCTTTGTATTCTTTCTTTTTGAATGATAATCATTTAGTAATATTTAGTACAAGAGGCCCAGTGCACAAATTTGTGCTCCAGTAGGGTCCCTGGCCTGCAGGATCAGGCCGAAACTGGCTCTCCGACACCCCCCGAGGAGTCCTGGATTTTGAAAGGGCACAGACCAGCCCGAGGGACCCCACTGGTGCACGATCTGGGCTGGGAACGGACATGGGGGGTTGGCCAGCCTGGGAGGGACCGCAGGAGGGCTCTAGGGCACGTCCAGCCCTTCTCGCTCAGTCCTGATTGGCTGGACTCCAGCAGCAAACTAACCTATTGGTCGGAGCATTTTTCCCCTGGTGGTCAGTGCACGTCATAGCAAGCGGTTGAGAGGTCTTAGCAAATCATTAGCATATTATGCTTTGATTGGTTGAACGGACGACTGGACGACCAGACGCGTAGCATTTAGGCTTTTATTATATAGGATGAGGCTGTATGATAGAGCCTTACTCATTGTCTTACGCTTTCAAGTCAGGAATTTTCATCTCCTCTGTCAAGAATCTGGTGAGGTCCATTCTTCATCCCTAGACTGGGCCGTCTGCACTTTCCAAATGCAATTCATGCAGCCATAGATGTCCTCCTACACGTTCACACTGATGCACTCACAGAGTGCAGAGTGGGGAATACCTGTGCCCACAGTACTTGTTTCTACTCTGCAGAGGGCTGGCAACAATGTCCCTGTTAGAAAATGACAATTACACATGGATTTTTCAGAGAGGAAATGACAAGGGAGACACACAAAAAGTCAGCAAAAGGCATGGTAAAGCAAAACACGGCAGGTTTATCCCAATGGAGAAATGCTTGGGAGAGAAAGAGAACTTCAGTGGCATCTGCTCACCCAACACTGGGAGGGGCTCAAAGTCAGAGTAAGGGCTGAGGTTAAAGGACTCGCTAGAGGGTCACCAGGCGAAGGCTGAAATGGGGTGGGGCCGCCTTGGAGTCGGTCCTCAGCAGGTCAGCATTATGGGGCAGTGACGTTAACTTGCAGAAATAATAAAAATGGAACACTATCTTGGTTAGGAGAATCAAGCGATAGGCTTGCAAGACTGTGTCCCATGGATTATTGAGCTTAGAGCTGGCTAGATGCACTCAGAAAATAAATGGGGTCTTCTGAATAAAGACATTTCAGGTCCTGTAAAGCTACTATTGATTCTGTTAGTATTTTTTAAAATAACTACTATTTATCAAGTGATGAGGGATTTTTACCTCTGCTTTCCAGGTAAAGAAACGGGAAAAAATATAAGTAAAATAACATTTCCGAAATTATGCAGCTGGTATGTTACAAGGTAAGAGTTTGAAATCATGATATTAATGTGATTCTTTTATGTTTTTTCTTATCCTCACTGGAGGTTGTGTGTGCGTGGTGTTTTTTTGTTTGTTTGTTTGTTTTTAAATATATTTTATTGATTTTTTTTTACAGAGAGGAAAACAGAGAGGAAAGGAGAGGGATAGAGAGTTAGAAACATCAATGAGAGAGAAGCATCGATCAGCCCCCACTGGGAATGTGCCTGCAACCAAGGTACATGCTCTTGACCGGAATCGAACCTGGGACCCTTTAGTCCCCAGGCCGATGCTCTATCCAGTGAGCTGAACTGGCTAGGGCGTGTGTGTGCGTGTTTTTAAGTGATGTTTTAGAGAGAGAATGGAGAGAGAGAAACACTGATGTGAGAGAGAAACATCAATCAGTTGCCTCCCATACGCACCCAAACTAGGGATCTGACCTGCAACCTAGGTATGTGACCAGGAATGGAACCCCAAATTTTTGGTGTACTGGACGATGCTCCAACCAACTGAACCACCTGGCCAGGGCTGATTCTTTTAATTATTTGGTTTTTAAATGTAGTGTGCATTTTTATTTCCTTGGATTTTCCCCAATATTATTTAAAACCCATGACAATGTTAGAACCACAGTTGTAATAAGAAGATCCCATTAGTTTTGCCTAAAGCAGAACCTAATAAAACTGTTGAGAAGTTGAAATTTTTCACTTTGAGGAGATGATTGTGATGTTGACAGCCGTTGAAACCAAAATCAGTTCCTCTCCAAGGGATTTCAAGACAGTAGGACTGATAGATGGACAATTTCTTAAACTATATTATTAGTAAACAATTTGAAACTTATAGAAAAGTTGCAAGGATGGTAAAGGCTCCCCAATACCCTTCACCCAGCTTTACTTAGTGTTTATCATTTATCCAATTTGCTCTCTTTCCAACCCTAACCCTAACTCTAACCCAAAACTAACCCCAATGCCAACCCTAACCCTAACCACAACCCAAACCCTAACCTAACCCTAAACCCAACCCAACCCAACCCTAACCCTAACCCTAATCCTAACCCTAACCCTATCTCTATGAACATTATTCTTCCAAACTTTTGAAATGCGGTTGCATCCATCATGACCCTTTGCTTCTAAATTCTTCAGTGTGGATTTCCTAAGAAAAAGGATAGTCCACTACAGTTATTAACTTGTGTAACTTTAACATGGACACTCTTAACTGATCTCTATCTCAATTTTGTCCCTTAACCCACCCAGAAATTCCCGTACAGCATGTTTTTCCTCCAGTTCGGGATCCATCAAGAATAACCTATGGTGCTACTTATTGTGCTCCTTTAGTGTACTTTACATTGTGTCTTTTTAGTCTCCTGATGTCTGTCTTTTAGGATGTTGACGTTTTTGAATAATGCAGTCAATGAACCATTGTTAGAGCTTTTTCTTCTTCTCACCTGGAAATAATTTTTCTGAAGTTCATTTTTGCTTAAACTTCGAAGTATATTTTTAGTGATGGGAGTCCTATGGTCTTTAAAATCAATCAGGGAGCCCACTGGTGTGGCTCAGTGGTTGAGGTCGACCTATGAACCAGGAGGTCATAGTTCAATTGCCTGTCAGGGTACCTGCCTGGGTTGTGGGCTCGATCCCCAGTGTGGGGCATGCAGGAGGCAACAATCAATGATTTTCTCTCATCATTGACATTTCTATCTCTTTCTCCCTCTCCCTTCCTCTCTCTGAAATCAATTTTTTAAAAACATATTTTTAAAAAAATGATCAGTCAGGGATACAGCTGGGCCACACACGATCATGCCAGAGATAGGATGAATGAAGGGCATGCTCTGAATAGAAATGTGTTTACTCCGGAGCGAGAGTCGGTCGGGTTGGTCAGTCCTTCGTGGGCAGGCAGCTCTGCAAATGGTATTGGAATAGAAGAAAACTGAAAAAGAGGAGCTGGCATCTCCTGAAACTTCATCCCAGGATGGAAAAGGTTTGGGAATTTTGGGCAAGGTGTGACTCGTTAGCATTAACAAAGGAATTGTAAAAAAAAAAAAATCAAATAGGGAAATGATAAAGTGCTTAAGTTTTCCACTTAAGATCTTAAGAATTAAGACCATAAGTAGTATGGATCCTTAAACATCTAGCTAGCATGGGTAGATGAAACAGATACACCATGTTATAAATGGCCCCATCAGCTATGTTTTAACAGCTTTATGGAGGTGTAACTGATACCCCAAAACTTCACATATTTAATGGATACAATTTGATAGGTTTGAACATATGCATACACTTGTGAAACCATAATCACAATCAAGGTAATAAACATGTTCATCACCTGCAGGGCAGGGCTGAGTGTCTGACAACCTCTGATCAGATACTCTCCCATCTGTGCTCAAGGATGGAGCAGAGATGTTCCTAATGATCTGAGAATCTGTGCCTTCAGCAAGGGACTGCTGGTGGGAATATCAACTGAAGACCTCCTGCAGGAAACCTTTGTAATGAGTTTTCAGAGAAGAAACAATGGAAAATTATTTTTTATCCATGTTAAAAATGAGTGACAGGGATGAAAAACTGATCTTAATTGGTTTAATCCAGAAAAGCATATTATTCATGAATGGTGAATGAATGCAGCTTGCCTAGAGAGAGCAGTGAGAATTAAGTCCTAGACTCTCATTCTTTCCTTGTCTTTCAGCATCAATCCAGAGCCAGGAAGAGGATCAAAGGTAGAACATTGACAGGTAAGTTTCTGCCCATCCAACTCTGTGCTTTCCAAGGATTAACTTTAAACTTTCCTCTCTAGGTCCTCAGTCTCTGAGACGTCAGTTTCTGGAGAGAGACCTTCTCAGAAACAGCCTTCAGTAGGGAGGTCCAAGCAAGGAAGTTAAGAACCTGGGAGGTGCTCAGATTCCCTGCTCTGACCACAGGAATGAGAGAATGATGGAGCTGGGCGATGGGGCTTCCCACGCGGTGATGGTGTGAGATGCAGTGAGCATTAGTCAGGGTGATCAGGCAAACAGCACCCATAGGAGGTGTGCACATAGAGAGAAGTATTTAAAGAACTGGCTCACTTGATTATGAAGACTGCAAGTGTGGAATCTGCGGGTGGGTGAGTGAGCTAGAAACCCAAGAAAGAGCTGATGTGGTTCAAGGCCAAAGGCCATCTGTTAAAAAATTTCTCCTTGCTTGGGGGAGGTCATTCTTCTGTTTAAGTCCTTTAAGGGACTGAATGAAGGTCACCAGCATTATGCATGGCCATATTCTTGACTCAAATGCACTGATTTAAATGTTAATCTAATTCAAAAGTGCCTTCACTTAAAAAAATCCACTCTGTATGGGTGTTGACAACTGCACAGTCATATATCTTAATTTTTTTCTATAACTATTTTGTTTTGCCCTAACAAATTTCAGTTTCCACTTAATGTGCTATTTGTGACAAATCTTTCTTTTTTTCCTTTATTGCTCCAATCATATTACTAACTTTGTTATCTCTGCTCATGCCTTTATTTGAAATTATAAAATTTTCCATGCTTATGTTTCTGGACTAGAAAAATAAGTTTATAATATCATTATTCTGAAAGCATTAATGTTAATTTAATTATCAATTAAGCTTATATAGATATCATGATAACCTGTCATGTTTTCATAAGAAATTCAAATGAACACATTACAGTGCTGCATTGGTGAATAGAAGAAAAAGAAAGCATTTGAACTGAATCCATTGGCACTGACTAAATCAACAGTTATAAATGGCACTAGAAAAGATGGGCCAGCACCTCACACATAGTACAATACATTACAAGATGCAACCGTTAGAGCAAAGTGGAAAATGAACATTGTATTGAATTAAAAAATAGTTCGCAATGTCTATCAATGGACATTTAGGTTGCTTTCAGGGATAATATGAATAATGCTGCAATGAGCATAAGAGATCAGATTTCCCTCTGAGATCCCAATTTCAGTTATATATATATATTAGAGGCCTGTTACATGAAGAGATTCATGCAATAGGCCTTCCCTTCCCCTGGCTGCTGGCACCGGTTTTCCTCCAGCACCCGGCACCCAGTCCTTCACTCCAGCCAGAGCCGCCTTCAGCCTTCGCTGCTCTGCTTCATGCCTACATATGCAAATTAACCACCATCTTTGTTGGCAGTTAATTTGCATATCTCGCTGATTAGCCAATGGGAGGCATAGCGAAGGTACGGTCAAGTACTGTGTTTGTCTATTATTAGATAGGATATACATACACATACATATATACATACATACATATATACATAGTTATATATATACATATATGCATATATATGCATATATATATGTATATATATCCAGAAGTGGGATTGCTGGATTATATGAAAGTTCTATTTCTAATTTTTTGAGCATCCTCTATACTGTTTTTTAATATTTTTATTGATTTCAGGGAGGAAGAAAGAGAGATATAGAAACATCAATGATGGGAGAGAATCATTGATCAGCTGCCTCCTGCACACCACACTGGGGATCGAGTCCACAACCCAGGCACGTGACTTGACAGGGAATCGAACCGTGACCTCCTGATTCATATGTCACTGAGCCACACTGGCTGGGCCTCCACTCTGTTTTTTATAGTGGCTACACCAGTTTATATTTCCAACAATAGTGCACAATAGTTCTCCTTTTTTTAAAACAAAACAAAACATATTTTAATTGATTTTAGAGAGAGGAAGGGGGAAAGAGAGAAACATCAACGTGAAAGAAACATTGATTGGTTGCCTCCCACACATGACCTGACTGGAAATCAAACCTGCAACTTGGGCATATGCTGTGACCAGCAACTGAACCTGCCACCCTTTGGTGAACGGGACAGTGTTCCAATCAACCGAGCCATGCCAGCCAGCGCTACAGTTCTCTTTTCCCCACATTCTCACAAAATCTTGCTGGTTTTTTAATAACAACTCCCCTCTGTGGAAGACATACAGATGTCCAACAGGTACACGGAAATGTGCTCAGCATCACTAGTCATCAGGGAAATGAAAATCAAAACCACAATGAGATGTCACCACCTCAGCTGTGGGCCGAGGCTGCAAACTTTCTAGGAAGCCCCCAGCCAATATCTGGGCATGTGTCAGGGATCCTAGCACCTGTGTCTACTCAACAATCTTCTATTCCCAGTTCCCGTTGGGTGCGCTGCCCAATCCTGCCCCCTGCCTGCTTGTCTGCCCCAAGGGTCAGATCTGCACTGCCATCCTAGGGTGTTCCTTGCCCAAACCTGATTCCTTCTTCATTTTTCACGGGCATCCCCACCCTCTCCCCCCATAAGCCTCTTGCTGTCCAAATTCCATTTTCATGCCTGCTTCCAAGTGACACAGTTCCTTCAATTGTGCTCCCTTTCTCCCCCGCTGTGGTTGCTTGAAAATTTCAGTGTTTCCCATCCCTTCTTGGGGACATTTTTAGATTTTCTGGCTGTAGAATCCCACATATTTTTACACATAACATACTGTAATCTACTTTGCTAAAGTCTATATTATCAGGAACTCTAAAATGATCTATCTATGTTCCCATCTTCTAAAGTCCCCCCCCATTTTTTTGTTAATCCTCAGAATTTTAAATGTAACCTAACTCAAATAATTCCAGAGTCGCAGCCACCTTGCCCAGCCTCCTTCTTTTATAGATGCTATGATTGAGCAGAGAGCCAGAGCAGTTAAGTGACTCATCGCCAATTGCTAGAACTATAAAATGAATTTCCTTTATAAGTTAATTGTCTCGAGAGAATTTCTCCACTCTCATGACATTTCTAATCAGGAAGTGTCAGCTCCTGGCACTAAGCTGCTCATTTACTCATCTTATTAAATTACTTTCTAATATATTTAACTAAGATTATTGTACTCCCTGCGGTTTGATAGATTCGCTCCCTGTATGTGATGAGTGGCTTCGCCTCGAGGGTATATATTCCATATATTCCAGGGAAAGCTCTTTGTCCATGGCTAGATTAGCAGGTAACAGGATGATCATGGAAAGCCCATTGATATATGCATTCTTTAATGAGGCTAGGCCAGCAAGTTAATACAGAGTGCAGTATCCAAAGGCACAGGGGATGGATAATGAAAAATGAGTTGATGTAATTTATAGCATGTTTTCTGAAAGTGCCCTTAGTTTCTTTGTGCTATCCACAGGCCCCGCCCCCTTCTTCATCCAAATGGCCACTGCTCTGATTGTCCATTATGCGATCAACAGTTAACCCCAGGGGACAGCATCTAGGATTTCCTAGGACGGCTTTATCAGCCTCCTTCCCTGCAGACTGTGTGGTGCATCTTGGGAAGAGAAACTCAAATTAACTACCAAAAGGTAAGATAGAACTGGGGGTGCCTCATCAGACTTGGGTAGGAGGCAAGGAGGGTGGCAGTTTATAACAATTATACTTTACGGTCTTGAAAGGATTAAACACATACACACCCAGTTAATTTGCCCCCCAGGAGACATGCAAGCGATTATCTTCCCTTAAGTAATTCTGTCAAATGTATCCATGTTTTCATTAACTGCTGAAATAATTCTTTCTATCCATTGTAGGGTTATACTGTACTTTTTTTGTGTTAATAAGCATTTATCCTCTTACCTTATACTATTACAATCATTAACTGTGGTGTGTAAATGTACTAGTTATTACTGTCTAACTTTTGTTGAAAAAAAGCACAATAAGAGAGTGAAGGTGGAAAAAACATCACACACAAAGCTTGCAGCCAGAGTTTCCTGCCAAGTAGCAAGGCACTGAATTTCTGACATTTAGTTCCTGTTCCCAACAGCTATGCCCTGTGGTTTTACTGAAAGAGAATACTGATCAACCCAGGGAACATAATATTCTTGAGAAATACACATCTTGGAATTAAAAAAAAAAAGAAATTCCTTCCTTCCTTCCTTCCTTCCTTCCTTCCTTCCTTCCTTCCTTCCTTCCTAATGGGGAAACATTCACTGTGGACCAGGAAGGCATCAGATGTAAGATACAGGTAAGATATGTAGCTTTGGCCAGCAGTATCTACACTATAAAAGAGAAACATGGTAATTAGGCGTACACGGCTACCCTTTTCATTGGCTAATCAGTGAGTATATGCAAATTAACTGTCAGCGCAAGATGGCGGCCGGCAGCCAGGCACTGTAGCCAGCATGAGGCTTGCTTGCTGCGGACTCCAACGTTCCCCACCTCACTTGCCGGCCTCTCAGCTGTGCAACTCTAAGCAACTATGTACTATGTTGCAAATAAGAAGCTAAACAAAACACCAGAAACCAGCCGGACTGAAATCCAGCGGACCGAAACTTTGTATCGATGTTTTCAGCAGCGAGGCCTCAGAGCTAAAGCTGGCCCAGAATAAAAAATAAAAAAAAAGAAAATAAGGAGCAGTTGGAAGCTTCAGTCACTCACCAACATGAAAATGGCCCTCAGCCCCTCACCCAGACTGGCCAGGCACCCCAGTGGGGACCCCCACCCTGATCCAGGACACCTTTCAGGGCAAACCAGCCAGCCCCCACCCATGTACCAGGCCTCTATTCTATATAGTAAAAGGGTAATATGCCTCCCAGCACCGGGATCAGCAGAGCAGTGAGGCCTCCCGGCACCAGGATCAGCGTGACAGGGGGCAGCGCCCAAACCCCCTGATGGCCCTGCGGCTCTGTGTGTGATAGGGGGTGGGGCCACAACCTCCCTATCCTCCCTGTTCTGTTCATGACAGGGGAAGGCACCCCAACCCCCTGATCAGCCCTGCTCTGTGCCTGATAGGGGGGAGCTCCCCAATCCCCTGATTGCCCTGCGGCTCTGTGTTTGACAGGGTGCAGCACACCAACCCCCTGATCGGCCCTGCTCTGTGTGTGACAGGATGGGGCGCCCCAACCCCCCCCCCCCCCCACGGGCCTTGCTCTGTGTGTGACAGGGTAGAGCCATAACCTCTCCATCGGCCCTGCCCCGAGTGTGACAGTGGTGGCGCCCCAACCCCCTGATCGGCCCTGCTCTGTGCGTGACAGGGGGTGGTGCCGCAACCTCCCCATCGACCCTGCCTTGAGTGTGACGGGGTGGTGCCCCAACCCCCCAATTGGCCCTACCCTGAGCGTGACTGAGGGTGGCATCGCAACCTCCCGATCTGCCCTGCTCTGTGCATGACGGGGCGGCGCCCTGACTCCCCAATCGGCCCTGCTCTGAGCCTGACCAGGGGCTGCACTTAGGGATTGGGCCTGCCCTCTGCCACCCAGGAGCAGGCCTAAGCCAGCAGGTCGTTATCTCCCGAGGGGTCCCAGACTGCGAGAGGGTACAGTCCGGGCTGGGGGACCCCCCTCCCCCGCCCCCCGAGTGCACAAATTTTTGTGCACCGGGCCTCTAGTCCATTTATAAAATTGGTTCCCACACACACACACACAAAAAAAGGGTCCAGTGTCAAAACCATAACCATAAGAAAAAGTGAAATTAAATGCTGGTAAGTGATTTTTTTTTTAAAAAAAAGGCATTACGGGGCAGCAAATGCATGTATACATGGCTCAGCTACTGAAAAAGGGTCTCCTAGCTGTCAAAGCACTTCAAGGAGGTTGTGGATAAGCAGTATCTTGACTATGACTTCTTTTATACACAATATTTTAAATGAAACAAAATCTGGGGGAAATGTAGCAAGTGCTGCCTCTTCACTCTGCAGTATGTTAATGTGTCAGATTGGTTGTGCAGTTGAACAGCTTGAGGGAATGGCAGTATTTTAATAATATTTTTTATGTTAACCTGGCCTTTAGAAATACTCTGTTTACCTGTAAGATGTTATTAGCTTAAGTACCTGAAATGCAACTTCTATAGAGATCTATCCCCTGTTGTTTATTATTTGTATTAGCAGAGTGGCATTTATCTATTTTTAAGGAAAGGAATTGGGTTAGATTTGGGGAAGGAAGTGTTGATTATGGAAGGATAAAAACAAGGTGACTGTAGGGTTGTCATGGTTGAATATATAGGATCCAGTAGTTCTTTATCATGTCACTAAAGGTCCGGTGCATGAATTTGTGCTCGGCCTGGCTGGCGATTGGGGCTCATTGGGGCCATCTTTCCTAGTCCCGATCGGGGCTGATTGGGACCAGCTGGCCGGGGTGAGGGACTGCGGGGAGGTTGGCTATGGGAGTGCACTGATCAGCAGGGGGCAGCTCCTACATTGAGTGTCTGCCCCCTGGTGGTCAGTGCAAATCATAGCAACCAGTCGAGCAATCCTTCAGTCTTTCGGTTGCTTAGGCTGTTATATATATAGATACTTTGTGACCATGAGAACAAAATACAAATGATGAATCAGTTTCTTAATATTTGCAAACTAGAGGCAGCAATAATGGAGCATCTTGGAAATATATACATTATATGCAGACCTAGTTTTTTTTCTTTCTTTGTTCTAAAAGCCATTTCATACACACTGTTAAAGAAGGGCCATTGACCCAGATCAAGACTCTGAAGTACAGAAAGGTGTCTGTGCTTAGCTACAAGCTGCACTTGTTTATGCTTCTTGTGCATGGTGTATTAAAGAAATCTACATGTTTTTGCGCAGTGTGGCTCAGTGGCTGAGGGTTGGCCTATGAACCATGTTTTGATTCCTGGTCAGGGCACATGCCCAGGTTGCAGGCTTGATCCCCAGTGTGGGGCGTGCAGGAGGCAGCCGACCAATGATTCTCTCTCATCATTGATGTTTCTATCTCTCCCTCCCCCTTCCTCTCTGACATCAATAAAAAAAAATATATTTTTTTTAATCTACATGTTTTCGGGACATTCCTTGTCCTTTTTCCATCAACTAATCTGTCTATATATGAACAATCTAAATTGCTTGATTTAAAAATGCCTTAATCCAATGTCATTGGGAAGCGACTCTCCAGCAGCTGCCCAGCCCCTCTCAGCAGCATCTCCTCGGAGACTGATGGAGGTCTTGTCCACCACACTGAATTATGCATAGCTGGACGGCGATTTCTTGGCAGGAAAAAAAATGTGACATGGTCAATTAACGTTAAATATGGACTAGGCTTTCTCTTAGGACATGAATTAAAGAAAGAGGCTTCTTTTTCCAGAGTGACGTATGGAGGCCTTCAGTCATGTTTGCACAAAGGGATTTAACTGTCACACCATAGAGCAAAACGCTGAATCCATGATGCCAGCTCAGCCCTCCACTGCTGGCTGGTTTCAGAAGGAAGTCCCAGCGCTTCTCGGAAATGACTCCGTGATCAGGATCTCCCCGTGGCTTTGCTACTGTTTCACTCACCTCGTATGGCCTTTGGCTGAGGGGGGCCTGCCCTTCACCCCCAGGCTATGGTTCGGGGCAGTTCTTAAGCAAATTACAATAATGATGTCCACCATGAGACTCAGACCAAATCTCCCGGAAAGAGGCCCCTTTCCAGCCTCCCCCAGGAAAGCCCAGTGAGCGACCCGCTGGAGTTCAAGAGTCTGGGAGAGAATATACGGGAGCAGCTAGGAGCCCCTCGGATGGGCAGTTAGCAAACCTCAGAACGTATCAACTCCAAACTTAATATCCCTTTGTTGGTTCACTTCCTTATTCGTTTCTTCTTCCCTCTTTTTAGTAACACATTGGAAGAGGATAAAAATATGGTCTCTACTTTTCAAAGCAAAGTAAGCCAAGCACGCAAAGGAGGTTGTTAGGACATGCCCGTTGCAAACTTGATTCCTCCTAACAGATCCAGTCTTTGCAAGAGCCTGGATCACAATCTCTTATCAGCGGTTCTCAACCTGTGGGTCGCGACCCCTTTGGAGGTCGAATGACCCTTTCACAGGGGTCGCCTAAGACCATCGGAAAACACATATATAATTACATATTGTTTTTGTGATTAATTACTATGCTTTAATTATGTTCAATTTGTAACAATGAAAATACATCCTGCATATCAGCTATTTACATTGTGATTCATAACAGTAGCAAAATTACATTTATGAAGTAGCAATGAAAATAATTTTATGGTTGGGGTCACCACAACATGAGGAACTGTATTAAAGGGTCTCGGCGTTAGGAAGGTTGCGAACCACTGTTTTAGATCCTTGTCATGATGCCACAGCTGACATTCAGTCCTGAGGCTTGGCTAAGGATGTGATAGGTCCATTCTGTTGCAGGGATGGGCATGTAGCTGGGTGTTCATTTCTCCGCAAAGGAAGAGTTTTTCTGCACGGTTAGGACTGCCATCTCCGATGGTGTTCCAGTGCCCCCTGAGGGCTGCTCAGTGTAACCGAAGCAAACAAACATGTGGCTTCACGTGAAAGATTTCACCCTGCAGAGCAAGGCTGGGGGTGTGGCTCCCAGGGTCTCCAAAGTAAAGATTAGCTGCCAGTCATCAAGAAACCCAATGTCATTTGAAGTACGAGGTGCCACAAGCCAAAAGATAGAAGCCATAAACACATACAATATTAATAAAGCAATTACGGTAAGTGCTGTAACATTCTGCTTTGCAAATCTCTTGCCACTTCAAGAAACATCTGTCTCCGCCACTAGAAATTACTGTTAAAAAAAACACACACAAACTAACAAAACAAAACAAGCTGTGCTTTGTGTTTTCGCTTTTCGTTCAGTATCCTGATCAGTCAGTCCCCTGCCAAAGCTTCAATACCAATTTCAGAGTCTATTCCCTGGGTTGGTTTTTCCAACCGATGTAGCCAGTTGTGCGTAGTGAGCAGAGGGGCAATGAGCATCATCGCGCAAACTGCCTGATCCAATCACACGTGGTGTCTCCGGAGGGTGGGAAGGAGAGTCCAGTGACCAGATGAATCCTTATTTAACAGAAACTGACTTGAGCTTTACCTTCCCCAGATCCTGAAAGTTGTTGGTCCCTTATCTTTTTTCATTTGTTTTGTTAATCCTCATCCGAAGATATTTTTCCATTGGTTTTTAGAGAGAGTGAGTGGAAGGGAGGGGGAGACACACAGAGAGAGAAACAACGATATGAGAGAGATGATTGGTTGTCTCCTGCATGTACCCCGACCAGGGCCAGAGATCCAACTTGCAACTGAGGTACGTGCTCTTGACTTAGAATCAAACCTGGGGCCCTTTGGTCCAAGGGCTGAGGCTCTGTGCACTGAGCCAAACCAGCTAGGGCTGGTCCCTTATTTTTTTTTTTAAAGAAATTCCTTCCGTGACTTTGTTACTGGTCAATAAAATTCAAATCCAGCTGAGGGAGAGAGGAGCCCAGAGACCACTGGACATGGTTTCAGAAAACCCGAGACCTGGGTGCCATCCCAGTTTGATCGGGTATGGCACAAACTCTCTGAAAGTCTCACTGTCTTCATTTTGGAATAAGGAGTTTCATTTTCCTCCAGCTGTCTCGAGGTCAAACGTAAAATGTTCGTGGAAATGCTGTGGGCGCTGTGGAGGCACATAACAATGTGCGGACCTTCCGCGAGGAGCATTGGATCCTGGAATAGCCCCTGGTTTCTTAGAGAACAATCGAGACGAAAAGAAGGAAATGACGACATAAAGATAATCAGGTGTTGAGTGCTGTATGATTGGGAAAAAAAAGAAGAAAAGAAGGCATGACTATAGGTTATTATGGAACTCAAGCAGGTCTTCCATTAAAAAAGAAACAGCAAAACAATGTGATTCAGAAAACAGGATGAATGAAGGTTTGCTTCACTTGTGAAGGAAAGAAAATGATAAGGCCGTTATGATTTCTTAAATGGAAGATTCTAACAGAAGCCCACTCGCTTGGGGTTGTAAATCTGAGGGAGCAATTAGGTTACAACACCATTCTCTCAGATGTCTAAGTTAGAAACGCTTAGGATTCTACTTAGATTCCTTGTTCGTACATCACAAAACCCTGATTTAATTGGACACCAAATCTCTCTTCTTGCTATAATCTCAAAATGGGCTGCTTCTTTTTATTCTCCTTCCCACTGACTTTGTCCAGACTAACTTTATTTTTTTTTTTTGCCTGGACTACAGTGGCCTGTTGAATGACCTTCTGCCTGTGGTCTCTTCCTCCTTTCATCTGTTCTCTCCAAATTGGTAGCAGATGTCTTTGTGAAATTCACCTGGTGTGTCGTTTCCCACTTACATCCTCCAAATGGCCCCCTCCTCACCAACTGAAGGAAGGCCAAGCTCTTTATGTGGCCTGCAAAGCCCTGATGATCCAAGGCTCTTTGCTGAGCTCTTGGGCTCCACGTGTCCGTACATGGGCCGTTCCTTCCACACGACTTGCGGTTACTGGAAAAGGAGGCTCTTTGGAGTCTGGCAGCGTGTTCTCTTCACTCCTGCCCACCAGGCCCATCACTTCGTATCTCCTTCTCCCTAGCTTCTTAGATAACCTGGAACAGGGCTGGGTGCTCACGTCTCTCGCTACAGACCAGGTTTAGAGCGCCATGCTCCCTGTATATGAGACACAGCATCACAACATAGTGGAAGGAACAGAGCTTTGGAATCAAACGAACCGGGATTTACGTACTAGCTTATAACCTTCTGTGGCATGTTGTTTATATTCTCAGAGCCCTGTTTTTCCCATTTGTCAAATATGAATAGCAGTGCCCACCTTCTCTGAGGATAGGCAATACCATACGTGAAATACCCCTTGCTGTACTTGACTCATTGTAGGGACTCAGTAAATGGTAGCCCCTATATTTTATTGTAATTGCTTTGTTAACTGAATTATCTTCCTCCTCTCCTTTAAGCTATCACCTCCTTGTAAAAAGGGGTTATATCTTTTTGTTTTTTCTTCTTGTTCATTTTTCTGGCCTGAGCACCTAGCAAAGTGCCTGACACATGCAAGTGTACAACAAAAATTTGCTCAAAGGATGACCAAACAAATAAAATAATGAAAACAAACATGAACGATGCAATCTCGAAATCTTGGGCACTGGAGAAGTTGTACTGTGGAGGGATTAGACATACTGGCATTGGTAGTGTCTACACATCTCAAGCATATTTGAAACATCATTAGATTTTTCTGGTTCTCAAACTCTCCTGAGCTGACAAATTAACCTGTATGCTGACCGTGCCTCTCCCAAAAGGACAGCCACAAGCAGCATGAAAGGAAGCCTCCACGGATGGCATGGTCCGGGGTTGATTTACCTACTTCCTCTGGTTGTTTGAAGATTAAATCTGTGATACCTACACAACATTGCATTTGACACTGAGGAGGGGCATGGCATGCGGAGCAGGAAGTGCAAAGAGATGGAGACCACCAGTCAGTCAGAAGCCAGCCAGGGGCGTGCCTTGAAGTCCCTGTGTGTAATTTGCATAGTAAGTCCTATTGGGGATTTATTGAAGGGTTTAAACAGGGATGTGATAGAACCATATGTCTGCTTAGGAACATTTTCGGGTGTGTACAGGATGGTTCCAAAGGGAGCAGATGTAAAGCAAAAACAGTATTTTGGAGGTTGTTGAATACCAGGCAAGGTGATGGAGGCCTGGCCAGGCAGCTGCAGGGGTGGTGAGCTGTGAAGGCACAGAGGGCCTCGGCCTTAGAAAGGCCTCGGGCCTGGTTTAATGCTCTGTGGTCACCTTTTGAAACATTTAATAATTTTTGAAAATCGACCCCACGTTTTCATTTTGCCCCGGCTCTGCAGGTTCTTGAACGGGTCCTGGCAGAGGCTGCAGGAGAGAGCGTGAACGATGGGCTTCGGGACATGAGTGTTCTGCTGTGTCTTTGCTTTCTGTGTCGTTACTTCCTTGGTGTCCTCAGGTTAACCCCTGTCTGACCCCCGTGAGCTGTGGGTGTTGGGGTGAGAGGCATGTTCTGGTTAGCCTTCGTCCTTCCATAAGGAAGTCTCAAGGTCTCATCCATGCAATGGAAAGTCAGGATTTATTGAGAGTGGAAAAAATTATCTATGTTCTTTTTATCTCTCCCTGATTAAAACATAACATTTTATTTTATACCCCAGCTAGGGGTAAAATCACATAAAGGATATGGGAAGCCCAGGGCCATCTCCTTCTAGCCTGAGGATTGTAACAGGAAGATATCAGAGAGGGGCTCAGGGGGAAAGTGGCCTCCTGGCAGTGAGGTTCCCACGCTGGGCAAACATCACAGGCCCCGTGACCACACAGAGGCAGCAATGACCGTGAGAGCCCGAGCTTCCGCCTCTGAGCAGCTGCCAGTGTTGCCAGATGACCGGCTCCCCCGCGCCCCACATCATGCAGGACTCCCACGCTTTGAGGCGGGGTTTGACCTTAGAGCAGGAGAGAGGACTTCCCAGTCCCAATTGCGGTTGGATTTCCCGATGGCATTTTGGGATGAGGGCTTGGAGTCAATTTTAAGTTAATTAACCAGTTAACTGCCACGTGTCCAAAATGGAAACCATCCCCACACACCACGATGTTATGAATTTAATTTAAAAAATCATTTTGCAATGAATTTTATAAAAAATATATTACAATTCAGGTGTTCTTGAATATTTTCAGTTGACAATTCTCATGAAAAATTATTTTTAAGTTGGTCTATAGATGTTTATGGCAGGCAGATGGTTAAGATAAATAAGTAAAGTGTGCTATTTTTGTTACCTGAATATGAGGTTGCAAATTCATATCTGCTGCATATGCATAAACCACTGTTTGGCACTAAGAAAATAGAAATATGAAGACAGTCTTAATCTCAAGAAACCTATGTGCTTATGAAAGTAGTTTTAAGTGTATAAAATTGTAGCTTTAATATATATATGTTTACATATATATGTATACACACACACATATATATATATGTTTAACATATACCACAATACATGTCAACAGCTACGTATTGTTAAATCGGTACATTTTGCATTCCCTAACTGCCATAGCATGGAGTTTAGCATTATAATGATTCATTATACCTTTCTAACAATTTTTATTGTAACTTTCCCTTTTATCTTTGAATTAAGAATGACTTGTTTTTATAGGACCTTAAAGGGAAATATTAACTACCAGCATGAAAAATAGATTTATTCCCACCTCCCTGATTGGTATGCACATGTTAGGAGATGCTAGGCTTGTGCAGTCCTCCGTACTTGTAAAATTCAAAGAATGTCCTCTCTCAATGCAGAAAGTATGGAACCGTCACTTTTTTGTGTTTATTATTTTGTGCTTTCCCAGAGCTCTGTGTAGAAGATTCTGGCAGTGATGCCTCTCCATCTTGATGTTCTCAGGTGCTCAAGTGTGTTGGATGGCGCCCACTGCATTTCTTACAGACACTCCTAATAGGACGGACATAGATTGGCCTGGGAGCAGCTGCATTTCCCATAGCTGACCTCCCACCTGTGAGCTTGCCTTAGGAACCAAATAGCAGGTATAGCCTCCTTATTATTTGCAATTGGCCTGTAAGCACGGTATTAACACGCATTGTTTTGATTTTTGCGTTATTCCCCTGGTGATTGAAATTGAACATACTCTAGAAAATTAGGAAATGCCAAAATTCTTAATGAAGCAGTCAAAATGTTTCTTATAAATTAACTTTTGATTTCTGTCCTGAATTATTGTATTTTCCTATAAACTCATAATTACTTCCAGTGGGAGTGTAGGCCATGCTGGGATTGTTCTAAGGGCTTCACATTCATTTCATTTTCATAACCCTATAAATGTTGTAATTTTCAGCATTTTTGATGAGGTAACTGAGGCTCGGAATGTTCATTAACTTTTCCAATGTCACACGGGAAACAAAGGGCAGAGGAAGGACTTGAACTCAGGGTCGTTAAATCCTGTGTTTAGTCAGGATACAGTCAGGCCTAGTCTGAGCTTAAATGGTACACATGTTTTGTTCTCTTTATTTTTCCCATTGATGTTTTAATGATACCACCAATTCTATTTGTCATTAAACATTTTCATAAATATAATCCCTAGTAACTGTGAAACATTCATTATATGAATTTTTTTATAACTCATTAAATTAATATCTTTATAGTGTTTATGCCATTCTCCAAACAGATCTAGTCTTGCAAGTTGTGTTCTATTGATTTTATTATCATAATCTTACATATTTAAATATATAGTAAGTTATAGATTTTCTGGTTGGGGGAAGAAACACTAGTTACTATGTTACATTTTAACATAGATTTCCACTTGCATCCTCATTTCAGGGAATAGTACACTGAGGGGGAGACACATCTCATGATGGAAGGAATGTAGAAACCACAAATGATTCTGTTAGTGAGGGAAACGCCAGCACTCTGTGCTCCCTGAAAACCCCAGAAGATGGCACCTTCCACATGCCAGGTAAGTTGCAAACTATCAGGTGAGAGCTACAGGTGTCTTTGAATCACTGTGATGCTGTAAACAATAATTCCTGAATTTTACAGGTCTTATCACTGTGGATTTGAAAAGATTAAAAAAAAAAACAGTTTGTTACACTCCAGGTATTTTCATTCAGTGAACACTTGGGAGGGGTTGGGATACTGTGAATGTTAATATCTGGGCAGGTGTGGCTGTTCCTTGAATTGCTCTCTTCAGAATGTGCCAACGCCCTGGGAGAAGACCCGGGGGAGAAAAGCAGGGCTGGGGCAACAACGAAGGCTTTGTTTTTGAGGTTTTACTTCCTGGGCGTTGAAATAGTTCATGTGGAAAGAGGCACAGACGTGACTGAGAATCACCCAAGAATGAGAGCATTTGAAAAGTGAAATATGCCTGGTGTTTTCTTCCCTGTGGTTGATTTTTCAGACATTCTGTGCTCATATACTGCAAATATATCATTAGAGGGATGAGAGTGATTAAAAATAAATTTGCCAGAACTGGTTTGGCTCAGTGGATAGAGCTTCAGCCTGTGGACTCAAGGGTCCCAGGTTCAATTCCGGTCAAGGGCATGTACCTTGGTTGCGGGCACATCCCCAGTGGGGGGCGTGCAGGAGGCAGCTGATCGATGTTTCTCTCTCATTGATGTTTCTAGCTCTCTATCCCTCTCCCTTCCTCTCTGTAGAAAATCAATAAAACATATTTAAAATAAATAATAAATAAATAAATAAATAAATAATTTTCAATAATTTGAATATACTGAATTAAAATAACTAGATAGTATATTTTAATCAAATCTAGTCTAAGGGGAAGTATTTAGAAGCTAGCCATTAAATGAATATAGGAATTGATGTTTTTATAAAGGTAAAGCTTCTAAAAGATTTTTGAAGCTATGCTTTTACTTATCATAAGTATATACATTTTTTTTGTAATATCAGAAAAATTTTTTCCCAGACTTGAATTATTGAAAAGTAGTTTTTTTGTGGATTTTTTTTCAAGGAAGAGGAGCTTAAAATGGATTGATGATTTCCAAGATTTCTCAAATAAATCTAATCTCGCTTAAGACTATTATATTTTCAAAGATAAGGCAATTTGAAGAAGAAAAAAATTTTATCCTTACCCGAGGATAGTTTTCCATTGATTTTTAGAGAAAGTGGAAAAGAGAGGGAGACACACAGAGAGAGAAGCAGCGATGTGAGAGACACATTGATTGGTTGCTTCCTGCATGCACCCCGACCAGGGCCAGAGATCAAGCCTGCAACTGAGGGACATGCCCTTGACCTGAATCCAACCCGGGACCCTCCAGTCCTAGGGCCTACGCTCTATCCACTGAGCCAAACCGGCTTGGGTGAAGAAAATTTAAAAGGTTAACAAGAAATGGATTTTACAAATTAACTATTAAAAAGCCTAGCCACTATATATTCAATTCCATTCCAGTAAAAATTCAAACAGGTTTCTTTGTGTGTGGAAATTGAAAAACTAATTCTGAAATTATATGGAAAAGAAATGTACCTAGAATAGCCAAAATTATCCTGAAAAGGAGCAAAGTTAGAAAACACACCCCCTGATTTCAAGACTTACTAGAAAACTACAGTAACTACAACCATGTGGCCGGGACAGGCAACTATTGGAACAGAGCATGTACCGTCCATTAATTTTCAGCACCACATCCTAGTATATACTAGTAGTCAGTGAATTTCCAGGCACAGCTGTTCCTTGGAGTGAGAGGGTCTTCTCCACAGAGAGCCAGTATGACCTGATGCCCGTGGGAGAAACAACGAATGTAGACTCCTACACTATACACAGAAGTTCATTCAAGACGGACCGAAGACCGAAACATAAAGCTACAACCACAAAGCTTCTGGAAGAAAATGTAACGTCCTTACAACCTTGGATTCATGTAGATTTCTTGGGGAGGAGGAGGCGTAAGGAGGGGGTACAAATAGCAGGAAACAATAAAAAAGGTAAAATTGTACATTATGAGAATTAAACTTCCATTCACCAAAAGACATGAAAAAGAAAGAACGTGAAAAGTAAAGCACACCCTGGGAGAAAACATTTGACAATACACGTGTCTGACAAATGCTTCACGTCCAGATTATAGCAGTAACTCCCACAGATCAATAAAAAAAGAGGATGACCCTGTTTTAAATGGGAAAATATTAGGCAACGTTATAATGGAAGATTCCTAAATGAATTACGTGAAAAGATGCTCATGGAATTGCACATGAAAACCGAAGTGAGATTCCACTTACACACAGGAGAATGGCCAAAACTTTAAAAAGTGACCAACCCAGGGCTGCAAAGCTCCTACTCCCATAAACATGGGTGGGAGGTGTACAATGTTCAACCGCCATCTTCATGTCCACCTGCAACCTCAGGATGTGACCTTATTTGGAATTAGCATCTTTGCAGGTGCATTCAAATTAAAATGAGGTCAGAGTGGATTAGGACGGGCCCCAAATCCAATGACCTACATCCTCCTAAGAAGAGGGGAATTGACATATAGAGACACAGGAGACATTATGGGAAGAAGCCACGTGGGGATGGAGGCAGAGATTGGGCCACGAGCCGAGGATTGCCAGCAGCCAGCAGAAACTAAGAGAGGCAAGCAAGGTCGGAGTCTTCCCGGGAGCCTTCGGAGGGAGCTTGGCCAGGACAACATCTTGATATCATACTCCTTGACCTCAGTAGTTCTAGACGCCTGAGCCCCGAGAGAATACATTTGTGCTGTTTTGATCCACCCAGCTGTAGTACTTCGTTTTTGGCAGTCCCAGGAAATTAATGCTACCTTAGAAAACTTCGGCAATTTCTTATAACCTCGAACATATACATCTGCTTTAGGACCCAGCAAATCCACTCCTAGGTACCAACCAAAAGAAATGAAAACAAATGTCCATGCAAATACTTGTTCATAGCAGCTTTCGTTACAATAGCCAAAATTGGTAACAATTCAAATGTCCAAGAAGGAAATGGAAAAAAAATGTGTTATGTTTATATGGTCAATGCTAAGCAATAAAAAAAGAATAAACTGCTGCCTGGCTCTAGTGGCTCCGTGGGTGATCGTTGATGTATGACCCAGGAGGTCATGGTTTGATATGCGGTCAGGGCATGTGCCCAGGTTGTGGACTCGATCACCAGTAGGGGGCTTGCAGGAGGCAGCTGATCAATGATTCTCTCTCATCATGGATGTTTCGATCTCTCTCTCCCTCTCCCTTCTTCTCTGAAATCAGTATTTTTTTTGAAAAAAGAAAAGAAAGCACAGCAAAACAAGCCAGATGCAAAAAGAGTAACGGTCAGGCAGAATTATGCTTAGGTAATAAAAGTCAGACCTGTGAGGGGCAGGATTGATGTGAGAGGGCCTGAAAGAACCATGGCAGGTGTTGCAGAAGTTTTGTATGTCTTGATTGTAGTGGTGTTTATATTAGTGTGTATATATTTGCCAAAACTCATTGGACCATTTACTCAAGTGGATGCATTTATCAAATGTAAATTAGACCTCAATAAAAAGTATTAATAAAAACAAATCTTGGAGCATTTCACCATATATAATGTTTGCCTCAATTAAAAAAGAAAAGAAAGGCCTAGTTTAATTTAATGAAAATCTTTATCCCTTTTCTGTTTTTGAAAATTACATTAGCTATCTGCTTTCTGAACTCACTTTTAATTTTTAGCAAGTAGGTGATTTTCACATAATTTATTTTTGTTCTCTCAGTTTTCCAATCTACCTTACATGTAAGCATCCACATGCCTTATACTCTGTAGTAGAAGTATACTTTTTATATGTTGGCAAAGTTTAGGCCTCCATTCCTTAGCTGGGAGAGTTTTGATAACTCATCAGGACATAGTTTGCTCTGCTGCCTATTTTGTTTAGGGAGGAATAGGTCACTTGCAGGAGCCAATTATGTGTAAAATAAAAAGACCAGTGCCTCAGACTAAGAACGCACAGCTTTAAACAGCATTCAAAATGTTCTTAGCTACTTTTTTCAGATGGGAGGAATATACAGAATTTGGCCTGTTGGAAAACAAAGAAAATACCAACCTTTTCAGGTGGTCAGTACCCAGTTCCGATGTGACCGCTTCTTGGCAAGTGTTCTATGGATGAAGGAGGGCCTGAAGGGAAACACAGCCAGAGCCGGAGCAGGGGAAGGAGAGGGGAAGGCACCTGGAGGGACCCGAGGAATCCACGCTGCCCCACTGCTTATGTTTTGTGGTGCAGCACCAGCGCCATCATGTGGTCATTGCTGGAACTTTAGAGGAAGGAACCAGTTCTTTCCCCACTACAACTGAAAAATGGAATAATAAACCAAAGTCGTCCAAAGAGCCTGAAAGACCTCCAGAAGGGTATCTCCCTGTAATGGTTTTTCATCTAAAAGCAGGAGGGATTCCTGACATCTTCATGCGTAAAGCATCTGGAATCATGTTTGCTCTCCAGGTGCCTATTATTTGTTCCTTTATTCATCAAATATTCACAGAACTCTGTGCCAGAGACTGTCAAAAAAAGTAAAAAAGTAGTGGGCATCATGTTCTAGTGGCGAAGAAAAACCTGCGGAAAAAAATATTAGAGCAGTGTTACAAGTTCTCGGGTGCAGAAATAACGGGGACAGACCACAACAGGAGCCAAATGGGAGCGTTTAATGTGCGTCAAAGATGCCATCATGTCCCCCCTCCCCCCGTGGGGCTGAACTTGCACCGTTGCCTTGAAAGCTTATGTTGGTCCTATTATTTGGATCACTTGCCTACACCCTTTTTAAAACCTGGTGATAATTATGAATGAATTGATTGATTCAATAATTACGTATTGAGAGTCTACTGTGCGTCAGGCACCATTATGTGCTAGGGGAGACAGAGGCAGAGGGGAAAGTCAGACGATGTTTCTTTTTTCATTAAGCTTAAGTGTGGGGAGTGAACCATCAAGAAAAAAAATGAGTATGATACACACACACACGCACACACACATAAATCAAGCTATTTTTTACCTTTTTTGCCTGTTTATTTATTTTTTAGTTTTGTACTTCCCACCCATGTTGTCCATTCCGCACTTATTAGATCGTAAACAATTATTTCAAACTATTTCAGGTTAATCTGAGAATGTTAAATCAACCTGGCTTCCTCAAGGATTTTGGGGAATTAACTTCCTATTGCTCAGAAGGGCACTTGAATTTTATTTACTAGTTAAGCACAAAGTGGGAATTTGGGATGAGACTTCCAACCATGGCTCTGTTAATGATTTTTTTGTCAGACTTCCTCCGAATCTCAACTTCTCCTGGCTGCTTTAGGGTCATGCAAATGATAAACATGAGCAACCTGAGAATTTATCATCAAACAAGCAGGTTCTAGGGCAGTGATGGCGAACCTTTTGAGCTCGGCGTGTCAGCATTTTGAAAAACCCCAACTTAACTCTGGTGCCGTGTCACATATAGAAATTTTTTGATATTTGCAACCATAGTAAAACAAAGACATATTTTTGATATTTACTTTATATATTTAAATGCCATTTAACAAAGAAAAATCAACCAAAAAAAATGAGTTCGCATGTCACCTCTGACACGCGTGTCATAGGTTCGCCATCACTGTTCTAGGGCATTGGCAGCTGCTTGTGTCCACGCCACCTCCGGCCACAGCAGTGGCAGCCACCGCGAGAGGACTGCAGCTCCAGCCCCAGCCCCAGCCCGCGGTCAAGGAGTCTGCCCTATTTCTCTCTGCTCCAACGGGGGAGTCAGAGCAAGAAAGAAGGAGTCTCTTCTCATGACCCGAAATTGAGAGAAAATCTGAATAATCAGACTGGACTCACAACCGTGCTATGAAAAGACAGGGTCTGAGTGAACAGGGTATGCACATTTGTTGAAATTACTGGGGAAAACGCCTGTGTGATGGTTTGCCCTCAGGGAGTTGAGACTCTTTAGGAAACCATGGCTGCATCTCATGTTAGTTTATTTCATTAGGTCTGGTTCTTGGGTGCTCAGCCTTTATCGTTGGTGTTTATAATGAAGTCATCTTTCCTACTAAAAAAAATAAAAATAAAAATAAATGGAAAAATACTCCTGCAGTCCTGCCTGTGCTAAATCCCCAAGGACTCCATGTCAGGGGAAAGGGGGCCAGGAGGCCAGACTCTACCCTTCAGACTCAATACTCCCCACCAAGGTAGCCATCCGGGGCCCCATGCTTGTAAGCATTGCTTCGTTGGAAGAATCTGAAAAGAATCATCCATTCAAACTTGTAGGGAGATTTTTTAAATAAAAATGAAGGTAGAGATTGTATTATTTCATATAACATCATTTTTATGCTGTGGCAATGTTCTTTTAGCTCTGAGTGTTTCAAACTTTAAACACCAAACTGTCTCCAGACTATGAATTTAAAGGAAAAATGTCTTTCTATTCATAGTACCACATAAGAGAAAAAAAACATAGTCTTTGAAAAAAGCCACAAAATAAAAGATTGTGATCCGCAATGGAAAATATCCTCTGCCAAAATCTTTCATTTATATGAGCTGGTTGCAGTCGCTAAAAAATTTCACAGCCTACATACATTTAATGGAAAAATTGAGATATTAAAAAAATTCTCCCATGCATCTCCAACGGAAACACTTAAAGACACAAATCTAATCGGTAGGTGCTTGTACATAGGATAGAACAGTGACTTATCATCCGAATTTTAGACGGATGTCTAGTCACTATTACGACAGGTTCAGTAAAAGAACTGAGTGTTCATTTAAAATGCAGATTAAAAGTGCTTTTCAGACACTCAAAAGTCACCCGAAAGCATGCCAGGCAATTTGATTTTTGAGGTGTTTGCTTTTAAGACACATGTACCAACCATTTTCCCTTTGAAAGAGAAATGGTGCTGCTCTCCTCTGTGCATGTGCCTCTTCAGGGTATTAACTGTGTCCAGAAAACTGTCATCAGTCGAACCAATGAAGCATCCTCGCTGCTCAACAGCACAGGATGTACTGGTGCGATAACCCTTCCCTTTGTGCGGGCCACTGGGAGGGACAAGCTGCACTAATGGACATGCATTTTTACAGGAGCAGCTCACAACCAGCTTTGCAGTTTTGTTGCAACCCTAGCTAGACCTAGAAAAGATTTCAAAATCTAGGTCTAACCTGTATGTTACAATAATGGTCTAATTAATCAACTCTCACAAAGAAAATAACACTGTTTTGTTTGCAAGGCAATAGTATAGTGCATCGTGCCTTTAATATGAGCTTGAATTTGAAAATCAAAATATAAGCTCCATAGAAAAAATGCATTGTTTACTCATTCCCATAATGAATAGAAAGGCTTTTATAATTAAACTAGAGGCCCAGTGCACAAAAATGTGTGCACTTGGGGGGGGGTCCCTCAGCCTGGCCGGTGCCCTCTCGCAGTCTGGGACCCCTCGGGGGATGTCCACCTGCTGGCTTAGGCCCGCTCCCCAGGGGATTGGGCCTAAGCTGGCAGGCAGACATTCCTCTGGCAGCCTGGCAGCCCTCAGGGGATGTCCACTTGCCAGCAGGGAGCAGGCCTAAGCTGCAGTCAGAGATCCTTAGCTCTGCTGAGAAGGTGGGAGAGGCTCCTGCCACCACCGCTGTGCTGGCAGCCATCAGCCTGGCTTGTGGCTGAACAGAGCTCCCTCTGTGGGAGTGCACTGACCACCAGGGGGCAGCTCCTGCATTGAGCATCTGCCCCCTGGTGATCAGTGTGTGTCCTAGTGACCAGTCATTCCCAGTCGTTCTGCTGTTAGGGTCAATTTGCATATTACCCTTTTATTATATAGGATAATCGAAACTTTGTAGCCTTGAGCGGAGCTCAGGGCCAGCAGGGCAGGCAGGAAGCTTGGCTTCCTCCATTACCAGGGGCAACTCAAGCCTCCTGCTTGCTCCAGCTCTGTGGCCGCCGCCATCTTAGTTGGGTTAATTTGCATATTCTCTCCTGATTGGCTTGTGGGCATGGTTTCTGGGTGTTGCATGTTTCTCTTTTATTAGATTAGATACTGAGTAGAAAGAGTTATTTGCAAGTTATTACTTCAGTTCATTGCCCTAAAAGTCCCTCACCTATGTCATTTAATAGCAGTCATGACAACAATAAAAACAATGACATAGCTGTGGTCCCAGAAAGCAGTGCGCCAGATACTGTTTTAAACTCTGCACAGACACTAATTTCTTTAACCCTCGCAGCAGTGTTATGAGGTCGGTGTTATCCCCATTTTATAGAAGAGGAAGCCAAGTCACAGGAAGGAGAAGTAACTTTCAGAATCACACAGCAGGCATGAAGCGGGACGGAGTTTTGTCAGGCCCCCTTGGCTGCTACGCTAAGCGCATCCTCTCTACCATCTTTACCTCTAGGCCTGAAATCTACCTTCCACTTCACATCGGGCTGCAGAACATCCCTCCTGAACAACCCACCAGGTCGTCAAGCTCAGCGTGTCCCAGGTTGAATGGAGAATTGGCTCCCAGGTACCTGCTGCCTCCACCCTTCACTTTAAATTAAGTGTCTAACCTACCTTCCCAGTTCTCATGAAGGTACCATCATACCACACTCTCCTTTCCCTCTCAGTGCTGCGGTTCAGTCCCAACCCCTTCCTATATTCTACCTGTGAAATAGCCTTAGCCGCTCTTTCTTCTTTCCTAATTCCACTCTCCATTCAGCACTGCTTATCTTTCTCCTGGACTTTTGAAATTTACCTTGAACCCGGCTATTGTGGCTCAGTGGTGGAGCATGGACCTATGAACTAAGAGGTCACAGTTCAGTTCGATTCCTAGTCAGAGCACATGCCTAGATTGCGGGCTCAATCCCCAGTAGGGGGTGTGCAGGAGGCAGCCTATCAATGATTCTCTCTCATCATTGATGTTTTCATCTCTCTCTCCCTCTCCCTTCCTCTCTATGAAATCAATAAAAACATATTTTAACAAAAGAAACTTACCTTGAATGGCTCTTCCTATCTCCATTCCTCAATCGTGCACACTAGCACCCAATGAAACTTATAAAAATTTACTTCTAATTGTTCCTACTAAGACGACCCTAGTAGCTTGCCTGGAAAATGAATAGTAAACTAAGGTTTCCAGTCCTGGCCATTCATATCATAACCTAAGCTTTGTTTCAATCCTCCCTGCCATTTCATCTTTCCATCCTTACCTGTCCTTTGTTTGCTTGTAAAGTGTTATTTAATTTTCACTTGTTATTTCTGATCCACCACCTCAATACCAACTTATGGGGCAAGGTCTTCTCGCCTAATTTTTCATATATCCCCCTTTGTCTTCACCCCCTCTGCTGTTTCTTGGGTCAAGCATTCTTGCTTAAACTAGAATAATATTTCCTGACCAGTCTTCCTAGTTCTATAATCTCCTTCATTAAACCCACTCAGCATTATCACCGTCAGGATTACCGTTTTAAAACACATACTTTTACCTTGAGAACTTCCTGTTCAACCATTTAAATGGGTTCCTGTTTACTATAGATCACACTCCAAACAGCTGCCATATGGCACAACTGCAGGGAGCCCCACTCAGGTGTTAGCCTGCGGGAGTCTTCAAACTCCTCCGTTTGGCACTAAGCTGTATTTTGAAAACCAGCAGTAGAAAT
The DNA here is from genome assembly GCF_000147115.1 of Myotis lucifugus. Taxonomy (NCBI): domain Eukaryota; kingdom Metazoa; phylum Chordata; class Mammalia; order Chiroptera; family Vespertilionidae; genus Myotis; species Myotis lucifugus. The sequence goes on from NW_005871127.1 coordinate 1,802,849, forward strand.
GTTATTATATCACAACCTGGTCCTCTGCTCCCCCAACCCTCACACACAGGTCCACACCACCACCAAAAAAAATGGCCATCACATCCGGGCATATTGGAGAAGTATTGCATTTATAGAAACAGGTTATCTTTACTGTAGGGCTTTCCAGGGTCTTTAATATGCTAGTGTGTGTTATGAATCCCCAGAAAGCATCTCTATGGAAAGGGGTTTTGTATTTCTATTTCCCTCTCCATCACTCTCCAGTATTTCCCAGGAATCACAGTTCTGCCACCTAGAGATGCAGAAATCCTGCCTTATCCATTCTCTGCTCCAGTTCCTACGGCTGGTCAAGTGCCACCTCCCCGACCAGCTTGGTCAAAGCTGCCACCCCTTGCCAGTGCTAGGATTATTGTCTTCATAATACTTACCACAGTTTGATGCTTATTGTTTATTCGTTTCTTGTTTGTTTTTTCCTTTAAGATGTAAAATCTAAGGGAACTGGCATGCAATTTTTAAAATATGTTTTTATTGATTTCAGAGAGGAATAGAGAGAGAGAGAGAGAGAGATCAATGATGAGAGAGAATCATAGATCAGCTGCCTCCTGCACCCCCTGACTGGGGATTGAGCCATGACTTCCTGGTTCATAGGTCGACACTCAACCACTGAACTGGCTGGGCTGGCATGCAATCTTGTTAGTTATTCTTTCTCCACCCAGGCTAGTGTCTGATACACTTAATACAGTTTTCTGTTTTTGAAGGAATATATTTCCCCACCAAACGCCTTGCTTTTACCCATCTCTGTGCCTCTCAACCCACCTGACTGAATTCAGGCTCATGTTACAAGGCTGAAATACGTTTCCTCATCTCTGATGTTTTCCCTGGTGGCCTGGCTCATCCTAAAGTAATAGATCTTACTCTACTGCACGTTGTCATGTTAGTATCTGAACAACTCAGTTTATTTTGAACAGTTCATGATTTTTTTATCTTCTTCCCCTAACTATAGTGTATTTGCCTATAGCCAGGACTGGATCCATACTTTGGGTCTCTCTGAGGATCTAGCAAACAGGGCTTCTCAGGTAAGCAATAAATACCTATTTTGATTAAATAGATCTTCCTATCCTACCACCCTCAGGAGGCAGTGCTGTGCTCAAGTGTGGGGGCTCCATCCTGGCAGGAAGTATAACTCATGCTGGGAAGGAGGTAGACAGTAGGTGTCTACAGAGGAGAATCTGAGGCTTGCATTTGTCCCTCCTGTATGCCCTGTTTTTGACGTTGACAGGTGTTAGGTAAGTCTTCCCTGCCAGTAGCTACCTGGAACAGAGGCAGGGGACAGAGTCTTCATTCTGTCCCACAGAAAAGGAGCTGGAGGAGCACAGTCTGCCCTGGAGGGAGAGGCTGTGGATCCATAAAGGGAGCAAAGGGGAAGATGCCTCTTCCCAGCCTGCAGGTGCTCTGCACTTACATAGCAATTTTGTGAAATGTACGGGGTAGGCTGTTTCGGGATAACGTTTCCTTACAAAATGATTAATTTGCTGTATTTCAAGCTGTTTCTACATACAGTATTTCATGTACAATGTGACGGGAATATGGAAGACATAACTGATCAAGTAACTCTGATGGCCAGGAGATTTTACCAATTAACTATAATGTAGAGCAGTGATTCCCAAAGTGGGCGCTACCGCCCCCTGGTGGGTGCTGCAGCGATCCAGGGGGGGCGGTGATGGCCACAGGTGCATTTGTTTTAACTTTTTTTGTATTACCTTTCTATTCTGAGTTCAATAAATAGTTTCATAATTTCAAACTTCAATGTTTCTAATTTACACCTTTCTTTACTATATTTTACAAAAAAGGTAGAAACATTAATACATATATCTTTCTGTTTAATTGCTATTAAAATTTAAAAAAAATTAATTTCCAGGGGGCGCTGAGTAATATTTTTTCTGGAAAGGGGGCAGTAGGCCAAATAAGTTTGGGAACCACTGATGTAGAGGATTCTGTTTGAGTGATGGATGGTGCTTCACATTCTCACCTTTAAAATATTTTCTTATTCTCAGAAGAAGTAGCCATCATTGGAAGGAGGAGGGTGAGAAGGTACAATGAAGATGTAGGGGGAAGGGAAGCTCTGAATCAATAATACAGCGTGATTGTCTCATTTCTTCAGTTCAACAGAAACAGCAAAACCGCTCTGACATCAGGGACCTGGGACTAAGATGCGACTTCCTGTAACAAATCAATAGCCATGTGCATTTTTAAAAATATATTTTATTGATTTTTACAGAGAGGAAGGGAGAGGGATAGAGAGTTAAAAACATTGATGAGAGAGAAACATTGATCAGCTGCCTCCTGCACACCTCCTACTGGGGATGTGCCCGCAACCAAGGTACATGCCCTTGACTGGAATCGAACCTGGGACCTTTCAGTCTGCAGGCCGACGCTCTATCCACTGAGCCAAACCAGTTAGGGAAGTCATATGCATTTTTATGGAAGTTACTTAAATGTTAATTCATCTTTAAAATCATCTCAGCAATTTCTTTTTTTTTCTTTTATTTAGAAATGAGACGTTCTTTGCTGAGACAGGTTAAAGTATTGGCCCTCCACTCAAATGATATGGATTAGGAACATCTGGTGACTATACCCTTGTTTTTTATTCATGGAAAGCTTGGAAGGTTCTGTGATTTATAACTTCTGTGCCTTTTTACACACTGTCCAACTTTTTTGGTCGAATTTTATTTCATTTGGAACATTTATGTGATGATGTAATATGCCACATATGAAACTTTTCTAATGAAAACAGCCGGTGTGTCTGCTGCATGACAGGTCACGTGGCCGGCAGGAGTGCCATCTGGAGCGGACCCCATCTCAGCCTCTTTCAGACCATCCTCTCTCAGCCTTGCCTGGGACCCTAAGACTGACACTGCCCACAGGTGGGTTCTGCAGACTCAGGGGCTGGGAGATACTCTATGAACAAAAGGGCTGGATCATCAAATCACTTGAGGAATTGTGGAATTTGAAAACTTTTGGAAATTTACAAGGACTATTAGTGTGTCAAGGCTTTGAGAATTTTCTAGAGCCCTACAAAATTGGGTCTGCCCTGCTCCCTTTGCTTCCTGGACCTCATCGCCCACGTCTCTCTGTTACTCTCTGGTCTCTGACTACACTGGCCTGTGGTTCCTCAGAGGCCACACCGGGCTGTCTTTGCACACGCTGTTCACTCAGCCTGAAACTCTCCCCCTTCCCTCTCGGTGCCTGCTGGGGTCCCTCTCTGCCTCTGCTCTGTCTTTTGTGAAATGCCATCTTCCCAGTGAAGCCGTCCTTGATTACCTTATTTACTTTTGCATACTGTTCCCTGCTGGCACTCCCTCCTGACCTTTTCTGGGTTATGTTTCTCCATCACACTCATCACTATGACCACAATATTGCTGCATTAATAGGCCACCTCAGATTCTGCTGGCATGCAATCACAAACATTTACTTACCTTAAAGGGGTAGCACGTACCTAGTACCTAATCTATCCTGGGTTCATGCCCTTGTCTGTGGCCAACCATGGGTCATCTAGCAGCTCTAGGGATATGGGCTGGGCTTGTTCACGCATCTCCCGGATGTTGGCTAATGTAGGAGGCCCCAGGAGATGACTGGCCCATCTTGGCTCTGCAGCATGTCTCTCTCATCCTCAGCAAGCGAGCAGAGGCATATTCTCCTGACAGTCACAGAGAAGCAAGAGCCAGCAAGCCTTGCAATGTGTGTATGTCAACTTGCTAATGTCCTAGTGGCCAAAGCAGGTCACATGGCCAAGCACAGAATCAGAGTGAGAGTGCACTACTGTGTTGCACAGCTAAGGATGTGGATAGAGGAAGAGTGAATATTTTTGCAAGCTATCATACATATTGGAACTTTCACTTAAACATTTTTTTCCCCCTGCACTGGAATATAAGCTCCATGAAAACGGAGATTTTTGTCTATTTTGTTAACTACTTTATCTTTATTCTACTTACCTAGATCTGTGCCCAGCATGTAGTATGTACTCAATAAGTAATAGTTAAATGAATGAATACCTAAAAAGAAATCCATTTAACTTTAACATTTTCTAATGTGTTTTTTAATAGATTTCATTTTTAGTGGAAAGACATATAGGATGTCATTTGAAACAAAAGACTCTTCAAATAGCATGTGCCTTTCTTACTGAGAATGTAAACTCCAGTAATTAATGGTAAACTATGATTTTTACTAACAGGAAAAGTATATCAGTATTTATTTTGCCTCCTTGCATTCAACTAAAGTTTAGTAAGTGACATTTATGTACCAGGTTATGTACTAGATGCTGGTGGTGATGGAGAGAAAGAATACAGCCCCAGCCTCTGGGAATTTTCAGTTGAGTTGAAGAACAAATCTATAAAACAATATTGAGCAATGTGATATGCTTCATTGTAATATATTAAAATAGTTCCCAAGTGCACAGCGGAAGAAGTGTTCAAATGTGCCATTAGATATTAGATCGAGCATGTCAAACTCAAAGGCTAACGCAGGCCAAATAAATGAGGCATGCGGCCCCTGGGCCTTGAGTTTGACATGCTTGTATTAGATAGAGCATTCTAACTTTGACCTTCATAACTATTTAGACTGATACAGTTATTCTTCTAATACATTCTTATTTCCAATATTTCTGTTCATACCATTTAGTCTCTTTGTCCACTTGCATATTCACCCTTTTCTTCTCTTCTTTCTGAATCCTATTCATCCTTTAAATCTGACCAGCAATAGAACATTCTCTGACTGAGTTCGCTTATAGTTTTCTCTGAATCTATCTGAATGTCATAGTATTTATTATCTGTATCATATTAATGCCTAATTCCTGGGAATACCTATTCTGTGTGTGTATGTTTTGAATAGGCTATTTAACTCTCCTGTTGTTCACCTTTTCACACGTGGATGCCTTGCCTTTTCAAAGAGTTCATAACCATCGTGAGAGCAGAGATTTTGTTCCTTTTTTTGGAATTACTAAATGGAATGCTCGCGATAGTAGGCACTCAGATCACTAATTAGAAGGATATACTGAAAACTGAACATTTTAATCACCACTCATCACCACGTTATGGTGAGGCCTGATGCACATGTGGGCTATTGGTACCATCCTTATCTATGTTGAAAACCAGTGACTACTTTATATGAAGCTGTAACCACAAACCAATATTTTTAACAGGCTAAAACAAAACTGGCCATTTTAATAGAGTTTGAAAATGAATAAGAGAATATTTTAAAATGCCAAACTATAAATGCATGAGGAATAAAGAAATGTCTCTATTGGCAAAGAAAATGTTGGAAAGGGGAATAGAAAAAGCAAAGAGGAGTTACCTGATGTTCTGGGCTCCAGGGCAAAGCAGTGAAGCATTTACCTTTTAATGAGTTTTGAAATGTCTACGCACCTGCATTACCTATTCATCAGCCCCATAAAATGGCCCTTTAGGGGTAAATTCTGCTTAACATGGTACTTGATGTGTAAGAAATCCCCCAAATTAACCACAAAGCTAACAAGTCAATTCATTTAGAAGAATTTGAATCTTGTATTTGACTTGGATGCCTTTGAAAAAGTCAGAAAGCATTTCATCAAATATTCTGAGTATTTACTGAAAAAAAGGATGCTAAAGGTCATAGCATGATGATAAGAAAAGGGAAATTGTTAGTTTAATCATAGTCATACTAATTAATACATAATCTATTCAGATCCTGTTTAGAACTTTGTCTCAATACATCTCTGAGGTATTAGGCTATAGACCATTCTGAACTCCCTTTTGCTGATTCTCCATTCTCTAAGGAACTTGTACACTTATTCATGGCAATCACATTTTTGGGAGGGGATGCTGTGTACAGCTGACAGATGAAATGATTGCTCATGAACTTATTTCCCAGTTTAAATGAATATATGTGTGGTTGGAAGTCTCATTGGCATTTGCATAGCATGAGTCATTCATTTTTTGTTCCTTTCAGAATGAGCTGACAAGGGTGTCTCCCACCTACATGACCGAGGAAACTGCGGCTGGACTCAGAGTGATCTCACAAAGGTCAGAGTTCAGACCTAAAATTATTTCCTTACTCAAGAACTGGTGTTGGCTATAAAATGTATGAACACAAACATATATGCTAGAACACATATAAATTTTAAAAGAGATATGTCATTTTTGTCATTTCCTTTAAAACTTAAACCTCTTTATTGCTCATATTTTCCATTTCTTCACCCTATATGTAGATATTATAAGGAAAAATATTGTTACTTGATTACATTAAAATCAACCAATCCTAGCTAATGCAAAAAGACAAAAAAGGAAACAAAAGGTGTATAGATTGGGAAGGAAGATAAAGTTATTATTGTTCACAAGCAAAATGATTATCTTTGTAGATAATAAGGGGAATTAGCAAAATAACTCCGGGAACTAATGAGCAATTATAGCAAGGCTGTAGGATACAAAGTTAATGTATAGAAGTCAATCACTTTCCTATATACTAGCAATGAAAAAGTGGAATTTGAAATTAAAAACACAATGCGATTTACATTAGCAGCCCCAAAAGTGAAATACTTAGGTTATAAATCTGACAAAATATGTACAAGATCTATGTGAATCTATGTGATGAAAGCTACAAAACTCTAATGAAAGAAATCCATGAAGAACTAAATAATGGAGAAATAGTTCATGCTCATGGATGTGAAAACTCAATATTGACAAGATGTCAGTTCTTCCAAAACATGATAAATAGATGTAACACAATCCCAATCAAAATTTCTCCAAGTTATTTTGTGGATATTGACAAACTGATCCTATAGTTGAAATGGAAAGGTTAAAAGACCCCATATAGCCAACACAATATTGAAGGGGAAGGACAAAGTTGGAGGACTGGCACTACCTGATTTCCAGATTTACTACAGTTACTACAACCTAATCAACACAGTGTGGTATTGGTGAAAGAACAGACAAGTAGATCAATAGAAACAAATAGAGAGCTTAGAAATTGGTCCATATAAATATGATCTTTGACAAAGGAGCAAAGCAATGCAATGGAGCAAATACAGTCTTTTCAACAAATGGTCATAGAACTACTGGACATCCAGATGTGAAAAATGAAACTATACACAAACCTTATACCCTTCATAAAATTAAAATTGTTCGTAGACCTATGAATGTAAATGCAAAATGCAAAACTATAAAACTGGAAGATAATAACATAAGAGAAAACCTAGATGACCTTGGGTAAATTGATGACTTTTTAGATACAAGACCAAAGACATGATACCTGAAATAACTAATTGATAAAATGGACTTCATTAAATCATTAAAATTTAAAATATCTGATTTATGAGAAACGATGCCAAGAGAATGAGAAGATGAGTGAAAGACTGGGAGAAAAAGCTTGCAAAAGGCACATCTGATAAAGGACTATTTATATAGAATATAAAAGAGCTCTTGAAACTCACCAATAAGAAAACAAAAAACCTCATTAAAAAAATGGGCCAAAGACACATCACCAAAGAAGATAAATGGATGGCAAATAAACTTATGAAAAGAAGTTCCACATCATATGTCCTCAGGGAAATGAAAATTAAGACAATGAGACACCACCACACACCTATTTGAATGTGAACACTGACGTCAAATGCTGGTGAGCAGGTGGTGGGCATGCACTGTGGTACAGCCACTTTATATGACATTTTGGCAGTTTCTTACAAAAGTAAATAAACTTTTACGATGTGATACAGTAATCATGCTCCTTGGTAGTTACTCAAAGGAGTTGAAAACTTGTGTCTATACAAATACCTGCACACTGATGTTTATAGCAGCTTTATTCACTGTTGCCAAAACTTGGAAGCAACCACAATGTCCCTCAGTAAGTGAGTGGATAAATAAACTGTGACACATCAGGGGTGGGGAATGTCCAGCGCCGGCCATATAAGGCCCATGGAATCATTTGGTCTGGCCTTGCCAAGGCATCAGGGGGAGTTAATTAAATATTTGACCAACTATACCAGGCTAGTTTTTAAGTTGATAATTTTGTATGGACTACAATGGTTTTATAAATATCCAAATGGCCCTTGGCAGAAAAAAGGTTCCCCACCCCTGATTTAGACAGTCAAATATTGTTCAATGCTGAAAAGAAATGAGCTCTCAGGCTGTGAGAAGACATGAAGGAACTGATATGCATATGACTAAGTGAAAGAGGCCAACCTGAAAGGTATGCGTACCGCATGGCTTCAAGCATGACGTTCTGGAAAAGGCAAAACTATGAGGACAGTACAAAACTCAGTGGGTTTCTAGGGTTTGGTGTGTGTGTTTGTCGGGGGCACTTGGAGAGGGTTGCATAATAGGAACACAGAGAATTTTTAGGGCTCTGTTTGATGTAATATTTCGGAGAATATTTTTATACCATATTTTATTTTCATTAAATTTAGCAGACTTATATAAACCCATTCTTCTCTCTCTCTCTCTTCTATAAATATTAAAAAATAGGAGGCATTTAGTCATTAAAGACCAGTGTAGAAGTTTATAAATATCTATTCTGTAGTACAACATTTAGATACATGAAAACATTTATTTTCTGTATTATTTTATCTTGCCAAATGACAAGGAGTTCCTCAAGGAACTCTAAAATATGCCTGCTGTGTGCTCTTGGCTCATTGCACCTCCAAGTTTCTGGCAAAAACCACTAAAGGAAATTAAAGGAAAATATGCTCTGTTCAATTTGATAGGAACATCTGCATTTTGCAGAAAGGAGATTTACATATTATATATTTGACTTTACACTTTTGCAGACTCCTCTTAACTTTTCACTCATACCACAGGGCCGGAATGGGCAACTTAAGGGCCATTTGGGAACGTTGCATAATGTTGCATAATGTCAGATAAACTTGGCATTCCTGGGGAAAGGGGATAGTCTGGTGGGACCAAAGGAATATGTGGGTGGGAACTGGACTATTGGAGTTGCTATGCATGTCTCCAGCCCGGTGTGACTGACAGAGAAGCATCCAAAATCACACTTGCCTAAAGGCGCATTTTGAATGCCATGGATTATTATTCATTAAGTCTATGACTTCCTAACAGCTCCCTAATACCCTGCTTTGAAAAGCAAGCAAATTTAGGAACTTCGAATTTTCAAAACAGAAATAAAAGATACCTGTTCCCTAATCCAGACTTTCCTCCCCTTAGTTAGAATTTTTAAACTATCATCTTTCTTTCTCTTGTTCTTACATCAGTCTTTGTTGGCGAAGTTTCTAAATTGGAGAGAAAAGTGAAAATATTGTCAGGAAAAAAATATGTTTTCTTAAAGAATTTATGGTGCATTCTTCATAACATATATTTATACCTAAATATAAATATCATAGTTTAATCCTAAGTACTGTCTCTTAGTAGGGCAGTGGTTTTCAAACTTCTGGCCCTTTAAATACAGTTCCTCATGTTGTGACCCAACCATAAAATTATTTTCGTTGCTACTTCATAACTGTAATGTTGCTACTGTTATGAATCGTAATGTAAATATCTGATATGCAGGATGGTCTTAGGCGACCCCTGTGAAAGGGTCGTTCGACTGCCAAAGGGGTCGAGACCCACAGGTTGAGAACCGCTGCACTAGGGGACGTGAGCATGCTTAATTAGCCATAATTGAGCTTGATGTGACATATTTTGTGCTCCGTTTAGAGGTGGGCAAACAGACATGAAAGTGACACAGACCTCAGCCCAGGAGGCACTTCTCAAACAGGAGGCAGATGTCGTGTGCTGTGTGCCCAGGACAATTCTCACCCACAGGAATCTAACCCGCTTCCCTGAGATCAATGCCTCTGCTTTCAGGGAGCATGAAAATGTCCTGGGAAATTTTGAGAGGAATTAAACAACAAGGATGGGAGCATTTTAAGGATGAGGCTTAGGAGTCTCTTGGGAAAACAAAGCTTTAAAAAGTCCAGACTCTAAAATAGCAGACAGAAACATGTGTACAATGTTAAGAGGAAACCCCATAACCATTTTTTACTTAATTACTGGTGCAGTATATGTGAGATTCATGCCTTTCCATCTCTTGCATACCTACACCCCTTGGACAATGGAGATGGGGGGGAGGGCGGAGGGGGCAGCAGGAACAAATCAGAGATAGTTTCTTAAAGATTCAGAAGGAAAAGGCTGGTCTGGAGCCAAATATCTATAGTCTCTGCTTTACTTGGAGTAAAAAAGCAGTTTTTCCAAAAATCACTTTGCTGATAGGCCCACTCTTTGTTTCTTTTAAAAATACATCATTAAAAATCTTCTGTAAATGACTGTCTGTAAGGAATGTGGAAGTATTTTGGAATATCTAAATGCTTCCAGCTGCTCTCTTAATTTTTAAAATATTTCTTAAAGGGGATTTCCAGCTAGTTGGCAGCAACAGAATAGAATTTCTCTGTCATTTTTTATTCTTGTTTTTGTTTCTATTATTGGATTTCATAATGCGTCATGTGATTTACTTTGGAGTGACAATAAAATGCATTCATGCAGAAATTTATATTACTTCTTAATTACCCGTTAAAAGTATATTTTTTTCCATTAGTTTAGAGTTGCTCTAGTTAGCGGAGAATGATACATTATGATACAGTGCTCCCCTGCTGAAGCTAGAAAATCAGAAGTAGACGGAAGGTACTTTGCCAAAAGACATCACGGATAGAGATAGAGATTAAACTGAGGTTCGAAATCAGACATCTTTCCCTAAGCTCACAGACGTGCCACGGTTCAATCCTTGCAATGCCCAGCAAAGTGTGCCCAGAAAAGGAAGAGGTCCCTGATTTCTGGAGATGGTGTGTAGAAAAGGAAGGAAAGGTTGTGATTCAGGAAATTTCCTCTAACCTAGGTCCTAAACCTGGTTAGCATCCCTATAGACTGAAGGTAGTATTGCATCTCAAAGATTAAAGAGATGTCTATCATATGTCTCTGCCATAATAGTAGTAGTACCACTTATGTTTCCTCCCAGCCCCACTTCCTTAGGAGAGAAACGGAAATATCTCTAATTCTGAGATCTTTCTTCAGGTCTAAGCTGTGTGCATAAGTAGTGAATACCAGACACAAAGGATGGGGTAGATAGTCCCTCTCACAAATTTTGAAATAAGACCATTGAAAGAATGAATGACTCATTTGTGGAGAACTGAGGTGGAACATTATGTAGTTCCTAGGATGAAGGCTGCCATTTTTGATTGGCACTGGTGGTGAGCACAGACGTCAAGTCACAGAAGCAGAAATAACAGAAACAGAGAAACAGAAAGATATTGCCCTCAAGACCTTCCTGAAGGCTGACTATGTTTTAACTGTGCTCCAGGCTGGGCAAAGGTTGTCATCTGTAGCTCCCAATGAAATGTCCATGATCGGTCCCTGGAACCGATAAATGCCACCTTATTTGGGCAAAGGGCTTTTACAGATGTGTTGAGAATCTTGAGATGGAGGGATCCTTTTGGGTTACCTGGGTGGATCCTAAATGTCATCATAAGCACCACAAGAGAGAGGCAGAGCAAGATTAGAGCCACAGAGAAGAGAATAGAGCAAGGTTATCACAGGGACAGAGTTTGTAGTGATGTGGCCACAAATCCAGGAGTGCTGACAGCTACCAAAAGGTGGAAGTGTCAAGGAACAAATCCTTCCTAGAAACTGTGGCAGAAGTGCAGCCCTGCTCACACTTGACTTGCCTCAGTTAAACTGATTTCAAACTTCCGGCTTCTGGAACTTTAAGATACTAGATTTCTGATGATTAAGCCACCAGGTTGGTAGTCATTGTTATGGAAGCTTAGGAAACTAATACAGATTTTTTTTTTTAAGTATGAAGTAAAACTTTCTGCTCCCAAGTAGTTCTAAATCAATTAGAGGAGAACATCAAACACCCAATTAACAAAAAAGAAGTAATAATTTCCTGATTAAAGGGATTGATTAGCAAATATAACCAAATAGCTATGAATGAACAAATAACTTCTAGTAATTTGATTTCTAAGATGTGATAAAGATGGCATTAGAACTGAGCCAAGAAGTCAAACATATTTAGTTTGAACTAAGAATATTTTAAAATTTGTGACAAAGCCCATAAGTGCATGATTAATACATTATATCTTCATTCCCCCCTTCCCATCAAATAAAAATAATGTATAAAAAACAGAGATTGAAATTAAACTGAAATATCACAAGATATTAGGCAAGGCTATGGGCAGTGGATCACTGTGTTTACTGTTAAAGGTATGAATTTCTTTGAAATCTCCCATTTGCAAAAGACTAGGCTATAGTTCTCAAAATGTATAAAATAGATCAAAAGCTACAGTGCTCAAGATGTATAAAGCAGATCTTAAAATTTGGTTTTAGCTTTCTTTTGTTTCTCCCAAAGGTGTGAAAATGCACATTTGACATTACTAAACCTGAAAATGACTTTTCCCACCCCATATATTTTTTGAATTATCTCAATTTTTCTTGTGGCTGATTAATTGCATCTTTTTTTGCAGGAAAGGAGAAAGGACTATATATTTATTAAAAAGTAAAATCAAACGCAGAGGAGCACATTAGTGGAGGAGGAATGGAGTTCAAATGTATCATAAATCCAAATGCCTTGCTTTCTAAGTTTAGAGGCTGAGGCACTCCTGTGTTGCTGGAATGTTGGGACTGGAATTCTGCAAGAGGGAAGCTCCCAGGGGTCATGGCCCCCCGAGCACTCCCTGCCTGCTGCCTTCCAGGGTTGCCTCCTGCACATTCTGTCAGTTATGTTGCTAGTATGTTAAACTGATCCTTTCCAGACAGGAATTAGTACGTATTATGCTTAGATTAAAAAGTGCCAACATGACATTACACATGGAAATTTCCAACTATTCTGAGTCAAGTTCAGGTTGCATAAGATAAAAATATATAAGGCCAAATTCCTCAGAAACTATTACCAAGAAGAAAACACCACCACTCCAACATAAAAATGAAAATGAGGTACACTAGCTCTGATGGACATTATAATCCTTGCCAATGGTCAATTCTCTCTTCCTGGGCATCTGAAAGATGACCCTTCCCAGACCCCTTGCAGTGAGGTGGGCCATTAGCTAGATCTTACCCATGAAATGTGAGCGGAAAAGCCACCGTGCAATTTTCTGTTTCTGCTTTTCCACTGGAAGGAATTCTGAAACTGCAGTTCTGATCGTGAGCTTACATTATGTGAAGTAAAATGAAATCTTGTATTGAACATTCAGGGTTAACAAAAAGTAAGCCTTTGTTATATGAAGACACTTAGATATCAGACATAAGTTTCTACTGCAGCATAACCTGCAAACTTACCCTGGCTAATATAGCAGTAACCAAATATATCAATAGAGAAACAAAATTTTATGTTAAACCGCCCCCCCCCCAAAGAAGCTATTACAAGGAAAAGGCAGAAAAAGGAGACTAGTGGGCTGAAGATAATGGCAGTGGCCAAGGGAGTGCAGTTAGGCAGTAAAGGCTAAAGAGGAGGAATGCTATTTGGGTAGTGATTTTAATATTATCTTATTTTCACTCATTTATCTGATATCTGGTGGGGTCTGAGTTCAATTGGACTTTTTGAGTATTGTCCCGACATAGAGTGTTATTTTGGTCTTAGACGTAGAATTATAGTTTAAGCACTGTAATGAATATTACTCCTTGGTGATGAAAACAAACACTACAGCTCATGCATGCTTCACCCTGTCTGTTTCCTTTATCAAGGTTCATACACAGGTGCAAAGGGATCGATCAATGCACCAGGTGTTGACAGAATAAAAATGTTAACATGCCAATGTCCATATCTCATAATCAAGGGTGTAAACATTCTTTTTTTGTTGTTTAAATATCCTGTAGTTATCCACAGAAGGCAAGATAGTTGCCTCAAGATAAGAAAACAACATTAAAGGTCTTTCCAACTCAAATGTAGAGTGTAAGTGTGTAAGAAGACCATTAATAAAGCAAACATGTGTTCGGATTAAAAGTTAGCAGGATTAAGAAAACTGCAAACTGGTTTGGAAAATCCTCTAAGAAATTCAGACCTTTCTATTGGGGGTCTGACCCTAGCCACAAGGCTGGGACATGGATGTTTGTTATCACTCAGCTTTCTGTATTCAGAAAACCTCCAGGCAACTAGCACACATCTTTGAAGCCTCCCTTGTCCCCAGGTTATCAAGTTATCGACTTCTGCAAATCAGTGCCTGAGGGTGTCCTCCCAACCAGTCAGCAGTAGGCCAGGCTCTGCATGTCAATGCCAATAGAAGGTCAGCTGGGAAACACCTTACCATCCTCACAGCAAATGATGCTGCTTCTGAGAAGATTATTCCTGCTTTTATTCAGGATAAATTCACATATATTGCTCCCCAAATACTCCTACAAGCACACAGCCATTGAAAGATGTAGGTCATGTCATGAAAAGTAGGAAACATCACATATCAGCTGCAGTTTTCTTTGGGGGAAAAGCAACAGGAAGAATTCAGAATAATAGGCTAACATTATCATCTAAAAATTCTCTTTCCATACTTTTCGCCTTTGAGCCTTTGCTTCTCTGTTTCTCTTTCTCAAAGACAAAAGTCTGATATTTCAAATAAAGAAATGACAGAAGAAAATGGGACCATTGCTAACAAAAGAGGTAGAAGATAAGCAGCTTTTTATGCAAACAAATTCCTGTTAAAGAAAAGAAAATACCAGATAAGTCTTATAGATTCCTGTGTTCTTGATTGGTATGGAAAACAAGGGTCCTTATGACTTTGATTAAATTTAGCTTTAAATCCTAGTTCTATAAATCCCTCTCTTCTACTCTCCCTCCCTCTCTCCCTCTGAGACCTAGCCTTTCCCTAGGATAATCAGCAACCCCTGAGCAGAAGAGAGTGGCCTAGAACTGACTGGTGGTCACACAATTGGGACCTCTGGCAGGCTAAAGATATCATCTTGACCTAAGTTATGTTTCAGCTCCTGAGCCCTAAGGTGGACACCCCCCCCCCCCCAGCTCTTTTCCCATGAGATGGACAGAGGAACACTGGAACAGTCCTCAAGCACTGTCCTCAGGACCTGAAGAAATGACTCATGCATGACCCTTACCTCACCTCTGACCCATCAACTCCCAGCATGTCCCCCAACCCCTAACGCACAGTGCCTTGTGATTTTGCCCTATGGAATCTGTAACGCACAGGCCATTGGGGAGTTTGAGCTTTTGAGCATTAGCTTCCCACTCTCCTGGGTGGCACCATTCATAATAAAATCGCCAATAAATACCAATTGCAGTTCTCAGTGTTTAGTGTTTGTCTCTGCTAGCACGGCGAGGAGAATGCTTTCTGATCTGTAACAGAATCTCCATTTAGATCATAATTCAAATAAACTGACTAGAAGTTAACAGAATCTGGAATGGGATTTTCCGACTGTCATGAAATTTCAGCTAAGCCTCAAATTTAGGATAATATATGGTAATAAGCCCATATTCCAGACAGAGCTGGCTGCTGGGTGCATACATGCAGGACTTACCAACGTGAGAAGAGCTGGCCCAGTGACCATTGCCCACCTCTGGGAATCCTAGAGGGCGATCCTTGAGAGGCCTTCTTCTAGGAGTGGAGAGAGCTTCGATTTCCTCTTTCCCTTCAGGGGTAAAGCATGGAGAGGTGGCCTCTCTGATCCCCGCTCCCTCTCATGCCAAAGTCTGGGAAGGTCTCGGAGAATGAAATGTAGACGATGGAGCCACCTAGAGAAACAAGAATCTGACCTTTCCCTTCCAGATGGGACAGCGCGAGCTTTCGAGTCTCGGTCCAGCCTCTGTGAAGCCGTTGAGATGGAGCTCAGTGAGGAGTTCTTGCTCCATATTCTGTCACGTCTCCAGGAACTTGGGAGCATGGTTCACACCAAGGTTGGCTTTTAGCTAAAAAGTGCTGATTGGCTGAAATGGACATGTGTGGAGAGCTAGGGGCTCATAATGAACAGTAGATCCAGGTTTGGTGTGGCAAAGATGCTGTAGGTCCTGCCTGCTGGTTCCTAGCTGTATGTGGCTGAGGATGTGTGCCGGGAGCCGGTCCATCCTTGCTGTTTCAAGGGACCTGGCATATATGGCATACTGTTCTTAATATGTTTGCTCACCTTCTTGGTGCTATGTGTTTTAACCAAGGTCACCTCTCCAAGAAAGGTTGTTTCCCCAGGTAGGGATTTTTCCCTGAAGTTAGGGAGGGGATAAAACCCCTTAACTAATTGCCAGGCGGGTAGTTAATCACTTTAACTACAAACAATCACACTTAAGCTACATAATCTTTACTCCCTGGAATGGAGATAAGAAACGCCCTAACCTTTGGAATAGAGATTGATAGGATTGGAATCAACTGGTATAAATACAGATGTAACAAGACAACAAGACACAGAACCTAGAGACAGAACCTAGAGACAGGACTTGGCTGGAGATCCTACACAGAACCTAGAAACAGAACCTAGAGACAGAACCTAGAGACAGGACTTGGCAGGAGATCCTAGACAGAACCTAGAAACAGAACCTAGCAAGAAGACATGGCAAGAGAACCTGACTAGAACATGGCTAAAGAACCTGGTGACTGAACCTGGTGAGAGAACATGGATACAGAACCTGGTGGGAGAACCTTGCTATGCTGATCAACTGAATGCAGCCTCCATGTCATTCCTTCTTCGCCGACTCCGTCCACACCTTTGGGGATCCCTGGACCCGTTGGGGTTGGACCTTAACAGATGTGCCCAAACTAAAGAAGGATTTGAAGAGCCTGGCTAAGGAGTGTCCTGTCCATATCAGGGACTGTGGGGGACCCACCGGGTGCCCCATTATCCCATTGTCCCCTTCCGTCATCCCCCATCTGTCCTGATGAGGGCAGATGGAAAATGTATGTGTGAGCAGACCCCACTTTGAATAGAATTGAACCAGACTGGACACTTTAATACCTGAATGTGAGAGGATATCTGTAAGGTGTGGAAAAGGGGGTGCCCACAGCATTCTGAAGACAGTGATGGGAGAGAAATCATGTTGTCTCCTGTGTATACAGGGCCAAATATTGTCACTTTATTTGTGGCCACTGAGTATCACAGTAAAATACATGGGCTGGAAAACTGGGGGGTAACATGTCAACCTCAGAAATTAAACAGTGACTAGATTCCATTGTTTTCACTGTTTGAACTCATTGGAATAGAAAATAAAGCCCCCCATCTGTACCTTCCAGGGATGGGTTTGTAGGAGGCTGCGCACAAGCACGTGGAGGAGCAGAGGCTGCCTGAGGACGCGAGGAGAGCACAGTCTTCCCTCCCCTGGTCCTGAGGTAAGCATCTGCCTCACGTCTCTGCCAGGCTGGTGGGCGTGGCTGCTCTGTTGCCACTTTGCCTCTTTCCCCAGTGACTGGTCCTGTATGTGTGTCATGCATGAGCCTGAGAGCCAAGGTCTCTGTTGTTTCTGCCCCACGAACCGGCGCTGAGTGATTTATTTCCACAGCTTCACACAGGGTGCCTCACTACAAATGGAGAACATGGTTAATCTCCTGGTCTGACTTGGAGGAGACCCGGGGTTCTATGGCTGAGACCAGAAAAGCAGCAACAGCAGAAAGCAGACCCTGTTGTTTTATTGTGGCCTTGGATCTCATTTTTTTAATATATATTTTTATTTAGTTTAGCGAGGGGGAGAGAGAGATAGAACCATCAATGATGAGAGAGAATCATTGATTGGCTGCCTCCTGCATGCCCCCTACTGGGGATCAAGCCTGCAACCCAGACAAGTGCCCTGACGGAGAATCAAACCGTGACCTCCTGGTTCATGAGTTGATGCTCAACCACTGAGCCACATTGGCCGGGCTCAGACCTCATTTTTAAGACAGAAAAAAACATCCTGTTGGGTTATTTATTTATCCATTTTCTGTCCTGCTCTCTGGAATGTAAGGGTATTCCATCACTAGAAAATAGATATTGATAAGTTTTTGACGATGAATGAATAAAATCTCTTCGTGGTAAATATACTCATAATCATGGATATCTGTATTAAAAACCGGTTAGTATCCAGGCACTGGGCAACCACTTTACATATAGGGAGGGTCTTAATTCACACTTTTCCATGGTGTGTGTGGGGTGTATTACACTCCTGTTTTAGCTGAAATGTGGGGCCTGGCAGGAATAAGTAATTTGCAAGGAAGGGGAATAGTTGGATGAACCCAGCTATGCTTTTCCCACAAATCATGCTGCTGTTGTGTTGCAAACAATGGCTTGCTTATTTTTTTTCCTCATTTTGAAAAATCCCAAGAAGTCCAGCAGTTATACAGAATTACAAATGAAAAACTAGCAAAGGCATCGAATTTGGGGACATATATTGCATACTAGATTCTTAATAGTAATGATAAAAGAAGAAAATACTAATATTCTTATTCACAATTTAATTTGCTGCTAACTGATTTAATGAACTTTACTATCTCAGCCACAATCAATTATTTTGACTCGGTAACATAACCAAGTATAACACATACCTCTTTCGGTGTGGTTATTAAAGATCACGCATAGAGTCACCTGACATACATGTGCACTTTTTGTCTGAGGGTTCAAATAGTTTAATAATCAGATGGCAGGTGGCCCTTTGATAGCCAAAGTGCAGTGAGCTCAGATATTGATTGCTGTATGAAATCATCAATTCAATAAGGTGTCATGTAACACCTTCATGAAGAAGAGATACTGTCTCAGACTTTAAAACATGTAAGACACTTGGAAGGTAAAGACAGTATTTGAACATGTGCAGCAAGTAGTGTGTAGTATTTTGCTGGGTACGTGCTCTGAGAAGTGTTCGCTGCCTTGGCGTAGGCAGCAAAGACTGTGCAGATCGGTTCTATTGGGGATGACACATTTCCCCAGCGGAAAGTGCTTTCTGATACAAAACGGAACCCCTTATGGAACCTGAGGAGTTATTTTAGGAAATGAAATATTACTTCCATGCAGCCCATTGAGCCAGGATCTTTTTATAAAACAATGGATCTCTTTGCATGTAAGTGCTGAATAGGAAAATCCAAGGTACATTTAACCTTTGTTTTATTCCAGAATTATTCTCTGTGTTATTTTAAGAGGGATACTTGGGAAAAAAATGCCGAATTTATTGCTATGCCTTCTTATTAAGCAAAAATAAAAATTTAAAAAAGGACAAATGCAATGGAGAGACTTAAGCAGAGAAGTTTCTAATAAATTGAAAAGCTCAGTAAACAGCTTTTGAAATAAATGCATTAGGAAGAATTTTGGATACAAAACATTTCTTCATGGTATATTTAATTCATGGTACTCTTTTAGTCTCTTAAAAGTCTTTAGATGCTATGTGATAGGTTGGTGATCAATAAAATGTATGTTTCTATAGCATGAAAAGTAGCTTTCTGGCACACCCCCCCCCAAAAAAAAAAAGAAAAGAAAAAAAGGTAATGTTGCTGGTGAAGAGTTTGGGACTATTTTCTTTTATGAAGATTTTCCTAATAATCTACTGCACTGCCTTTCCTCACTGGCTTTTGAGCTTTCATTCGCAAATCTGAAATCATACTCAGACTATGTATATGTGCGAATGTCATGTATCATTCAAACATTTTCCACTTAAGCCAAAAGTTCTCATGTGTAGAAGCCCTTTAATGTAGAACTTGAAGGGGGCTGAGAGAGTAGTACTTTGTGTGTGTGTGTGTGTGTGTGTGTGTGTGTGTGTGTGTGTGTGTGGTCAGTCCTATGATAAACAGTGAAAATCATCTTTCCAATAGAATAAAAGAGCGTAAGTTTTAAATTGATTCCATAAACCCTGGTACCTGCTGATTTACTCTACACACTCATACGTGAAATAGAGGCTCAAATTTTAGCTCTGT
Organism: Myotis lucifugus; assembly: GCF_000147115.1. Classification (NCBI taxonomy): domain Eukaryota; kingdom Metazoa; phylum Chordata; class Mammalia; order Chiroptera; family Vespertilionidae; genus Myotis; species Myotis lucifugus. The sequence continues at coordinate 1,822,632 of NW_005871127.1, forward strand.
TATGAAACCACATTGGTAGAGTAACACAGAATCACTGGGAATGCATTTGATACAGATAATGACAGGGTCCGTCAACACTGCCTACAAAGCACTATAAAAATCCTGCCATATTAAATGGGACAATCTCAGGAGACTACAATTCTCATCCTTTTCATCTAGTCACCTTCTTCCAGTCCTCTTTACCTGTCTAACTTCTCTGCTCAAAGATCCCACTTTTCTCTGACTCTGTGATGGACTCCAAACCTCCCACTTGTCACTGAGCCCTCCAGAACCTGGCTCCACTTCACCTATTGTCTTAGGTCAGTTCCTATGTCAGATTATATTTCCAATAGTGTCTGTAGCAAGATCTCACACCGCACATGTTATGTTTACAGTATAACCTTGACGTTTCCCCCATGGAGGGGGTGTCTGTGTCCCCTTTTCTGGAATCTGGGTGGCCCTTTGTGACTACCTCAGCCATTAGAGTGGGTTAGGTCACAAAAACGCCATGCTCCTCCTTGTCATTTTGGAAGGTTCAAGCCATGCTGTGAGGAAGCCCAACTAACCCATTTGGAGAGACCACATAGAAGGGCTATGCTTAACAAGCAGCCAATAGTCAACATCTTCCTCTCGACAAATGTGTGGTGACATTTCAAAATGATTTGAGCCTCTAGCTTTTGATTCACTTCTAGCTTTCAAGTATTCCCAGCTGAGACCCCAGGTATTGTGAAGTAGACATAAGTGGCCCCCAATGGTGCCTGTCTAAATTCCCGACCCACAGAATCTGTATCACAAATATAGTTGTTTTATGCCACTGGGCTTTGGGATGGTTTATTACAGGGGTCCTCAAACTACGGCCTGCGGGCCACATGCGGCCCGCCGAAAACATTTGTTTTTTTACTTCAAAATAAGATATGTGCAGTGTGCATAGGAATTTATTCATAGTTTTTTTTAAACTATAGTCCGGCCCTCCAACGGTCTGAGGGACAGTGAACTGGCCCCCTGTTTAAAAAGTTTGAGGACCCCTGGTTTATTACATAGCAACAATAACTGGAATGGTCTCTCTAATTACATTTCAAACTAGCTGAATTCAAGAGGAGGAAATTCTTGTGAGAATACAAGTGCACCTCATCATAAGAGCTTGAAAACAGAAACGGAAAATTCATCAGGAACAAAGGTAAGTATTAATTCCATTTGTCTGTAGGTCAGCCTATCTGCTATCTCATGGTCTCTGCTCTATTTTTCTCTCTTAGCAGTCCAACTTTCTTCGCTTTTCAGTGTACATGGTCATCTACACCACCTCAATTTAGGCTGCAAGGCAACAGAGATTAGTATTTACTAGCCCAATTTTCTATTTCTGGGACAGTGATTTTCTCTGAAGGTCCCTCCAGTCAATTTTGGCCAATAGATCAAATGTTGCCTTAAAAGCATACTATTGCCCATCTCTACGAAGGGGACCGTTATAAAAAGAATGTTCCTAGTCAATCACCTTTGAGAAGTAGAGCCTGAAACAAGGATTGAAGGGCTAATATTTTATTTAGGAGATGCAAGCCCATTGTGGAGGGTATAAAAGAAAAGGGAAAAAAGGATATGAAGCTAATGAAGAGGGAGGCAATGTGCTGGGATACCTTGCCATGCTGTTCCCACTTCACAGTACCCTAAATAGAGACCAAGGGATCACTTAGCAGGTAGATCAGCCGACACTGGTGACTTCCTGAGAAATATCACCCTCTGGGAGAGAGACTTCCTCACATTTCAACAGTAACTCAGGAAACTTGGTGTCAATGGCCACACTGACAAAGTGAGAGAAAGAAGGCGGCTGCCAAGAGAATCTGAAGAGGTGCTTATGGTAGCATAATGGCATTGCAAAAATGTCCATGGCTGTTTCTCTGAAACCTGTGAACATGTTACATTACCTGGTAAAGGGATCTGACATAGGGAATTAAGGTTATGAACCTTCAGATAGGGAGGTTATTCCGGACAACCTGGGTCGACCCAATCTAAACACGGGTGCGTTTAAAGGTAGAGGAAGGTGGCAGAAGGGGGAGTCAGAGAGATGTGAAGTGTGAGAGGCCTGCTGCCATTGTTGGAGGAGCCACATGGGAGGCATGAGAAGACATGTGGGCATACTCTAGGAGCAAATACAGGCCCCTGTCTGATAGCCAGGAAGGAATGGGGACCTCCGTTCTACAACTTCAAGGAACAAATTCAGCCCATGATCTGAATGAGCTTGTAAACAGTCTCCAAAAAAAGCAGACAGTCTTCAAACTCCTGACACTCTAAGCCAGGGTCAGAGTAGAACCATAATGTATACAGGCTTTATTACTGTATGCAGGCTTCTGACCTATAAAAGTAGGAGATAATAATTGGATGTTGTTTTAGGCCACTAAACTTGTGATCACTTATTACCACAGCAATGAAAAACTAATACTTTACATGAGGTTTAAATCCCCATGCAGAGGTCAGATACTCAAAGTTGTCTCATATCTACCTAATATAATTTCCCACCATTTTCCTGCCTGAGCCAATAGGATATTTTTGCTCACTGCTCACCAGGTAGAGTATCTGCCCTTACACTCCTGTTCTTATTCCTTTGTCCACATTCATCTCCCTTTTATTTTGGTATTGTTGTGTCTGTGAAAGAACTTCCAGCCTATGGAAAAGTTTTATAAGGGTTTACTTGAAATTGCTGAGTACATGCCCGGAAGCAAAATCTCCAGATTGGGAAAATGAAATCCATTGGTTGTAGATTGCGGGGGGCGGGAGAAAGCAAAGCAGGGAAATCTCCAGGATTGGACGAAAAGCAAAATGGAGAAACACATGTGTCTTCTACATCAGTCGGTATGAGATAGTTAACACTGACATTTACCACACTTAGAGATGGTATGCGGGCTAGAAGATCACAATGAGGGTTTCATGGTCTCGGGAGTGTTCTTGTGCTGTGGTGCTGGGGGCTATGCCTTTGACATTTCAAAAGTATGTTATAGTAGATGCACAAGAACAATGGGCAGGGTTCACTGAAGGTAAAACTTGACCTTTGCTAAGGAAGATCTCTAGGTGAGGGCTGTGACTACCCGCCATGGCCTGCCCCGTTAGGAATTTATGATGAGACTATCCTGTGTGGTTACTTTCAGTCACTGCTTTGTGACCCCCTGAGCTTTTCAGGTTTATTATACAGTCCCTTTTTCATTATTTTCTCTCTTACTTTCCCTTCCTCTAAAAAACAAAACAAAACACAAAACCATGGAAGTATGATTTTCACTATCATGAGTTGATATGCCAACTCACTGTGGAAAATGTTGACTAATAAAACTACCAGGATACCGGATTTCTCCCTTCATAAATACTTTTTTTAGTATACATTTGAATAAATGCATGACAAATTGATAAGATTAAAATAGTTTAGTTGACACCAATCATAACTGGAGCATAAGAAATTCAGATAAGTTCTTTCAAATGACACTTGCCTAATGCCTTCCCCACTTCCTGTTGTCAAAAATTCCCTGAGGTAAATCACCTGCACAGTATAATCAAGAGAACAGCATGCATGCCCAAGGGCCGCTGTGGATTCTGAATTGTTAGTCCCATTGTTATTCTGGTTTATTGGTCCAAATTGTGCTCCTACATATCTGAATATTGTCAAGCTAGGATCTTTCAGGAGTTAAAAAGTCCATTTTAATTAGTTACCTCTCATTATAATTGTTCAGTTCTTGTTCGTTTTTCTTATTTTTTAATACATATTTTTATTTCAGAGAGGAAGGGAGAGGGAGAGAGAGATAGAAACACCAATGATGAGAGAGAATCATTGATCAGCTGCCTCCTGCACGCCCCTTACTGGGGATGCAGCCTGAAACCTGGCCTTGTACCCTGACTGGGAATCAAACTTCGATCCTCTGCCTCATAGGTTGAAGCTCAGCCACTGAGCCACACCAGCCAGGCCAGTACTTGTTCTTGGTCAGGGTTTGACTCTGTATTTCTTCAAAAGTTTGTAATAATCCAAGGGTAGCTGGTAGATGTCTAAGACACACCTGGATGGATTTGGTATATTAATTTGACACTGTATCTGGAAGAGGCACAGAATGTATGATGAAAGTGCTTTTTTTTTTTTTTTTACAAATATTTTTACAAATATTCAAGCCAGACAGATCTGATTGGAAACAGAGGTAAAAAGTGACTCCTGTGCCATCTGATAAGAACCATTTCTTAAACTTGTCACATAAAACATTCTGTTATGCTTCAGGCTGTTGAAAATAATTTCACGCACAGGAACACAGTCACTTGAGGCAATTTTGTTGTTTAGCAACAGCCTTAGGACAAATGCCAAGCTTGGAGGTGGAAAATTTGGGTTATCACGTAATTGTAGTCATTCCTCAGACTGAGGGAGTGAGTCAGCTGAGTGAAGACTATATAGCAACATGGCTTAACCTACTTCCACTTTTTAATAACTATCCCTCCCACCCCAAAGATCAAAGAGTATTTGTCATTGAGAAAATTTCAAACATTCTTTAAAAAACATGTCTTTTTGCCCTGGCCGGTTTGGCTCAGTGGATAGAGCGTCGGCCTGTGGACTCGGGGGTCCTGGGTTCAATTCCGGCCAAGGGCATGTGCCTTGGTTGCGGGCACATGCCCAGTGGGGAGTGTGCAGGAGGCAGCTGATCGATGTTTCTCTCTCATCGATGTTTCTAGCTCTCTGTCCCTCTCCCTCTCTCTCTGTGAAAAATCAATAAAATATATTTATAAAAAAACAAACAAAAAACAAACAAACATGTTTTTTTTAAAAGTTGATCTGTTCTATATTTATTCCACAAGATTTTCAAATGTTAAGTATTCTGTTTGGTCAACAAATTTTCTCAAATACCTAGGGAAAAGGCAACCAAAGAATTCAAGGACTTCAAATGCTCTCATGCAGTAAAGAAGGAAGTCATCTGTGTGTTGGTGTAAAGATTTCTTATGAAATCACTGATCCTAAGTAGTCCTTTGAATACTGACCTTGAGAAAGGGGTGGATTGAAGGCATAGGAGAGGCCAGAGACACAGACAAAAACAATTAGACTGTACCTACTACTCCCTGATTTTGTATTTCACCGAGAGGTAACCAGTAATTCTGATTCTGAGACTTTTGTCCAGATCTAGATTAGTTGAAATTAGTGACTGGAGCATGCTCAGAGTCAATAATTTGTCATATCAAGTCCAGAGTTAAATAGAAACACGGAGAAATTGGAGCTGCTACATTCTTCCAACTCTTCTATTTGTACCAGCTACAGAATTTACTCACACATCACCAGAAAATTGAAGGCTGACAAGGGGAATGGAGACTTGGGTATTTGTTATCCCAACTATTGTATCTAGAACACTCACAGAATACCAGAATCCATGAGCTAAATAAGACTGTAAGAATTTGGTGCTGTGACATTACAAACCATTAAATGGTCAAAAGACAATACCAAAAGTTATTTTGAATTTCTACAGATCATTAAATGTGCACTTTTCACCCAAAGACTAAAAAAAACACGTGAAGATAATTAATAAGAAGAGGATCTACATACTTATAAATTGTACTAGGGGCCTGGTGCATGAAGATTCGTGCACTGGAGGGGTGGGGCGGGGAATGGAGAGGTGGCCCCTTAGCCTGACCTGCACCCTCTCCAATCTGGGAACCCTCAGGGGAGCCCTCTCCAATCTGGGAGTTTCTGTCTGTCTTTGCAATCATATAAGCGAATTGTCTGAGACCCCCAAGCCAGTTTGGTTTGTTGCTCACAGAATAATAGAGGCATTTTTTTTCTTTGCTCCATTGGTGGAGATTTCCTAGAAGTTTTAGGATATCTTCCCTTTAATTTTTCCAAGACACTCTGATTTTACTTATGTTTCTCACCTTTGCTTTCCCTCCATCCCCAACCACAACAGTAACTTGCTCCAGGCTCACTTTGCTCTAGTGTCTAAGAGAACTACAATTGCCAGCATTCCTGGGATTGCCTCCACTCTAGGCTTCTGCTTCCAGTACTGGGGCTGCTATCAGAACTATTCACAGTGTTCCTGGTGCTCCCCCGCTCTGGGCTTCTGCTTCTGGTCCTGGGGCTACCACCAAAACTACTATTCCCAGAATTCCTGGTGTTCCCACACTCGGGATTTTCCCAGACCAAGGGAGCCACATGTCCCCAAGGGAGCAACCGAGGGAGTGACCCAGGGAGCCACATCACCCCAAGCTGCCAGCTCTCCCACTCTGCTCTGTGTATGCAAATTACCCGCCATTTTGTCAGGTTAATTTGCATACTCCTCATTGGTTGATGGGCGTGGCTTATGGGTGTGGCTTGTGGGCTTGGCTTGAGCATAGCAGAGGGACGGTTAATTTGCATGTTTCTCTTTTATTATATATACTAGAGGCCTGGTACACAAAAATTTGTGCACTCGGGGGTAGGGGGTCCCTCAGCCCAGCCTGTGCCCTCTCGCAGTCTGGGACCCCTCGGGGTGACCACTAGCTGGCTTAGGCCTGCTCCCCAGGGGATTGGGCCTAAGCTGGCAATCAGACATCCCTCTGGCAGCCCGGCAGCCCTCGGGGGATGCCTACTTGCCAGCAGGGAGCAGACCTAAGCTGCAGTCAGACATCCTTAGCACTGCTGAGGAGGCAGGAGAGGCTCCCACCACCACTGCTGTACTGGGCCATCAGCCTGGCTTGTGGCTTAGCAGAGCTCCCCCCTGTGAGAGTGCACTGAACACCAGAAGGCAGCTCCTGCATTGAGCGTCTGCCCCCTGGTGGTCAGTGTGTGTCATAGTGACCAGTCATTCCCAGTCTTTCTGCTGTTAGGGTCAGTTTGCATATTACCCTTTTACTATATAGGATAGAGGCCTGGTGCACGGGTGGGGGCCGGCTGGTTTGCCCTGAAGGGTGATCCGGATCAGGTTGGAGGTCTCGCTTGGGTGCCTGGCCAGCCTGGATGACGGACTGATGGCTGTTTGCAGCTGGTCACACCCCCTTCATGGTGGAGGTCCCCACTGGGGTACCTGGCCAGTCTGGGTGAGGGGATGAGGGCCATTTTTAGGCTGGCGGGCGACTGAAGCTCCCTGCCTCTTTTTTTCTTTCTTTTTTTTATTCTGGGATTTATTTACCTTCTATAGCTGTCACTGGAGCTGAGAGCCGGCTCCAGCTTGAGGCCGTGGCTGGCTGAAAGCAGGTATCTGGGTTTGTTTAGCGTCTATAATTGAAACTCTGTTGCCATCACTGGCGCTCTAAGCTCTGAGCCTGCTGGCGGCTGAAAGCAGGTTTCTGGGTTTGTTTAGCTTCTATAATTGCAACATTGTTTCATCCGGAGCTCAGAGCTGGGCCGCAGCAGGTGGGGAACCTTGGCTTCCTCCATCACTGGAGCAAGCAAGCCTCATGTTCGCTTCAGCTGCCTGGCTGCCGACTGCCATCTTGGTTGGCAGTTAATTTGCATATCGCCCTGATTAGCCAATGGGAAGGGTAGCGAAGTTATGGTTAATTACCATGTTTGTCTATTATTAGATAGGATAGTTGCTTAACTTTTTAAGTAGCCCAGTTATTCAAATCAGTGTTGCTATTGTTGCTGGATTTCACAAGGCCAGATTTTACCATGCTAACTATTTTAATCATTAGTCAGACTTGGTCTTGAGCTGTAAGGTGAAATCCAGTAAAAATGGTTAAGATTAATTAGAGTGTTACCAGAGAGCATGTTAGTCAAGTTCAGGACTTCCTCTCATGGGGGACAGGGAAAACATGGTGGGTCTTTATTTTTTCTCACCTCCTGGGGTCCATGAAAAGATCAGAGATATGGGAGAAAGGTCAATGGGAGAATTCATGGCGGCTTCTCCAGAAGAGACATGGGAGGGACGACTTTCTTCTTTCCTCTAGTTATTCTGTTTGCCAAGATTATGTCATTAAGCCACAGTGTTTGAGCGTTTCTCAGACAGTATAGAAAATGGCAAATACCCAGGGATGTTGTAGGCAACGTGGGAACCTTGCAGGAGATGACCTAGCCTTGGAGCATGCAAGTCCCCTGAGGGCCTGGGGTGACTGGGCAGAGAGAAACATCTGGGAACCTGCATACGAGGTTCTCTGATACGGGTCTGAAATCATAGACAGTCCGCTAACATCGTTTTCTACCATAAATACATGATATGTATTTGCGTGTGTATTATTTTCTGTCAGTATCCTATTAATTTGTTTGTTTGTTTGTTAAAAAGTAGTATATTATGGTGGTTAGGAGCAACACTTGTTGCCTAAATTTGGATACTTCTCTGCCACTGGTGAGCTGTATTTGGATCAATTAACCTCTTTGTGTCCCAGTTTCTTCATCTAAAGAAAGGAGTAATAAAAATACTATACCATAATGTCTTGAGGATTAAATGGATTTTATATTTAAAACATTGCCTGGCACATAGTGAATCACTGAACAAGTGCTTATCTATATATATAAAAGCCTAAGCGACCTTTATGACCAGTCACTATGATGCTCACTGACCACCAGGGGGCAGACGCTCAATGCAGGAGCTGCCCCCTGGTGGTCAGTGCACTCCCACAGCCAACCTCTCATGGCCGGCCAACCTCCCATGGTCCCTTCCCCTGGCTGGCCAGCTTGATCAGCCCTGATTGGGACTAGGTGAGATGGGCTCCTATTGACCCCCATTGTCAGCCAGGCCAAGAGACCCCACCCATGCACAAATTCTCATGCACCAGGCCTCTAGTATTATATAATAATTTATATAATTATATAATTTATATAATTATATAATTTATATAATTATAAATTATACTAGAGGCCTGGTGCACGAAAATTTGTGCACTAGGAGGGTTCCCTCAGCCCGGCCTGCACCCATTCGCAGTCCAGGACCCCTTGGGGGATGTCCACCTGTCGACTTAGGCCCACTCCCCGGGGGATCAGGCCTAAGCTTGCAGTCAGACATCCTTCTAGCAGCCAGGGAGCCCTCGGGGGATGTCCGACTAAAGGCTTAGGCCCCAAAGGGATCGAGTCTAAACCGTTAGTTGGACATTTTTAGTGCTGCCATGGAGGTGGGAGAGGCTCCTGCCACCGCCACTGCATTGGCCAGCCATGAGCCAGGTTCTGGCTGAGTGGCACTTCCCATATGGAAGTGCACTGACCACCAGGGGGCAGCTCCTGCATTGAGCGTCTGTCCCCTGGTGGCCAGTGCGCATCATAGCAATCAGTCATTCTGCCGTTCAGTCAATGTGCATATTAGCCTTTTATTATTATTATATAGGATGTCCCTATTTCCCCCCTTTTGCCCCCTCTACCCAGCTCTTGCCCCCCACTTCTCTCTGGCCATCACCATACTGTTGTCTGTGTCCATGGGTTGTGCATATATTTTCTTTGGCTAATCCCTTCTTTAAATTTTTATTTTCAAATAAGTGCTTATAACTGCACTATTATATATTTTCTATTATATCATTTAGAATTAGGATTTTTTTAATTGAACCCTTGTAAATTTTAGCACAATTTAATAAATTATGCTAGAAGCAATTAGGAGATTTTTCATGTAATGCAGATACATTTCAATTAATATATTTATTAATTTTTAATTTTTTAATATTTTAATTAGAAATAATCTCATACATGTAAAAAAAACTATAAAGTACTACAGCATATTATATGTACCCTTCACCCAATTTCTTAGGTGTTAATAATTTAAACATAACCATTATACAACTAACAAAATTTGGAATATATTTTTCTTATAATCTCTTTAATGTTACTTAATCCATTTACTTTGTTTTTGTTAATCTTCACCCAAGGATATTTTTCGATTGAATTTTAGAGAGAGTGAAGGGAAAAGGAGAGACACATTCATTGGTTGCTTCTTGCACATGCTCTGATAGAGACTGGGGATCAAGCCAGCAACTGAGGTACATGCCCTTGACTGGAATCTCACCTGGGACCTTTCAGTCCACAGGCTAATGCTCTATCCACTGAGCAAAACAGGCTGCAGCTTAATTCATTTACTTTTAATCTATATGTGTCTTTATATTTAAAGTGGGTTTTGTTTTTGATTCACCCTCATAATCTGTCTTTTAATTGCTGCATTTATGCCACTGACTTTCAGAGTGCTTACTGACAGAGTTACTGCCATATCAGGTGGCTTCCGGGGCTTCTGGGGTGGGCCTGTGGCCCGGGATCGGATCCAATCACAGGCGGCAGGCAGGCGGCTTCTGGGATTGCACACTGGGGCCTGGATGGCGGCTCGTGCTGGCGGCTCGCGCTGTCCCGCTCTGCCTGCAGTATGCAAATTAGCTGGCATCTTTGTTGGTGGTTAATTTGCATATCACACTGATTAGCCAGTGGGAGGCGTAGCAAAGGTACGGTCAATTACCATGTTTGTCTATTATTAGATAGGATACCTTGTTAAGTTTGTTTTTCATGGTAGGAGTTGTACCTTATTTTTAGACAACAGATAGCTCCAGGGTTATTAGGAGGGAAGAGTCAACTCAGAGGTAATATTCTGTGAATATTTCTATGAGACTACACTGGAAACTTAGGGAGGATTTCCCTATGCTAATCTAGGCATTAAACTATCTTTGCTATTTCAACCAACATATTTGTTGTGCCAAATTCTTAACTTTACATTCAGTTATGAAGAACACTATCTTGATAAATCATTCAGCATATATAGGGCATCCCAAAAAATGTACACACACTTTAAATAATTATTAATTCCAATGTTTCTTTCTTTTCAGATTTAACCCATTGGAATTAATTAAAGCATGTGTACATTTTTGGGGACAACCTGTATGTAGTACTTATAGATTAAAAATATGGTTTTCTATCTTTATTTTAAATATATGTTTGTTTTAGGTTATTTTCCTTTGCCCAAGAATCTGACTTGAGTTTTTCAATGAGTTTTCGATATTTGTTTTAACTACACAAGTATTTCATGTTCATCATAAAAATGAGAAAATATAAATAAATGAAAAAATTATTGCCCAGACTGCAACCAAATGATGGCCATTGTTCACAGCTTAGTGTTTGTTCTTTTAAATATTCTTTCTCTAAAGTCCTTCCCCCCTTGTGTAAAAGCAATGCATTGTGTTTTCTCCTAAAGTTGTACTTTAAAATACATATTATTATGTAACCTTAATGCCTCACTGCAATACATCATGAACATATATCTATATCTTTATAGACTTATAGAGTCCTTTTGTAATATTCAATTTTGTGGGTATACCATAATCTCTTATGTCAGGCATTTAATCTGGTTTTATTATTGCACATAATAAACAAAGTTGTGACAAAAATCAAAAGAAAAAAAAGATAGAATATTTTATAAATAATCCCACGATGTCTGACTTCAGAGAATGGATTATAACATAACTGAAGTATTTTTCAAATGTGAATGAGTTCAATGCTCCCACTTAATACATTGTTAAAAAGGTGCTCTTGTATGGCCAGTGTTCCTCAGTGGTTGAGCATCGACCTATGAACCAGGAGGTCATGGTTCAATTCCAGGTTAGGGCACATGCCCAGGTTGTGGGCTCAGTCCCCAGTAGGGGGTGTGTGGGATGTTTCTATCTCTCTCTCCCTCTCTGAAATCAGTAGAAAATATATTTTAAAAAGGAAAAATAAAGCCAGGTTCTCATAGTCTTTAAGTCACTTTGTAACATCTGATGACCTTGATAAAGAATAGTTATATTAATTAGTTGTGACTTCTAGACATAAATTCTGATATGGTACGTTTCTTTCCTGATTACAACTCATTCTATGCTAAAATTAGGTACTGCCAAAGAAAAGAAAAAGAAACACAAATAGACACCTAGTGATTAAACAAGAATTACATTACAAAATGTAATCAGACATATACTTACTGGTTTTGACAAAAAATAGCTTGTGTGGCCTGAATAAAACATCAACTGTATATAAATCTCTCTCAGGGGATCATTTTTTTTTGAGATGATACAAAACTGCATTTCATGTACAATCAGGATTTTTAAAAATATGTTGTTATTTATTTTAGAAGGAGAGGAAGAGAGAGATAAGGAGAGAGAGAGGAGAGAGAGAGAGAGAGAGAGAGAGAGAGAGAGAGAGAGAGAGAGAAACAACAGTCAGTTGCTTCCCTGCATGCATCCAGCCAAGCATCAAACCTGAAACCTGAGCATGTCCCTGGCTGGGAATCGAACCTGTAACTTTTCAGTGCACAGGATGATGCTCAACCAGGTCTCCCTCACCCCTCCAGAATTATTTTAAATCTTTTGAAAGCTCATTTTTATTTAGTTCAGAAAAATTTGCTCTGAATACTTTGGCTGGTTTACATTCCTGCTTAGTGAATACATTTATTTTCATAGAGTTTATTTTCTATGTTCATGGATCTTAGAGCTGGAAGGAGTCTCTTTGACTTCAGAGTTTTAATTTATATTAAAATCAATAAGAAATATATATAATAAGGTATTTTCTAATGAAAAACAATACATCAAAGATGCAAAACGCTGGGAGGCATGTTAAAGGGGAACTGGGAATTAACTCTAGGATGTGGAAAAACACCCCTAAGCACAAATCAGCATTTCATAGCCAGTGATATATGTATAGTTTATTGGGTATTACTAGAAAGGAGTTCACAATCAAGGATGTGCATAATAAATTCTGCCACCGCTGCACTTGTTGGCGATCACTTTCAGCCACATCAAGTCTCCAGATAAATGTGTTCTGTCTGAACCAACTCTAACAGGAACCCAGACAGCTAACCTGTGTGTGCTTTTGTAATTAAGAAGCTGAAGGTCTTCCTCCTTAGAAAACCAGGACAAAAAATAACTCAGAGCTCCTCCTCCCGCACTCTACCTGGAACCCTGCTGCACTCTGCAGCCAACATAAGGGTAAGAGCTTATACCTCCGTTATACCCTTATTTATAAATGAAAAACAAACAAACCAAAGACCTGATTTTTAGGGTGAACTAGAATTCCATTTTTGTGGATTTTACAGGAATTGAAAGCACAGACTTTAAAAATTTTGTTTTGCTAAAACCTTCAAGAAAACATACACAACACCAAATTAGGCTCCGTGGAATGTGACCCAAAGAACAAAGCTAAGGAAGTTGACTTCGATCCTAAACTTGTTTATTATTTCTCTCTGAGAACCTCATCCACCAATCCCCAATGTTTCTCTGCCAACCTTTATTCTTACAGTTTTTCTAAGCAATTACACATCCTGTAGCAACAGTTTCCTTCATTAATCCTTTTGGGGAAAAGTAATGTCAGATAAGTAACACCTGCTTCCTTGAGTTAAATCAGGATGCACATGGTCCATCTGCAATGCTAAGCTGTGGCCAAGAAATTTCAGAGGCAACTGGACAGTCAGTAACCTCTACTCAAATACAAATGCAACACCATTTGCTAGACGATTGCAGTGGTTCGTAACCTTGGGTAAACAAGGTTGAATGCTGTCGGTTTTAATTTTTTCTCTTTTTTTATTGAGACAAAATTTATATATAAAAAGTCCATCTATAAGTTTGACAAATGTATTGTGTCCACCACCATCAAGATGTGGAATTTTCACCACTCCACAAGGTTTCCTCATGCCTTCTTCCAGTCAATCCCCTCCTTCCATCCCCAGCCACCGGAAACCACAGATCTGTTTTGTTTCCATAGTTTTGATGTTTCTAGAATGTCAGATAATGAAATTATACAGTATATGTCTTTTGTGTCTAGCTTTTTAACTTAGTATGGTACTTTCAAGAATCATCGGTTTTGGTGCATGTATCAGTAGTCTGTTCCTTTTTGTTGCTGAATAGCATTCCATGTGTGGGTAAATCAGAACTTGTTTATTCATTCACCAGCTGAAGTGCATTTCAATTGTTCACAGTTTGGGGCATTTACCACTTAAGCCGCTACAAAGATTTACATACAGGTCATTGTGCGACATGTGTTTTCAATTCTCTTGGCTATGTGTCTGGTGTATATAGTTAAATGCATGTTTGCCTTTATATTAAAAATGCTCAACTGTTTTTTTCAGAGTGACTGGATCCTTTTGCATTCCCCCAAGCAATGAATGAGAGTTTGTTTTTCTACATCCTTACCAAAACTCGGCATGATTGGTCTTTTTATGTATTAATAATTCTAGTGTTTGGATGGTAGTATCTCATATTGGTTTTAAACATTTGCATTTTCCTCGTGATTAAAAATTAGGAGCACATCTTTTGTGTGCTTATTTATCATTCTTATATCTGTTGTGGGTTGTTTGCCTTCTTACAGCATTTCATAAGTTAAGGGTGTGTTTCTTCTCTACCGTGGTCAGCAAACTGCGGCTCGCGAGCCACATGCAACTTTTTGGCCCCTTGAGTGTGGCTCTTCCTAAGCCTTAGGAGTACCCTAATTAAGTTAATAACAATGTACTTACCTATATAGTTTAAGTTTAAACAATTTGGCTCTCAAAAGAAATTTCAATCATTGTACTGTTGATATTTGGCTCTGTTGACTAATGAGTTTGCCGACCACTACCCTAGAAGTTTTGTCGTTTTAGCTCTTACATTTAGGTGTATGATCCATGTTGAGTTCATTCTTGTTCATGGTAAGAGTTGAGGTTCATTCTTTTTGCACGTGGATGTCCTCTGGTATTGTGCCACCATGACTGTGGGCTAGTGTGGAGCTTGGGGTCTTGGAGGAGGGTGTTCACTGTGCTCCTGCATCACCCCCACCCTGCAGCAGGCCCTGCACACCTGCATCGTATAAGGCTGCTCTCTCCATGCTCCTGCCCCTCCCTTAACGCACCACCTTGTGAGGCTGCTGGGCAAAGGGGGTGGTTTCTCATTTCTCAGACTCCACCCTCAATCTCAGGCAGACCCTGTACACCTGAGCCTCAGGAGTGGTGTTTTCTCAGCAGCCCTGCCGGCTTCTCATGCACTTGGAGAGTGACACTTCTCCCCCCTGGTGTCAGCTAAACTCTGTCATTAATTGGCGGAAACCTTGGGTGTGAGTAAGGTTCTCTCCCTCCGGTTTGGCAGCCGAATATGGCCTTGCAAAGGGCAGAAGTCTCGGCACAAATAGGATTTTTGCTGCGGCTGATCTTTGCTGGGTTGGGATGGAAGATTTCCTGTCCTACCCCAGAGGGAGCAACGAAAGGTCAGCTCTGGGACCTGGGCTTTTCCCATTCTCCAGTGGTAGGTGCCTTTTACTTCCTATTTTCATATTTAAAAGGGGTTGAGGACACAGGAGGTTCGGGGCCTGTCTGTAGCTGCGGCCAATCATTTCCTGATGTTCATAGAGTTTCTGGAGAATGAATGGGATTCTGAAGAGACCCCTGCTCCACTCTCAATCTTTGGCAAACCTTGCACACCTTGTGTTACTGAAGGAGGCACAATGGCCGTTTGTGCTGCCTCTGATGTTCCTCAGGAGCGCTTGCTGGAGAACCGTGGGAAATATTCCAGTGGATATAGACGCCCCATATCTGGGTTCCCAGAGATCCTGAACTGTCAGTCTTGCCCTTAGTTTAAGAATCCATTACAATTGCAAGAGGTAAAGGAAGGCTCACATCTCCGGGCAGCTTCGTGTCTCATGACCTTTGTCCTTCTCTCTTCCACCCTTCTCCTCACAGAGACTGCCCCCCGCCCCCCCGCCTCATCTATGGATGATCTGTTCTCCTCTCATGGAATTTCTAATGTTTCTTTCACTTTACAGTCGGCTGCTCAGCTCATCTAGCTTTGTTTTTCCTTGCTCAGAGTATAAATACTTTCCCTTCTTTTTATCACACGGTATGCTTGGCGTCTTGAAAGGCTAGTACCCATTTTTAGATTGTCAAAGAATGGACCAGAGAACCATCTTCTGCAAGAGCTGGTTTTCAAGTTTTCAGGGACATACAGACACACTTATTTGGGGGAACTCGTGTTGTAGTTTCATATGTGAAAGCTGTGTTGGAAGAGGAGTCTGTGCAACACAGGTGTGCACAGTGGTGGTCACTGGCTGACAGCGGCCACTTCTACGGTCCCTCAGTGGTGTCCCAGCAAGTCGACCCAGCAGGTAACAGATGAATAGGATTTATTTTCCCCTAAATACCTGAATTGGGTCCCTCTTCTTATTTTAGAGGAGTTTTCAGGATTAAGCAGACATCAGTGGCCTTGAGAAGAATTATTTGGGATTTATTTCTATAATAATTTAATGCTTTAGGTACATTTTTTAGTATAAAAGGGAGAAAAGAAGAGGAATGTTGTATATGGGAGGCATCATACTCACTCTTTTGCGTGTTTATTTTAAGCATTTTTGTGTATCCCTTTGTATATTGCAATTGGCTGAAGTCCACAAAGATGGGCTTTCTACATTCAGCTGCTGCAGTGTTCAGATAATTTCAATGAACTGTTAGGAATCAGTTTGCAGGTCAACAGTTTCTCTGTAAAGGGACAAAAAAATTGCAAAAGCAATGTTGCTTTGCAGAGGGGAGTCCCACAAACGCTGCTATGGGTGGGATGGGGCTGGTGCTGTGTAACTAGTGTTTGGCTTTCTTTTCAAGTGGGGGCAATGGGGAGAGAACCTAGACTGAGGCAAGTTCTCTTCCCCAGCCCTTGTCTGTCTGTGGTGGTTTCTGTTTCAGGGAGGTGTGGTGGGATCATAAGTCATTCCCCTCCCCTTCTAGGCCTCCTGCTGTAAATGGAGGACCTGTCTGGTTTCTGGTTTGGCTGGGGTCCCATAAGGGTATGGGACCCTTCAATAAAGGATAGCAATCAGAGAAAAAAAAGTGTTGCTGAATTTATTTATTTTCTCCATTGATTTTTTAGATAGAGTGGAAGTGTGGGAGGGATGGGAGAGGGAGGGGGAAGAGAGAGAGAGAGAGGGAGAGAGAGAGAGAGAGATAGATAGATAGATATGGATGTGAGAGAGACACATTGCCTCCCACACACACCCTGACTAGGGCCTGGGATCAAACCTACAACCCAGGCACATGCCTTTGACTGGGAATTGAACACTGCATGGGCTTATGCTCTAACCACTGAACACCCTGGCCAGGGCAAAATGTTGCTGAATTTCATATTCCCCAGTTTAGAAATTAAAATGCAGAGAAACGAATTCTGCGCCGGGAAGCGAGGCGGGCGGCGGCGGCTGCGCTGGGCTGGCGGGCGGGGGTGGCGATTCCACGTGCTCCACGTGCTCCCCGCGGCCGGTTGGAACCGTTGGCGACGCCGGCTGGGAGGCAATGCTTGCTGTCTTCAGTTGGAGGGACTGACTTTTCACACGGTGTATTTTTGACAAGATTTAAAGCCTATCTTGGATAGAGAATATTTAATCATTTAGCTAAAAATGCTATTTTTTTACATGCAATGCATGTGGTGAATCAGTGAAGAAAATACACGTGGAAAAGCATGTGGCTGTTTGCAGGAACTGCGAGTGCCTTTCCTGCATTGGCTGCGGTAAAGATTTCTGGGGCGAGGACTACAAAAACCATGTGAAATGCATAAGCGAAGACCAGAAGTACGGCGGCAAAAGCGATATCAAACAGCAGGCGTGGGTGCAGAAAGTTAATGAATTAATAAAAAGACCCAATGTCAGCCCCAAAGTGAGAGAACTTTTAGAGCAAATTAGTGGTTTTGACAACATTCCCAGGAAAAAGGCAAAATTTCAGGAACCAGCCAGTAAAGGGCAAGAGCAAAAGCCACTCAACCAAGTGGCAAAACCACCTGCAGAAACCACCACCACGGTGGCACCTTCCAAAGCCAATGACACCAGGCACGGACAAGCAGAGGCAAAGAAGAACAAGAGAGAGAGGAAGGAAGAGCGGCAGAAGAAAAGGAAAAAAGAAAAGAAAGAACTAAAATTAGAAAACCACCAGGAGAAAACCAAGAGTCAGAAGTCTAAAAAGGGCAAAATGAGGCCTGAGGCCGAGCAGGAGGCGGGAGGGGTGGGTGCGGCCCCGAAGGGAACAAGAGCCAGGGGCCAAGGAGCAGGGGCGAGTGTGCAGTGAATGGAGACGTGGACAAGGAAGAGTCAAACATGGGAAAAAGGAAGCGGAAGGTTTCCGAAGTTGAAGCATATTCTAAGAAGAAAAAGATTAAGTTCCCAGGACTGGCTGAAGGCGGAGAAACAGAAAACCATGAAGCTCCTGCAAAAGGTGAATTCAATTGGAAGGGGACTATTAAAGCAGTCCTGAAGCAGGCCCCAGACAATGAAATAGCAGTCAAAAAGCTAAGGAAAAAGGTTTTAGCTCAGTATTACGCGGTGACAAACCAACACCACAGGTCTGAAGAGGAGCTCCTGGCCATCTTCAACAAGAAAGTCAGCAAGAACCCCGCCTTCAAGTTACTCAAGGACAAGGTCAAACTTTTGAAGTGAACATTTTTATATTTAATAAATTGAGTCCATTCTGTTGATTTCTTCCTTTGACGGCTGTTTGTAAGACATGTAATAAATAATAACAACTCAAATTTTGTTTTCTTATAAGAAAAAAATATATTTTTGGTAGATCTTTTATGAGAAAATCAACTTTATTGTCCTGAAAAAAAAAAATTAAAATGCAGTTGTCATTTGCAGGAAATTACTGAGAAACTATTCCACACTGTCTCATCTATCTGTTCATGTGCATAAACCAGTTAGCATATTTTTTAAGTGTCTAAAAGTGGATAATCAGTGATCACCTAAAATAATTGGTTAAACTGTCAGCCTTTAAATTGACCCTATTGGCTCTATATGCCTCATTAAGTGTAATGTTTAATTACATTAACCTTTTCATTCACTCATATTTGTACATTACATACTGTGTTCAGGCAGATTTGCAGTAATTCAAACGTAAATCAGATATAAACTCTATATTCAACAGTTTATAACTCATTAAGGATGCTATGAACCCAAATAATTACAAGACAAATTAGAAAGTTGTAAGTTGAATACGAAATCACTTGTTATGGGCCTTAGAGGTATGACAGATGCATTCCAGATGGGAAAGTGAAGGAAGACTTTGTGGATAGGTGACACTTGGCTTCAAACAACAGATGAGTTTGGAGGTGTGGAGGTAATGAAGAAAGGCTTTCCAAACAAAGCAAAGAACAGGTTTCTGGCAGCTTTTAGAAATGGTGTTGGAACAAGAGAGACTTATTAGTATTTCAGGTGCCAGGTCTGAAATGAATGTCCTCCAGGATAACAATGCCATGGAAAACACACCAGGCACCCGCTGTGCCCAGGGCCTGTTCTTACAACTCCCTTTCATCTGCATGGCTTGTCCGGGTTCTGTAGAAGGCCAATACCGTACTGGTGCACTGAACTCTACCTCCGCTTTCTCCCTCAAAATATTTCTCTTAAAATTTTCCCCATCTCTCATCATCATTTTTCTCTTTTTTCTGCATCGTGCCCATTCACAAATATGCTACACAACAACAAACAATCACACACACACACACACACACACACAAAACAACCCCTTTCTGGATCAGTTTGGTCTCACTGCACACCAAAAATTCAGTGGCTCAAAATCAGCATCCATTTTTAGCTCGCAGTTCCATGGTTGGCTATTTAGGTTGGGCTCAGTCGGTCAGTTCTGCGCTTTACTGAGCTGGCTGGTGCATCATGTTGCTTCGCTCGGTGGTTCTGCCTTAGGGGGTGGGTGTCTGCACTCTGAGTGGCAGAGGATGTAAAATACAAAATGGAATCTATCTCAATAACTTCTTATAGTGATTGCATAATGAAATAATATATTGGGTTAATGTAATATTTTGTAATGTTATATGATATGGGATAGTATATGATAGTGGGTTAATATAAAATGTGTAATTTAAATCAAATTTAACATTTTGTTTTACTTTTCACAAATGTGGCTACAAGAAAAATGTTTATTGCATCCATGACTCACATTGTATTTCTATGAGATAGCAGTAATCTAGGGCTTGCGACTAGATCATTTTGGATCAGCAGCTTAGCAACCTCTTGTTAGAAACACAGAATAAATGTCAGTGCTTCTTAGATCAGAATCCACATTGTTGCAGATCCCCAAGTACCTCATATGCAAATTAAGATTTAAGAAGCCGTGACCTAAGGGACATAGAAGATCATAATAGTGATGTTACAAGGGAGATGAGAGAGCATAATATAATCTACTCTCAGGGAATTAATTGAGTGGTATTGTTACTGTTGGTTTAGCACTGCTCTAAGTGCTTTAGGTGTATTAGCTTGTTTAATAAGGTATAATAGAGAAGAATGTTTATGATGATCAGACAGCATACAGAAAAGTTTACATGAAAATTCATATTTAGAGAATAGCTCCTGTAGATTTTTAAAATTCTTTTTAAAGCTGTTGATCATAATTAAAGCACTGAATGATACATAAAATATAATGCAATGCAGGTGATATGATGATTAAGGCGAAGAAAGGTGATTATTAAAAGATGGCAGGAGCCCTAGTTGGTTTGGCTTAGTGGATAGAGCGTCAGCCTGTGGACTGAAGGGTCTCGGGTTTGACTGAGAGCCCAGTCAAGGGCAAATGCCCGGGTTGAGGGCTCGATCCCCAGCAGGGGGCGTGCAGGAAGCAGCTGATCAATGTTCTCTTTCATCATTGATGTTTCTATCTCTCTTTCCCTCTCCCTTCCTCTCTGAAATCAATAAAAACATATATTTTTTAAAAAGATGGCAAGAAAGAATTATATTTCTTAATAGCAGAATAAAAAGTCAAATAGTATTTTTACAGGAGATATTTCAAAATAACAAACCATTTCCTAGATTGTTTAGAAGGTGGCATTGGGAGTTCCACAAATGTGCCATGAAACGAAACACAGGATAATCTGCAATTATTTCTTGCTATTTTCCCCAGGCAGTGCTATAAAATTGGGTAAAAATGCACTTCAAATATAAATGGAAAAGTCTGCATTTCCCTATAATCTATTTTAAAGGCAAATATGAAACACACACTTATCCTTGTCAAAGAGAACCTGGTGATATAAAAATTCCAGAGGAGGGCAGCAAAGATAAAAAGAAAAAAAAACTTAGGTGGAAAAAAACACATTCTTATTTTTCAAATTTCAAATTTTTCACAATAGGAAGTATCACTGTGATGGAGCATTTATTAGCTTTAAATTATTAATTTGTTTCCTAAAGTAAGAAAATAATGAAAGCACATAGTTAATCTGTCTATCTTTCTTGGTCTGTCTCTTTGGTCCCTTTGAAAGTCCTATACATATTCATACTCCTAAAGAGTATTACAATAGCATTATCCCAGCTGAAAAGTATACTATTTTAGTTACTTCTTTATTTGATACTTATTGAGTGTTTATACTATGCGCTCTGTTGTTTTAGGTGGTAGATATCTGATGCACAATTTCATTGAAGAAACAATGCCTGATTTAATAAAGTTCAAACCTGGTGAGCGAATTATAGACTTAATCTGTAAATTGAAATGGATTAACCATTATACTGATGACAGCACATATACTTTGATATGAGTATGAAATGAAGCTATGGTTGGCCAATCAGAACTTGAATTTAACTCTGAATATACGCATGGAAAAAATAGTTTGGGGAATAATTTATAATGGTCAAAACATCAAAAAGTTTAAAAATGAGTTTTATAAAAGATTTAAGTTTATGTCAGTGTCATTAGACAACAGAATGGTTATGGTAATAACAGACTAAATTTAAAACCTCGCTAAGAGAAGCTGAATTTTAATTTAGTTCCCAACTCTTAGCAAGCTTGATACTCTGAGATATGACATAGTTTCTTTTGAGCCTTAAGTTTTTGAGCTTATATGAAACTAGAGGCCTGGAGCATGAAATTTGTACATGGGGGTTGGGGGGTTGCCCTCAGCCCAGCCTTCACTGTCTCCAATCTGGGACCCCTCGGGGGATGTCTGACTGCCAGTTTAGGCCCTATCCCTGGGGATTGGGCCTAAACTGACTGGCTCCTAATCGCTCATCACTGTCTCCAATCTGGGACCCCTTGGGGGATGTCTGACTGCCAGTTTAGTCAGGCATTCCTCTCACAGTCCTGGACTACTGGCTCCTAATCGCTCATCTGCCTGCCTGCCTGGTCGCCCCTAACTGTCCCCTGCTGCTGGCCAGGTCACCCCCAACTGACCCCTCCCTGCCAGCCTGGTCATCCCTAACTCCCCCCCCCTGCTAGCCTAATCGCCCCAATTGTTACCCCTGCCATCCTGGTCGCCCCCAACTCCCCCCCTGGCTGGTCTGGTCGCCCCACGAAGCCTGCTTGTTCAGTCATTTGGTCGTCCCTCACTAACCCCCCTGCTGGCCTGGTCATAGGCAGCCATCTTGTGAGGGCCTGAGGATCAATTTGCATATTACCTCTTTATTATATAGGATTAAAAGGCTGTTTGGTTTCTATTTCAAATTTCAGACGACAGCATGTGTTCTTTCCACTGTGAATGAGTCTGCTATTTACACAGTGTTATCTATATTTTGCTATTAAGCCTAGAAATCTTTGGAGTACACCTATAAAACACTGAATGGTCATAAGCCTGTAAAACACATTAATATGGTGTTATTTAACACATGTATTATAATTTCAATAATCCTACATAATTGTGTATACCATTATATATATTCAGCTGTCTTTAGACTTTATACCCACTCTGATAAGGGTTCAAATTTAATCATTCTGTGTTTGACTATGCTCTTTCTGATGAATTGAAGTCTGATAGTAGAGTCAAAATCCATTTTTTAAGGGAAGTTTATAAAATACAAAGCAACACATCTTTTCAAAATGAAGAAAAGGGAATGAAGTACAAGTTTTGTATTATGATATTCAATCCTTTCAAAAATCAGGCTTATTTCTGGATTTCTAAACTCATCTTCCACCTTATCCTCCCTTTATCTTAGGCACTTGCCTTACTGGACTACCTGCCCAGAGCCCCAAAAACCCAATATACTCCCCTTCTTCTCACAATTTACCTCAAGCTCTTTTCATAGGCCTAAAATAACCTTGCCTCTCTTTTTTACCCTTTGAGATCCTATATGACTATTACATTATATTAATGCCAGCCACACCCACTAAATTTAATTCACCAAATCATTTGATATCCTTTATGGCTAAGACCAAATGTCACTCCTTCCAGTATGGGTTATGGTAAAACATTTTTGCGAAATTCTCATTGATCCACAAGTCTGTCCTTCTCTGTGCTCCCAGGTCACTTGCCTGGTCCTTTCATCATGGGGTTTAATTAAGCGATTTTAGCTGCTCAGTGGGAGGGTCCTTATGTTCTTCATCTAAGTGTCATCAATCTACCTAACAGAATTTTTACTGGAAGTGTCTTGAACAAATGAATAGAGAAACACATGACAATCATCCTAACTTCTTTAACCTGTGGTCTAGAGAATTGTGTCGTGGCTGCTCACGAAATGGTAGTTGCCTATTTTATAAGGCAATGTCAGAGGCAGGGCAGAGAAATCACTGGGCACCTTAGGCGTTGGGATCAGAGGAACCTGGGGTCATTCCCTCGCACTGTCACTTACTGGCAAGAAGATCCAGCAGGTACTTTTACCTGTTTGAGCCTTGGTTTTCTCAAAGACAAAATGGGGATCATACATCTTACATACTAGTTAGGCTTATTGTGAATATTAGAAATAAATAGATAAAATTCTTAGAAATGATAATTATTATATTAAGATTAATTAACTAAACAATAATGTGCTCAGGATAGTAGAAGGTTTCTGTTGATTGAAAATTGTAAATTAAAAAGAAATAAAGACTCATCATTTTCAAATGATAAACTCTAGAAATACACTTGATTAAGTAAATCCATTAGTCTTCCAGGGAGAATAAAAACTCGTTCTTTTGTGATTTGGTTGGTATCCTCTGAACCATTAAGTTGCAGCCCATTATTGGTTGGTGAAATAAATTTAGTGAGTAAGGCTGGCATTAATATAATGTAATAGAAGTGCATTCTTATTAATAATAAGAATGGTTTTACAGGTAATGTAGTTAAATTATATACATATTCACATGTTTGTTTTGGATAGATAAATCAAATGTGGCAAAAATGTTTGCAGAACACGTTTCTGCAGGATATCTATAAAAAGAACTTACTGGGAACTTTCTCTCAGAAGTAACCATTAGAGAAAGGGTTAAGGAGTACTGGCTGGTTAAGACATTAGCATGTAGGGAGTGCCAGCAGTATTTGAAATCCTAAGACTTTCCAAGCTAAAAATACATTGTGCATAATTCAGGTATTTTTGATGATTCACTGACCTTGTATAAACATTGCAAGCCACATAGTCATTATCATGATTATCAATTATTAGTGTACAGCAGTTTTCTGGAGTGATCCAGCTAATAGTGTGCTTTAGTTAATAAGACTCGAGAGTTTCCTATATATGGACATAAGCCATGTTAAAATTAAAGAATTATTCTTTTCCCAAAAGTTTATCGAGAGTGTGTTCTGTTACCCTGAATACAGAGGGAGCAATTAGCCCATTTTACTTCAAAAAAAAAAGGAGGAAAGAAAATATTAGATAATGAAAGAATAGAAGGCCTGTCTTGGGCCAGAGGTTAATTGTGGTTCATAAGCCACATTCATTTATACAAATTTTTTTCTTTTGATTTTTCTTGTTTCAGTGAAAATTATTTTTTGAAATAAATTACTTTTATATGAAATCATGCTATGGAAGCAACTTTTTACCCAAACGATCATAGTGTGCCAGGAGAAACTACTTTGTATTTAGATAGTTAATTGTAATCATCATGCTATGATGCTACAGTGTATACAATAGATTTTTGTTTATAGGAATTAAGTAAAACATATGACATTTTGCTTGTGGACATCTGTTTTTATTTGCATTTGATAAACTTAATTAGAAAGTGTTAAAAAGAGAACTAGGGAAGAAACTCACAATCTATCACTGAAAACATTGGGAAGCATCCTATATAATAAAAGGCTAATATGCAAATCAACCGAACAGCAGAATGACCGGTCACTATGATGTGTACTGACCATCAGGGGGCAGCCGCTCAATGCAGGAGCTGTCCCCTAGTGGTCAGTCTCCCACATGGGGAGTGCCACTCAGCCAGAAGCCAGGCTCATGGCTGGTGAGAGCAGTGGTGGTGGCGGGAGCCTCTCCCGCCTCTGTGGCAGCGCTAAGGATGTCCAACTGCCAGCTTAGGCCCACTCCCTGGAGGGCTCCCGGACTGCAAGAGGGTGCAGGCCAGACTGAGGGATGCCCCCCCCCATCCCAGTCCCCTGAGTGCACAAATTTTGTGCACCAGACCTCTAGTATAAGATAAAGCCCTTGACAATAGAAAAAGGAAGCCAATGAAACTCCTTGTCTATTATATGCTTTTCCATGCTGAAAATGTATTGACTTGTACATATCATCTCCAAAAGAATGTTCAGTTGGAAATGCATGAAATCTGAAGAACATCTCAGATTTCTTGCAGCATTAAACTTTGTTTTGAATGCTACTCAGAACATCCCTTAACGAAGAAAGCCACAATCTGAAAGGATTTGGTAAAGTAATGGATGATTTGTAACCACGAGCAAGAGAAAAATACAAAGTAGTACCTTGATCAATCAGTTTCACCAAGTCCAGAATTATTGACATTTCTTTTATAACTTAGGAGACAGTCATAGAAGAGCTGGCAATAATTGAAAGAGATTGTTCTTATTTCTGAGTGAAGCCAGCTTCACATTTTCATCTGCTGTATGCATACTAATGTCATTAAGGAAGAATTCCTATTTTTTTTTGCATCACTTTGGAAATATTCAAGGATTTTTCAAATGGTATAAAGTTTCTCTGCCAAGCAAAATTAGGTCTGTATGAAACTCTCAGAATTTTGTGTGTGAGGTAGCACCTCAAGAGCTTGGCAGCCTTTATTCTTCATGACTTTTGTGAAGAAAACTCTCACTCACCATTATGATTTAAGACTTTTCTACATTTGTGTACATTGTAATAAAAACAATACTGCCATCAATCCTGAAATAAGGTTTTTCTCCTTCCGTGGAAGTTGCTGACAATGCGAGAACTTAGGCCATAAATCATCCTCTTGTCAATAAACGGGACAAAAAGAAAAGCAGCTCTTATCTGAGTTACAGAAGTTTACTGACTGCTGATGGGTCAGATCTTGAAGTGCTTCACTGATCTTCAGGCAGAAGTTTCACTCTTTCTGAATCTCACAAAATGCCTCTGAATAATTTGACAAGAATTCTTTCAGTCATAACACAGCATCTGTAAGATTCAGCCTTATGAAAATATTCATTCAGTGTTTTTATGAGTAAAGAGATACATCTATGGTTTGAGGGTCCTACAGTCAGTGTGATGGATGTTGAGGAAACTCTCAGATCTCTTTTGGGAAACTGACACTCAGTGAAGAGAGACCTTAGGAAACTGTTGGGTGAGATTTCCTGTGTTGCCAATGTGCTTTCTTGGCTGGTTCAGAGGGTGACCATAATTCGATGTCTTTGCCTATAGAAATCTACAGACACCTGGAAGCGGGCAGCACACTTGAGGTTTACTTCTGCTGAGACCTCTTGTTCAAAATATGGATTTTTCCCTTCTTCCCCGACATGGTTTGGTAAACACTGAAGAGGCAGACGACATGAAAGACTCCATTGCAAGGTCACTGTGCACAGCCATAGGCAGTGGCCTTACGTCAGTAATTTGAAGCCAAGGAATTACTTTAGTTCCAATAGTTTTGAAGGGTTCCAGAGCCCCTGCATGGACACCCCCTGCATGATAAAGAGAACTGTAGGAGGTCTATGTCTCTGTGACCTTATGTCCTTATGTGGATCCAGGCATTGAGGACTCACTCACATCAGCTTAAACTACAAGATGAACAGAATGTAAACTTAGGTAAAAGATAACACATATTTCCATGTAAAGGCCATGCCGTACTCTATATTTCTTCAAGTTCTGAAATTTCTTTTCTCACCTAAACATTTTTGGTTATCCAGATACATTCAGGCAATCAATAGCTACAACATA
Organism: Myotis lucifugus; assembly: GCF_000147115.1. Classification (NCBI taxonomy): domain Eukaryota; kingdom Metazoa; phylum Chordata; class Mammalia; order Chiroptera; family Vespertilionidae; genus Myotis; species Myotis lucifugus. The sequence goes on from NW_005871127.1 coordinate 1,849,456, forward strand.
GATAACAACTACCCAAGAAACTCACAAATGGAACACTTCAGAAGATTTTGGTAAAAAAACACAAGTATTGTAAATTATATATGAAGGCTAAATTATAGTGATGTATTTTCAGAAACATCTTTTTTTTTCCCTGTAAAAAAAAGACCAGGCTTAAGAAAGGGAACAGAATGGAGTTGAACTGCAGAGCTCCCAATGAAATTTCACCAACTTTTAAATAATTTTTGGGGTCTGATGTTAGAGATGCACTGGTAGATTGATTGCAAAAATGACCACTGTATTCCACTGTTCCTTGTATCCATGCTATAGGTGAGATCCATTTTCATACCCTAAATCTAGGCCAGCCTATAACTTCCTTGAGCTAAACCATATAGTAGAAATGAGGGTATGATAATTCTGAATTGAGGCCACCAAAGACCATGCAAGTTTCCACTCACCTAACTTATCTGCTGAATGCAGGTGCATGAAAAAGTCCAGCTGAGATCAGCTGAGCCCAGCCACAGCTTGCCCATAAATTTATAAGAAATAATAAGTGATTGGTGTTTTAAGACATCGATTTTGGGGGCAATTTGTTACTTGGCTATAACTCAATGAAACAGAGTTCCAAATAGAGTGTAACTAAATTTAAAAATAAGAGACTTAGCCCTGGCCGGTGTGCCTTAGTTGGTTGGGTGTCAGCCCATACACCAAAGGGTTGCTGGTTCCATTACTGATCAGGGTACATGCTCAGGTTATGGGCTCAATCCCTGGTAGGGGTTGTGAAGGAGGCAGCCAATTGATGTTTCACTCTCACATTGATGTTTCTCTTTCTCTTCCCCTCCCTTCATCTTCCTCTAAAAATCAATAAAAATATTTTAAAAAATAAATAAAATAAGAGACCGAGTAGTAGTAATAGTTGCCATGTGAAGTATAGCATCTACAAGTCACTTTGTATCTATTCTTTTTAACTCCAGTGTAGAACATTCTTTCCCATGTTCTACACTGCATCTCTATGGTAACATACCTAAATTCTTAAGCTCTATCTGGTCATTTCCCCCAAATGTACTTTTTATTTAAGAAAGAATCCTCTATGTAAATTTCTCAAGAAATTTAAATATATTGAAAGATATGAGGGAAATGCTTATTAAATGTTTAACCCATCTTATACATCTTCTATAACATTTTTTCACCTTGGAGATTGTACACATGAAATTGCTTCTCACTTCCTACACATGCATATCAAAAGCAAGTCAAAACAAAATTTCCTAATGACAAAGTGACTCTGGAAACTTTTTACATACTTTATAATCCTCAGAGAATTTTTGTAATTCCCCTAACAAATAACAAATTTTAGTTGCTCTAGACACATGTAATAGCATCGCTCAAATGATGAATTAGGCAGGAAGTAATTTATTACAGTTTTGTCTGATATATATCAAACAGACGATCATGAACACCTAGGAGGAGATGCCCAATATAGAATGAAGAGAGAGACAGCATTGGATAAAAATAGTAAGTTACCTTTTCCAGGCTCTGGCTAAATACTAAATGTGTTTTTTGGAAGATGATGCAAATAATTGAATCATTTAAGAAGAAGGAGAAGGAGAAGGAGAAGAAGAAGAAGAAGAAAATCTTAAGTGTCTGTTGTTCTTGCACATTACCTTCTTAGCTTTCCCCCCAAATGTTTCCTTGTTTTAGTATGATGTGGAGGAAACCCAAAGCCTTTGCAAATATAAGTAAAGATTGGAGGGAAAGTGGAGAGAGAGAAAAGAAGAGATGGGAAGAGAAACCAAGTGTAACAATTTTCTAAAAATTGTCTGGAAGGAAAATACCTACCTTAATGCAGCAGCCATAATGATCAAGGAGAGAGTTCAAAGAGAAATGCTTTTTTTTTCACTTTGTACAGCCTATTGTTAAGACCACAAACTCCACTCTAAGCTGGATGTCAAAGCATGGTGTTGGTTGGTACATCTACACAAAAAGCTGTCTTTTGTGCTTTATCAGTACTCTCCACAGACTACATCTACACAAAAAGCTGTCTTTTGTGCTTTATCAGTACTCTCCACAGACTGAGATTGAACTCATACCAATGTGGAAAGCATCCAGATTCAATAGATAACTGTCCTCACCCCTATATTCATTGCCCCATTATATACAATAGCCAAGATTTGGAAGCAGCCCAAGTGCCCATTAGTAGATAAGTGGATAAAACAGCTGTGGTACATTTACAAATGGAATACTACTTGGCTGTGAAAAGTAGGGAAATCTTACCTTTTGTGACAGCATGGATGGACCTGGAGAGTATTATGCTAAGTGAAATAAGCCAGTCAGAGGAAGACAAGTACCATATAATTTCACTTATATGTGGAATCTAATGAACAAAATGAACTAACAAAATAGAAAAATAGATAACAGACAACAGACCAACAGCTGTTAGGAAGGAGGGAGTTTGGGGGGCTGGGTGAAAAAGATGATGGGATTAAGAGGGGGGAAATGTCATAGACACAGACAATGGAATGGTGGCTACCAGTGGGAAAGGGGCTGGGGAAGGTAAAAGAGAGTAAAGGCAGGATAAATGATGCTGGAAGGAGACTTGACTTTGGGTAGTGACCACACTATACAATGTACAGATAATGTGTTATAGAATTGTACACCTGAAACCTATATATATTTTACTAGCCAATGTTACCCCAATAAACTCAATTAAAAGAAGAGATACGTGACCTGAGTATTCAAATTGTCTCTGAAGTCTAAAGCAGTGATTCCCAAAGTAGGTGCTACCGCCCCCCGGTGGGTGCTGCAGAGATCCAGGGGCGTGGTGATGGCCACAGGTGCATTTGGGGGCGATGAGTAACTGCTATTAAAATTTAAAAAAAATTAATTTCCAGGGGCTGAGTAATATTTTTTTCTGGAAAGGGGGCGGTAGGCCAAATAAGTTTGGGAACCACTGGAAAGGCACCTGGGCACACTGGGTACTGATAGTTAGCTAGAGTGAATTTCAGCCTGTTCAATTGTAGTTTACTTGGATGCTAGGAATTCCCCAGGTTATATATGTGTGTACACACACATACATGTAAAAGCCTTGGGACTGTAAGTTTAGTATTCTTTGCCATTTTGGTTAAACTTTTTGAATAAATTCCCTTCAGCCCAGCTAGGAAAAACAAAAGACATTAGAATTTTGAATCCACTTTGTAACCATATCTGTGGAATTATTGAATCTAACCCTGTATGTGTTTTTTGGAATTGGATTTTGCTTTTGACTCCAGACTGCTCAGATGAGTGGGGATGATGTCTGGGGTAACCAAATTCTCCTCATTGCCAATGCTCTTGTAGCTCATTTAGGCAGCCTGTTACTGAAATTGTCTTACAGCAAGAACGACACCAACAGGTTCAGGTTCTGGTGAATATCTTACTGTGGAAATCCAAGTTGAAATAGTGGATTAGGATTCAACTTAATAGTTATTCCATCTACTGCTCAGGGTTTTGAATGACATGGCTTCTGCAGAACTCCATTCTGGAGCAGGAAGAGTAAAGATATATTTTTCAAGTGGTTAATCATCTACTTCCCTTGAACTTCTCAAAGCTCTCTGGAGGGACAGTGTGTATCAATCTAAAGACCAGAGAGTGGGAATGTACATTTTGGGAAATACGAAATTGGGCTCTTAGTCTTAGCACTTACTTGCTGTGTTTCCTTTAAAAATCTAAACATCTTGAATCCTATGAGTTCCACCTATAAAGCACATATAATGGCGCCTACCATTGGAAGTAATTGTAGTGATTAAGTGATATATGTGCATACAATTCCAGCACATGGTTTATATTTAGTAAATAGTTAATATAAGTTATATGTTTTTTAAGTTTCTAATTTCAGTTGACATTGATTTCTACCTTGCACCTCTAAATCAATCCCTATTTCCCCAAACTTCAATATTGGGACTTCTATTTCTTTTAGAGTTGTAAGGATTAGTTTTAATATATTACTTAGAATTCAGTCTAGACTGCTTTAAAAAGTTGGCTTAAACCAGAGAGAGTTTTATTTACTTCATTTTTCTCTCCTTCAGAACAGCATCTTTGGTGACAATGGAGTTGGTGAGGCACCTTCTTCTCTCTCACAGTTGTGCTCTCCCAAGGTGTTATCTTCAGCCAAAAGTGGAGCATCAGAGGGCTTACCACACATCTTTATTCTGGCCAGTGGAACACGGAAAAGAGAATGTATGCCTATGTCCATTTCTTTTAAGGACCATTATATTAACTTACATCGCTCTCTCATCTTGTTTTCCAGACCTTACACCATGTGTAATATTTAAATGGAAAGGAGGTTGGGAACCTCAGACTGGGGTCTGAGCTAAGAGATCATGTGTTCAGCTCACATATCTGCTGGGGAAGAAGAAGGGGAAAAAACACATGATATATGCAGAGTGGGAGGTCGTAATACTCTACCAAAATGTGTTTTCTGGAGATCTTTATTTATAGATGGGATAGATGTTAACCATGCAAAGGTCTTTAAAGGTAATATTTTCTCATTTCTCTGTGTTCTTAACTATCCTGTCCAACAGTGTACAAAATTAATTGATCTGCAATAATCCATCACCAAACACAGTTGTAGTGATTGTGCTTTTGAGAAGTTTTGGATACATATGCAGAAATACTTTAATCCATAATTTTTACCTATTCAAAATTCAATTTTTTCCTTTGTTCTTTTATTCAACAATTACTTGTTGAACTCCTAGATGCTGAGATACAACACAGGTAGAAGTCCCTGCCCTCATGAAAATTACATCCTAATGAGGATGATATGCAATGCAACAATTGATAAAATACTTAGTGGAAATGGTGCAGGTTGTGATAAATAACATGGAGAAAAAGTGAAACAGAGAATGGGGGATTGCAATTATGAGTGGCTAGAAAAGACCTCATTGAGAAGGTGGCAGATACCTAAAGGAGGCAAAGGTGTGCATATAACTGTGTGCATATCTACTGGAGGAAGGCTCCAAACAGTGGTAAGAATATTCCAAATACTCTATGGTGTGTGTGCTTGGTACCACAAACAGCAAGGTCAGTATAGCTGGGGTGGAGCAAATGAGGTCATAAGTAGTGGGAATGAGGTCAGGGTTTTCATGGAAAGCCAGAGCTTATGTGGCCTTGTAGGCCACAGTAAAATCTTTGTCCTTAGTTGAGGAAAGTTTTAAGTTAGAGGAGTAACATGATCTGATGTATCTTTTAAAGTGATCTCTACCTGCTTTGTTGAGAATAGACTGTGAATGAAAATGGTAAAATCAGCAAAACCAGTAAGAAGGCTTTTGCAATAATCCAGGTAAGAGGTCACAGACAAGGGCGATAGCAGTGAACACAGTGAGAAGTGTTTGAATTTTGTATATATTTTGAAAGGAGCATTCAGTTTTTGCAAAAGATCATGAAGGATAGGGTGTATATGGAGACAAATTAAGTTTTAAGGACAGAGCCCTGGGCAATTGCATTATGGTAAGATGAGAAGGAATCCCCAGAGGAGACCAAAGAGTAAGGGACCATTCAGGTTGCAGTAAAACCAGGGCAATGTGTGTTCTAGAAGGCAGGTGAAAAAAGTGTTTCAAGGAGGAATGAATGACCAACTGTGTCAAACACCACTGCTGATTAGTTGGAAAAAAAGATTGAGATTGGGCCATTGGACAGTTAACATTGGAGGTCAAGGGCAGTTTATGTGAAATGACTAGAGATAAGAGTGTTTAGTACAGATCATGTGAACAGGTCTCTCTGGTTAGTTCTCAAGCAGACTGAGAAATGAGCCCCTATGATTTAGCTACTCTCTCAGTATATAAACAAAATGGGAAATTTTCTTCCTTAAAAAAATAAGATCCCTAAAATATTTCATTGAGAATGGTGAACTAAATGTGAGAATTCAAGTTCAAAAGATAGGAAGTTTCAAGTCAGCAAAGGCTGGTTTGAAAGCACTTTAAAAGCTGTAGAGATTGGAAAAACATGAGTGAGATAGTATGCATGTTTAGTAGGCCTCATCTTTCTGGGAACTATTCAAGATTCTGATTAACCTAGATGAATAAGGGTTAAATCCTGAAAGAAAAAAAATATGTTTTGTTGGCTAGCTTTATTTCTGACAGGGAACAGATGTCATATACTGTTGGTTAATGTTTGCTTTTCATGTATGGAAGTAATCCCAGAGATTCTGCCCACTGGTTTTCCAGAGTATCATTTATCAACCATATTAATCACAATTATTTTTGGTACTTCTGAAAATGATAATTCTGGGGAATCAGTTCTACCTTCAGGATCAGATTCTCTGGGGGTGGCGTCCAAACATGTGAACTTTAAACAGTCTTCATGGGGATTCTTCGAGTTTGAGTAATATTTTCTTAGAATGCTATGGAAATGCCCAATTCCTCTTGCTCAGGTAGCTTCTAAAAGTTTGAACACAGATCTGATGACTCCTGCCTCATTATCCTAACCAGCTGGACCTTCACTCTCCCTGGATAAATATCCACAATCTCCCCACCACCATGAAATGGTTCCAGATGCATTTTCCAGAGAAGTTTATAGATGTTCACGTTATATTAAATAACGTGGGAGTAAATAGTGTTTTAGTCCTTGTCTTTCTCAAACTTCAGTTTCTTTATTACATATGTTATTTTCATTTCTTCTATTATTTTTCTCATTTTTGTGAGTGGTTCATATTTTATTTGAAAACTATAATTGGCCCAAATGGACAGTAAGAATGGTAACATTTTATATTTGCAGAAAAACAATATTACATCCATTTTATTGAATGTGCTCTCATAAAATGTAGTATGAGTAATGTTCTGGATTCAATTTATAGGGGGATTGAGAGAAAATATTACCATAATCTTTCTTATCTCAAAGCTCATTGCATTCTAAGTGTTTACATGCCTTTTGTGAGTTGAGAATTTATAAGTCTGAGTAACTTTAAGAGATTTTTTACTCTTTTTTAAAATCAAAATTTATTTATTTATGCACAAGTTCCAGGAAATAGCTATATATTTTTAAAAATTTATTAGGGTGACACTGGTTAATAAAATTATATAAGTTTCAGCTGTGCAATTCTACAATACATCATCTGTGTATTGTATTGTGTGTTGACCAACCCAAGTTAACTTTCCTTCCATCACCATTTACCCCCTTATACCCTCCTTGACCTCCCACCCTTTCCATCTGGTAATCATCATACTGTTGTCTCATGTCTATGAGTTGCTTGTTGTTTTTTTCTCTTTAATCCCTTCATCATTTTCTCCCAGCCCCCCAAGCCCACCTCTCCTCTGAGAGCTCTGAGTTTGTTCTCTATCAATTAGTCTGTTTTTATTTTGTTAGTTCATTTTGTTCATTAGATTCCACATATAAATGAGGTCATATGGTACTTGTCTGTCTCTGACTCGCATATTTCACTTAGCATAATACTGTCCAGTCCATCTATGTTGTTGCAAAGGGTAAGATTCCTTAATTTTTTATGAGCAAGTAGTATTCCACTGTGTAAATGTGCCACAGCTTTTTTAATCCACTCATCTACTGATAGACACTTGGGTTGCTTTTAAATCTTGGAGGGAGCACAATACTGGATATTAGACTATACCACAAAGCCATTATAGATAAAACAGCCTGGTACTGGCATAGAAACAGACATATAGATCAATGGAACAGAACAGAGAGCCCAAAATAAACCTGAGGCAGAGCTGTTCCTGGTAATAAGGTCTGCAGTGTGGCAGTGACTGCACTGGAGCCTCAGTAAAGGACCCCAAGATGAGATGGTATAGGAAGTGGGAGGCTGCGTTATCGGCCGCTTGTCTACATGGATGTTACAACCCTCCGCTGCCCGCTCACCTCTTCCCGTCCCCTGCCTTGGGCCCCATTCCACCTTTAGTTCCTTTGTGTTCTGCATTTTTTCTCTGATCTCTAGCTTCAGACATTGCATGGCCAATGGCATAACTCTAGACAAGAAGATGCTAGTGTGGTAGTGAAAGGGGGCTCTGTTTGGTTTTTGTTTTGTTTTTTTTTTTTTCTATTTACACTCAGGATTCACAAGGTTTACTGCAAAGCTCCCTGAAGTGCTCATGAGGACGCTCATTCCATTTCTGTGTTTCAGTCTGTACAAGTGGATCTGCCTTCCCTCTAGACCACTGTAGAAAGGGTGTGTGTGTGTGCACATTTGTCAGGGGAAAAACAATACCCCCCAAACACTCCTATTCAGGGTTCACCCACCTGTGGGATCCTCTGATCACTGCCTTCTAAATAATGATTAAGCCACTGTCTCTTCTTCACTAACACTTTCTGCAAAATATACCCGTCCTTGATCTTCTTCAGATGTGGAAGGCCTGTCTTCCCTGCTGCCTTCAAGGTCATACAGCATTCCCTGAAGGGGAAGGTGTGGGCTGCTATCCATGTTCCTTAAGGCTAAGCTATGAGGAAGGAGACAGAGCCCATCTCCTCAAACCTCATCAGGGAGGAAGTGGACTTTCGGGAAGGGCACATGGTATGTATTTCTCAACAAGAGCTCCAGGGAATGGGCACTTTTGGAAGCCCAGGAAGCAATCAGTAGGAGCTGGACTTACTCCTTTCTTTCCTTCAGCACAAGCCCTGAGAAACCCTAAACCCATGCCCCCAACTCAGGACACGGAGAAGACATCACTATTATTACAGAAACATTTATTAGGCAAGTCAGTATTCCCCACAAGGAGGGAATTACTTGGGGGTGGGAAATGTTTCCCCCTGGAAGTTATAGAGAAACATTGTGTGTCTGAATCGTGGAGGCTGCTCTCTGAACGCAGTGCCTCCAGCAGTGGTGAGAACAGCAGGAGGCCCCTTGGCAGCTTGAGGCCTGCAGTTGGGGCTTGGATGGGGCAGAGTCCCCCTGAGGGGCACAGATTGAGGGTGCTTCTGACATATTTGCTGATCCTTTGATGCCACAATGTTTAGATGGGGTCTTTCCTCATTTGTGGTATGTCTCGTATTGGTAGAGCCCTGGCCAGCCAAGATAGCTGTGTGGCGGCTAGACACGGCATTTGTCACGTCATAGGGGGGAGCCCTGCGGTGGAAATGACGCCTCTGCCCTGGCTCTGCCTGGGCCTGCACTGCTCCCTTCTGCACAGGCTTCCCCGACTGCACTGCGGAGGGAAGGGGCTCTTGGGGGCAGGTGGTAACTACTGCAGGCCGGCGCCCCAGTTTCTCTTCTGGGAACTTCCCCATGTCTGACATGACTCTATAAACTTGGGTACTTCCAGTACAGGGAGCTCTGCTTTTAAGTGGGCCTCTACTCTGTGCAGATGATATGTGCCTTCCCATTTCCTGGGTGGTTTTTTGCATTTTACATTTGATTGAAGGACAAAGCCTTTGAAAAAGGCTCTTCATTCTATTTAGCACAAGGCTATCAGGAGGAGCCGTCTGTGTTAGCCTGTGGAAAGACTTGCTCCCAAGCACGTCCTCTAATGCAGTGTCCGGAGACAGAAGTTTCTTCCCTCCAGGTTGGGAAATTCTCAGCTGTGCATCTCCTGCACCAAACTCCTCACATTTGTGGCCTGTAGGCTCTGAGGGAGGACACATGATATCTTTCTTTACAGCTGGTGGGGAATTCTGAACCTGGCAGGACCTTAATGCCTGCTTAGGAAGCCATGGTTCCTGCTGCTTCTCCAGACTGACTCCGCTGTCCTCCGATTGGACATGCAGCACCTGGTGAACCTCCATGTCCACACTGGGCACATACTTATCAGGAGTCAGGGGGGCTTTGTTAGTCAAGCTGTCTGATTCACTGGACATGTCCCGGTGTTGGACTTGGGTCTGGCTATACTTATTTCCCAACATTAGCATTAACCCAACCATAACTTTTGCTTGAATTTCTGATAAGGGACCTTGAACTGATAATTTCGATGGTGGATTTTCAATGGTCACAATAGTTTCTCTGTTGATCCTTTGGGAGACTCTTGGCTTGCTGGTTGTCAGACGTCACTAGTTTTGGGGTGAAGAGCTTTGAGCCTCTCAGCCCTGACTATCTCCCTAGACATGCTAGGCCTGTAAGCAGGTTCTGATTTCTCCCTATTTGTGCCCTGTCGTCTTTCTGCTCTGTCATTCCAATTCACAGTGTTAATTTTTGTCCCTGCTCGCCTTGCAGGCAGCTTCGGGGGCTCAATGTTGGCTATCAGAGAATGTATCTGACTTTTTTTTGCCACTAATAGTGTTTGTAAGAGGCAGTTTGGCTTTCAAAATTTTTTGGATTTCCTCTGCGAGCCTGCCATGGATATCAGCGGGTTTATGTCTTTTCTTGCCCACAAGTCAGGTGTCAAGGAGAGGAAAATTCAGGTCGTCAGCTGCATTTTCTGTTCCCACTTTGTCCCCAAGAAGGGACTCACAGCTTCCTCTCAGGGGCATGAAGGCCCCAGATTTGGTGTTGGTCTCAGAGATCAGTTCGGTTGAGGAGGAAGAGTTGGAATCGCTCAAGAATGAGATGAAGTATCTTTCGATTTGAAGCACTCTTTGGGTTCAAGGACTTTGGTGGCAAGGACAGCCAACAACCCCATCTGAAAGTTGGTAATGTGGGGTTTCTGCATCTGCTGTGCACCACACTCAAGCGAGGGAAGCTCCTGGGATGTGTTCAGGGGATAGTCCCCACCCACTGATGATGGCAAACTTCTTTGCTCTAATTCGGTGTGGAATTTGATAGAAGAGACCAGATTGGTTGAGTGCTGTGAACTATGCACAGTTTCAGGAAGCTGGCTTTCACTGATTTTCTCAACCATTTTGCTCACATGTACTTTCTGGACATTCATTTCACAGATCTTATTCTGGTAATGGGACTGGATGGTAGGATTGGGAATGGGGATTGAAGGTGGGCCTGGGTTTCGATCTGAGTGAGATGTAAGTGCTGGGATTGAGGCAGGGTTTGAGGCAAGGGTTGAGGTTGGACCTCTGCCAAGGATGGAGATTGTACATAAGCAAGTCCTGGGGATTCTTGGTCTGTGAAGGAATTTGAGATGCTATTGAAGAAGATTGAATAGTCACCCGAGGCATGGACAGCAGAGGACAAGGATTCGCTGTGCAGAGTTGGCAGACCCCAGAATAGCTGGGCAAGTGTTTTCTTTAGGTGGTCTTCCCAGGTCTTAGGATATATGTACTCCTGTGCTGAGTCATGCTCATCAGGACCGAGAACTAAGAGATGACCTGGATTTACAAGTTTGGCTTCAGGGTCTGCCCCAAAAGAGGTCTTTGTAGAACGGAGGGCAAGAAACCCGTGATGTAAATCATATTGTGTCAAAGTCTAAGAGCACAAGACTTTGGGTTCAGGTGAGGAATGGTGAACTGGCCCTGGAGGCAGAGTTTGACCCCGTGGTGATGGTGACAGAAAATTACCCAAGGTTGTCATTGAGTTAGAGGGGAGAATGGAGGGAGATGGTTGGGAAGGTTCAGGCAGTGGAGGTGGTATGAGTTCTCCTGGAGGGACTCCTGGGAAAGCAGAGGACTGATTGAATGATGGCTCAGTCACAGAAGCTGTCACAGGAGCTGTGGAAGCCACAGGAGACACAGATGGAGTAGAAGCTTCCAAAGCCTTTAAGAAAAGCCCCTGGATTTCAGTGGCTGCATTGTTACACACCTCACAGGAGGAGTCTGGACATAAAAGTCGACGAAAGCGGGTGATGTCATAATTCTGTCCCAGGGTGCTGCAGGAGACAGGAGGGGGAAAGATGCAGCCAGGACCAGAACAAGGAAAGGAGGTCCTGGTGAGGGTGGGGCCACCTGAAGCCTGCTGCCCCTTCTTACTCCACATCTATGACTTCATATTGCACTCAGTTGCACTCATCCCAAGCATTCACTCACATTCCCCTTCCCATGGCAACCTTTCCCATGACTAGGGAAGGCTCCACTGAATCCCTGGAATTGCACAGAACATACTGTAGAGAGACCAGGAAAAATGGCGAAAGACTAGTCACCTTCTCAAGAAAGAAAACAGCTCCCTGTCATCTTCCTCGCTGTGATAATATCTTGAACCTGGGAACCAGGGGATTGAGTTAAATGTAATGAAGGTAGACACATAGGCATTACACAGGGGTCCCTTTTTGGGAGACCATTGGGATAATAGACTGTGAAACCCTCAAGAATTAGTAAATGAAATCAAATGGTCAATGATAATATTTATAAGGTGCACCCCACCCATATGTGCATTGCTTAATTGATAAAGTACTTTTATATGTATTACTAGAGGCCTGAAGCACAAATATTTGTGCACTGGCGTGGGGGTGAGGGGAGAATCCCTCAGCCCCAATTGTGCCCGCTCACAGTCTGGGACCCCTCGGGAGATAACGACCTAATGGCTTAGGCCCACTCCCGGGTGACAAAGGGCAGGCCCAATCCCTAGGTGCAGCCCCTGGTGGGGCTCAGAGCAGGGCCGATTGGGAGTTGGGGCACCACCCCCTGTCATGCACAGAGCAGGGCGGATCGAGAGGTTGTGATGCAACCCCAAGTGACGCTCAGGGTAGGGTAGATTTGGGGGTTAGTGACGCCGCCTCCTGTCACGCACAGAGAAGGGCCGATCAGTGGGTTGGGGCGCTGCCCCCTGTCACACACAGATCAGGGCCCATTAGGGGGGTTTGGGCTCCTTACGCTGTCACGCACAGAGCTGGGAAGATCAGGGGGTTGGGGACCCTCCCCCTGTCATGCACAGAGTAGGGCCAATAGGGGATTTGGGACACTGCCCCCTGTCACACACAAAGCAGGGTGGGTAGTGAGGTTGTGGCCCCCTACCTTGTCACATACAGAGCCCCAGGGCGATCAGGGGGTTTGGGCACTGCCCCCTACCACGCTGCTCCAGGGACCAGGAGGCCTCGTGCCTCCGGTGATCCTGGGTACGGGAGGCCTCGGGGCTCCGCTGATCCCAGTGTTGTGAGGCATATTACCCTTTTGCTATACAGGATAGAGGCCTGGTGCACAGGTGGGGGCCAGCTGGTTTGCCCTGAAGGGTGTCCTGGATCAGGGTGGGGGGCCACCTTGGGTGCCTCGCCAGCCTGGATTAGGCGATGATGGCTGTTTGCAGCTGGTCACACCCCGTTCAGGGTGGTTGGTCCTCACTGGGGTGCCTGGCCTGTCTGGGTGAGGGGTTGAGGGCCGTTTTCAGGCTGGCGGGCGACTGAAGCTCCCAACCTGTCCTTTTTTTCTTTTTCTTTTTTTTATTCTGGGATTTATTTATGTTCTATGGCTGTCACTGGAGCTGAGAGCCCGCTTTAGCTCTGAGGCTCGGCTCCAGCCCCGAGACCTCGGCTTCTGAAAGCAGGTCTCTGGGTTTGTTTGGGTTCTATGATTGAACACTGTTCAGTTCCAGCTCCAAGGCCTTGCTGGCTGAAAGCAGGTTTCTGGAGTTTGTTTAGCTGCTATACTTGTAACATTGTTTCTTAGAGAGCAGTTCAGAGGCCAGCAGCGGCAGGCGGGGCACCTTGGCTTCCTCCGTCACTGGAGCAAGCAAGCCTCCTGTTCGCTTCAGCTGCCTGGCTGCCGGCATCTCTGTTCCCTCATCTTGGTTGGCAGTTAATTTGCATATCTCCCTGATTAGCCAGTGGGAAGGGTAGCGAAGTTATGGTTAATTACCATGTTTCTCTATTATTAGATAGGATTGCATTTGATGCTCAAAACCACTCTGAAGCAGAGGGGCCAATGGTCACAACAAAGAGGAATCGGATCATCCTGAAGTCAGAGTACTTTCTCAAAGTCAGGAGACAGAACTTCTGACTCTTGACATCTACTGGGCAACACCCATGGCCCAGGTCCCTCACTGCTTCTTCCCCAGGGACAGCAGAGCAGGGAATCTGAGCAGTATCTCAGGTCCAGTCTTTCCATGAGCCTCTCCTCTGAGGGCTCTGTTTCATGAGCGGGGTGTATCTACCAACTGACAGAGACCATGGACCTGGTACCTCATGGGAAGGAGAGAGAAGGGTCACCCTTGGGGAGCTCAGGTGGAATAGGCAGAACCTTACCTCTCCGTGTCCCACCTTTCCTTCTCCTCTTGGCTCTGACCCGATGCTGAGAACCAAAAGGAATGAAGGGGTGATTAGGCCTCATTTCTCTCCTCCTCCCCCTAGGAAACTCAGACATTTACTATCCGAGAATAATGTCTCTCTGAGCCAACCAAATACATTTTAACTAATAGAACTTTGTGTTCCTTTAACCATTTTTAAGCTTTAAAATGTTTTTAATTTTTCCTTTTTTATAAACTCAAAAGAAGGACTTTGTTTCTGGGGTCCACACTTGGTATACTCAGAGGTCCTCTGCTCAAGGTCGGCATATAATCTGAGGCCTACAGTCCATCTCTGTCTCCTCAGATAGGACCCAGTAACCTGATGGTGCTCAGGCTGCAGCCTCTGCTCACTCAGAGGCTCTCAGAGGCTCAGCACTGCTCTGCTTAGCAGCCCAACACAAAGGCTTGGTTAAGTGATGCCTTCCAGGGCAGCATGACTCAGGATGAAGTGCTGATTAACTCTGATTTTCTACGGAGACTGCCACGTCTCTGAATAACTGGATCCAGGACTAGGGAATCCCTGTGTTTGGAGCCAGGAACCTGTCACCACACCCCGATGGTCTGTGAGATTGACATGGAAGCCTGAGTCCTCCCTGAACCCCGAGCCCTGCCTGGTCTCTTCCCCTAGAAAAGCGATGTTCTGTTCTCTCCTCAGATGTCCCATCTTCAGTGTCTCTCTTACTCATCCAAACTAATTTAGAAATTTGGGAATTGAAACGGCAACAGCAATGAAGAACTCTCTGGGGGCTCACTCACTCAGGGTTCCTTACCTTTTGGGTATGTTCATTTCTCCAGAAAGTTGGGATTGATGGAATTCCCACGAAGAAAATGAAGAATAGGAGGAAGAAGGACAACACCAAGATGGAAATTATGTTGAGGTTACCATATAAACATTCTGAGCAGAAGAAGCTCAGATAAAATTCTAGAAGGCTATTCAGAAATAGACTGAGTCCCATTTTCTGAACAACAACGCTGCTTAAAGCAACTGAGCTCTGAGAGCTCCGACTCTTGGCTTTATAGCCAGGCCTGTATCACAGAGCACTGTGGAGAAACAGGGTTTCTGAGAGTGGGGGTGGGTCCACCTTCAAGAGGGTCTATCCACAGTCCCGCACCCCAACCAGCCCAGCAGATTCCCTCCATCTCTTCTGGGCCTCTAGGTCCTTCTGCCCTCCTCTCCTCGCCTGTTTTCCAATTTGCCTTTTAACATATCCTATATTTATTTACCATAATGAATGCTCTGCGTGTTTCATCTGTAACCCAGATATTAGCTGGGTCTCTTTAATGTTGGAGACTTTGACTTTGGTCTCACCAGGTCCACTACCTTACAAGTCGGAAATACTCCCTGGAAATTTTGCTTGTGCCCAGACGTTTACACTGAGGATCATATATGTCCTCAAATCCAACTTACATAAATGTGGTAAAGATCTTGAAGGTCTTTTAGACTTCCATAGTTTTGTGAATGTTAAATAGAAATTTTATTTTCAGTAAGTGATAATTGAATAATAAAGTCTAAAATATCATCCCTCCCACACTTCGCAGGAATACATTTCACATGTTACATATATCCAACCCCTAAGTTCTGTAATAAAGTTCTCTGCAGGACATTTCAAGCAGACATGGAGGTGGCCGAGTTGGTGTGTGTCAGAGTGTGATCCCCATACAACCCCACGACCAGTTCTTGGTTGAGGTACATCCCCACACAGAATTCCGGGTCCTCATGTCAGACTGCACTTGGTTATATTGTCTACAAGGAGGAGTGTTTTCCAGAATCTTGACTAGAATATCGTGCTTCTATTTGCGGAGGATCATTGGCTATAATTCATTCGTTTAGGACTCTCATAAGTTTTCAGTTTTCTAGGGACAATCCTCAGGGCTCTCTCACTCCAGTCCCTATTACTATCCCTGGGCGGAGCCGCATGCATACAGCTGTTTTCAGGGCCCCAAAAGGCAACTGGTTCAAATGAAAAGCATGTAGCCTCTCAGGGCTGTCAGCACCCCCTTTACTTAGTGGAAGACAGAGCAAGCTTACTTGTACTCATGTTGAGTCTCACTGAACTCTCACCATCATGGGTCCATGGAAATTCTGTGCCATGGGGCTTCCCCAATGCTGTTTGTGAAGGGAAGGGCAGGTACTCATATTGTGCACATCCCCTCATGCGCATGCTCCACTGTCTCCCTAAACTTTACTTACAAAGCTGAGTTTTAAGGTAAAATTATTAAGAATCTCAAAATGGTCACAACGGAGCATTAAACCCAGCACTGAGTGCCCCTGAGTGTCCCCTGAGTGACAGCACAGGTTGTAGTCCTTGACCAGCTCTGCAGCTTTCTTTCTCGCCTCAGTTTACATTCTGGTCTTTCCTCCCTCCTTCGCTCCCTCCCATCCGCGCTCTCTAAAAAGCAATAGAAGAGGTATCCTTGGGAGAGGATTAACAACACAACAACAACCAAAAAAGACCTAACCTAGATCTTTATTGCTTGTTATATGAGAATATGGATAAACTATTTGAGGATAAGTTTTTAAATATACTTTATGGAATCTTAAATAATCATTTTGTGGATGATGCAGGAATATTTCCGTAAATGTTGTCTCCAAGTAAACAATTTGATATACTACATTATTTAATTATCCTGATATTCT
The DNA here is from genome assembly GCF_000147115.1 of Myotis lucifugus. Lineage (NCBI taxonomy): Eukaryota > Metazoa > Chordata > Mammalia > Chiroptera > Vespertilionidae > Myotis > Myotis lucifugus. The sequence continues at coordinate 1,866,081 of NW_005871127.1, forward strand.
ATGTAGATTTACCTATATGACTTACAATGAGCTGATGTTATTTTAAAATTTTACTTTCTCTTGTATTTCTACTTATTTCCCCTTGCTTAAAGTTTCACTACCACTATACTCTTAATTCTGACTTTATCAATATAAAACAACACTTTTACGCTGGTTTAGACTTTTTTGCTTTAATTTTACTTTGATGACAATATATCTATGTTTGCTTGCATATGGTTTTTCATCTGTTAATGAAAAACTGTCTTGTTCCTTTGGAATGTCCCTCTGTATGTATCCGATTTTCAAATTTTGTTTTAAAGCCGATTTTACTTAAGCAGACAGTGTCTGTATTTTCTCAACCAAATGATAATTTATTTTATTGCTGTCATTTAAACATTGCTGCCCTAACTGGCTTGGCTCAGTGGATAGAGCGTCGGCCTGTGGATTGAAAGGTTCCAGGTTCGATTCTGGTCAAGGGCATGTAGCTTGGTTGTGGGCACCTCCCCAGTTGGGGGTGTGCAGGAGGCAGCTGGTGGATGTTTCTCTCTTGTCAATGTTTCTACCTCTGTATCCCTCTCCCTTCCTCTCTGTAAAAAATCAATAAAAAGTATATTTAAAAAAACAAATAAAAATTGCATACTACTATTTTGCTAGAAAATGTTTTGTTTCCTTTTATTATAGTTGTTTGGAAGATAAATATTTGGTCTAAATTATCATAAAACTGTAGTAATCTAATAATTAAAACATTAGTTTTTCCTATATAAATATTTGGTCTAATTCAAATGTCTCTTTCAGGAAACATTAGGAATGTGGTACTTTTATTATTTTAATTTCATATTACTTTTTAATCTTGGGTTATACATCACATCAATTTATACAAAATTACATAAATTTTTATGTAATTTATTATAGAAATAATATTTATGAGCTTTAGGTTTCCATGCGTCATTTTAATTTTTGCAATTTTAATACAGTTTGGTTCAGCGTGTCTGGTTCATTTCAGTTCCTTCACTGCCAAACCTGAGGGCAGGGACTGCTTCAGTTTCTCTGCCTGCCCTGTGTCTGTGATGACCAAGGTATAAAGATATCTTACTTTTCTTTATCTTGACACATTTAGTGTCCTGTCTCCTGGCTGTGAACAGGAAGTCATTGATTTCCTCAGTTTTTGGGAGGCAAGGCTACTAGGCATGAAGAGTGTGTGGTGGCCAGCACAGCAACTTAAAAGAGCAAGGAGGATGCGGGCGGGAGGTGCGGGGGGGGGGGGAGGGGGGGTCGGTGGAGGGGAGGGGCTTAATTTTATTTTTTTGTGTGAATTATCCATATTTATATTCAGTTCTTTTTTTTTTATTAGATAGGTTTTATTTTTTTTTATTTTTTTTTATATATTTTATTGATTTTTTACAGAGAGGAAAGGAGAGAGATAGAGAGTTAGAAACATCGATGAGAGAGAAACATCGATCAGCTGCCTCCTGCACATCTCCTACTGGGGATGTGCCCGCAATCCAGGTACATGCCCTTGACCGGAATCGAACCTGAGACCCTTGGGGGGGAGGGGCTTAATTTTATTTTTTTGGTGTGATTTATCCATATTTATATTCAGTTCTTACCACTTAATTCAGTTATCCTTACTTGGATAAGAATACATATGCCATTTTTTTAAAGAAAATTTACTATTTATTTTTAATTTTATTTTTTAAAATATATTTTTATTGTTTTCAGAGAGGAAGAGAGAGGGAGAGAGAGTTAGAAACATCAATGAATGAGAGAAAATCATTGATCGGCTGCCACCTGCATGCGCCCTGCTGGGGATCAAGCCCACACCCCGGGCATGTGTCCTTGACCAGAATCGAACCTGGGACCCTTCAGTCCTCAGGCCGATGCTTTATCCACTAAGCCAAACTGGCCAGGGCTACATATGCCATTTTAAATAGAATAAATGCTTGGGTAGCATATCTGAAATCATCTTTTTAATCTTAACTGGGTATGTAATAATTGTGGCCTGGTCATTTTATCTTAAGTCCTGGTAGGAGCATTTCTTTTGTATCATTTCATTACTGAAGTGAAACTCTGGTGTCTTTTCTGTTCTGATTGAGTGATTTCAGTATGTATTCTTGACAATTCTCTTTATTCATTTATTTAGAGAGGGAGAAACGTTGGTTTGTTGTTCTATATATTTATGCATTCATTGGTTGATTCTTGTATGTGCCCTGACCAGGGATTGAACCCACAACCTTGGTGTATTGGGACGACGACGCTCTAACATACTAAGCTACTCAGCCAGGGCTGGGTATGTATTCTTAATCTCCAAAATGTAAAATTTCATTACATCCTGTTGGAATGCATCTCTATTCACTTATCTTTCTTAGCTAGTGTGATCCCACTCAGTTTTCAATTTGAAGTGTTTTCCTCGAATTGGGAGTTTTCTTTATTCGATTTTCATTATTGCTCCCTTTCTAAGCAGAATGCCTATTCCTTGTAGATTGTCTCTCCCTTTATCAGTCTGCATTAATATCATCTGCTACTGAATGTGCTCTTTCATTTCATCCCCTTCACGTCTTCATTCATCTCAGGTTATATATGCTTCCATCCCAGAGTCTTTCTGTTACTGTGACTAGTGTTATTACCCTCTTATTACTTTGGGCTCCTCTTATTTGATACAGGAACTATTTATAATCTTGCTTGTGTTGAAATCAGATATTCCCTACCTTTCCTGAAAGTCAGCATATTTGGGGGTGGGAGAATGGGGAAGTGTTTTCTTCTTCGCATGTGGGTCTGTTTCTTTTGCGTGTTGATTTTTGAACACAAAGCCTTCTATTCCAGCGGCTTGAGGAAGACAGTTTTGAGGATTTACATCAATGTCCTCATAATTGGCCTGACTGATGTCTCCAACGCCTGGAGCTGCACTGTTATGGGGCAAGCCTCACAGAGGCCCTGCAAGGCAAGTTTTCAGCACCTTCTGGGGCCTGCTTCCAAATATTAAGTTCTCCAGAGTTACAAAGGACACCCCAAGCCCTCAGTACTCCAAAGACTTATTTCAGTGGTTACTGGACTCTAATGCTCTCAACTGTGAAAAACAAGACTACCTGGGAGAAATTTTTGTTTTTTTTATCTTTAAAATGGTTTTTTGTTACAAATGGGAGGTGAGAGGATTTTTTCCATGAGCCTTGCAGTTTCTGCAGAATGTCCCGGTGTGGGCATGGAGAGAGTATATACTGAGAAGAATATGTGAAAAAAAAATATAGATAGATAGATAGATAGATAGATAGATAGATAGATGTGAAACAGATACATTCATTGGTTACCTCCCGCACACTCCATGACAGGGTCCTGGGGGGGAACCTGCAATCCAGGGACATGCCCTTCAGTGCACTGACGGACGCTCTAACCACTGAGAAACTGTCCCAAACTTCAATATTGGGACTTCTCTTTCTTTTAGAGTGTAAGGATTGGTTTTAATATATTATTTAGAATTCAGTCTAGACTGCTTTTAAAAAATTGGCTTAAACAAGAGAGAGTTTTATTTACTCCATTTTTCTCTCCTTCAGAGCAGCATCTTTGGTGACAATGGAGTTGGTGAGGCACCTCCTTCTCGCTTACAGTGGTGCTCTCCCAAGGTGTTATCTTCAGCCAAAAGTGGAGAATCAGAGGGCTTAATACACATCTTTATTCTGGCCAGTGGAACCCGGAAAAGAGAATGTATACCTATGTCCATTTCTTTTAAGGACCATTATATTAACTTACATCGCTCTCTCATCTTGTTTTCCAGACCTTACACCATGTGTAATATTTAAATGGAAAGGAGGTTGGGAACCTCAGACTGGGGTCTTTAGCTAAGAGATCATGTGTTCAGCTCACGTATCTGCTGGGGAAGAAGAAGGGGAAAAACACATGATATATGCAGAGTGGGAGGTTGTAATACTCTACCAAAATGTGTTTTCTAGAGATCTTTATTTATAGATGGGATAGATTTTAACCATGCAAAGGTCTTTAAAGGTAATATTTTCTCATTTCTTTATGTTCTTACCTATTCTCTTCAACAGTGTACAAAATTAATGGATCTGCAATAATCCATCACCAAACACAGTTGCAGTGATTGTGGTTTTGAGAAGTTTTGGGCCCTCTGTCCTGTTTCATTGATCTATATGTCTGTTTCCAGGCAAGTACCAGGCTGTTTAGACTATAATGGCTTTGTGATATAGTCTGCTATCCAGTATTGTGCTCCCGCCAACTTTTTCTGAGGCTATTTGGGGTCTGTTTTGGTGCCATATAATTTTTGGAATATGTTTTCTAGATTTATGAAATATGCCATTGGTATTTTAAAAGGGATTGTGTTGATTCTATAGACTTCTTTGGGTAGTATAGACATTTTCTTGATGTTGATGTTAATTCTTCCAATTCATAGTCACAGATACTTTTCCTCAGAAGAAAAAATAAACTAATAGAAGAACAAAGTGCCCTGCAAAGTTACTAGGAGGATGGGGAGTGTTGTCTTATCTGAGCAAACATTTTTTCGTCATGAGAGTCCCAGCAGTTCTCATCTGCAAGTGGAGATGGCCTCCGTTTAAAAAGTGAAATTTTAAAAAAGCATGGGGGAGCAGATCAGACTGTACCAATGAACAGAAAGCAAGACAGAGAGGGCGATGAGGCCATGGCACACCCATGCACCAATGGCAAACATCTCTAAATTCTTGAGTAATCTTTCTACTGGCAAAATCCCTTTAAGGCTATAAGGCCCTAATAGCCTAGCTAGCCTCTATCAGTGGTTCTCAACTTTTCTAATGCCGCAACCCTTTAATACAGTTCCTCATGTTGTGGTGACCCCCAACCATAAAATAATTTTCGTTGTTACTTCATAACTGTCATTTTGCTACTGTTATGCATCATAATGTAAATATTGGTATGCTATATGTGTTTTCCCATGGTTGCGACCCACAGGTTGAGAACCACCGCATCCAGGTCCCTTCACCAATACAGTTCCTAGCCCTCCTGATCCCTCTTTCTTCTGCCAACTTCCTTCTCTTTCCACAACATTTTTAATTCTTTAGTTTACATAGCAATTGCAACAACACAGTCCACAACACAGGACCAAACACATTTTGATTAGGGAGTGGGCTTCTCTTTAGCATAACTTCTGAGCACGATTGTGATTATATTTAGCAGTACATTTTTGGGCTGTGTGTGTGTTGGTTTTTGTTTGTTTGTTTTACTCACACTGATGTTTCCTTCTATTAAACATTAATGATTGTTTTCCAAAATCTACTAACTTTTTACTGAAGTTCCTATTGGCATCTCTATAGTTTTCTAAAAAATGTAGATTTTGTTGATGTTGTATATGTATTTACTTCCTCTCCCCATGCCAGCTAATCCTTGAATAGTTACAACCACTCCAGCTCCTTTTTTTAGATGATAAACTGCTGAAATGAAGCCGTGTCATTTCCTTACCTTTCTTGCCTGCATTCCCTCTCTGTGTCCGGAAATGTGTTGACATCTTTTGTCTTATCCTTTCCCCTATTTGTCCTTCTCAAGTACTTACCCTCTTTAAATCCTTTGTTTAAATATCGTTCACATACCATACAATTCACCCATTTAAAGAGTATAATTTTATGATTTTAGTATTTTCAGATATGCACATCCCCACAGACAATTTTAAAACATTTTCATGACTTCAAAAAGAAAACTTACAATCTTTCGTTGTCATCTCTCCTCCCCTTTCTTCCCCCACCCCCAGCCCTAAGCAACCAGTAATGTATTTTATATTTCTCTAGTTTTGTCTGTTTGGAACATTTCATATGAATGGAATCACATGTGATCCTTTGTGACTGGCTTTATTTACTTAGCATAATGCTTTCAGGGTTCATCCATGTTATAGCGTGTATTAACAGTTTTTATTTCCCAAAGATATTATATTGCATGGATATACCACATTTTATTTACCATTCATCAGCTGATGGACATGTGGGTGGTTTCCACCTTTTGAGTATTACGAATACTGGATGCTACTGCTGTGAGCATTTGTTTACAAGTTTGGTGTGGACATGTGTTTTCATTTCTCATGAGTGTGTACTTCGAGGTGGAGTTGCTGGGTCATATGGAAACTCTCTGTTTGACATTTTGAGGACGGGCCAGACTATTTGTCAAAGTGGCTGTGCCATTTGTCATTCCCGCCGGCTATGTGTGAGGGTTCCGCCTTCTCGACATTCTCAGCAAGACTGCTTCTAGCCTTTGTGTGTGTGTGTCTGTTGTTATCTCACAGTGCTTGTGATTTGCATTTTTTTCTGATGGCTAGTGATATTGAGCATCTTTTCATCTAATATTTTACTTTTAGTGGCATTTTTGGAAAGAAAGAGATAAACAAGTGTATCTGATCTGCATTTAAGTCATTTGCATGCATAACAGGAAAAATTCCTCTAAATGTTTGAAAACACAATGTTGTTGTTTTTAATATTTTGTTGAAAAGTCCCCATCTCATGGCTTCTTGCTCTTCTCTGAACAGTGGTCCCCAGCACATCTGTTGAGCAAGTGGTGATGCCCTCAGTTTGAGGAAAGTGTGATTTGCCATGGATTTGAGGAGCTTTGTAGAGACAATAGACAAAGGAAACAGGGAACTGAGCTCCATTTGTTTTGTTCACATGTCAGTAAGCATGGGAGCATTATCTGTAGAATGAATGAGTTCCAGATAGTTCCATGGAACCAGTAGAACCCATTGTGAGATCTAATCTAGTGGTGGTCAGTTACTTATAGGAAGCCATTTCTAGAAAAACACAGAGTTGAAATTTATAGGAAGGATTAAAGGGAACTGGAAGGGGGGCCCATTGTCATGGAGCTTTTGAAATGTTAGTCACTAGATGGACCATCAAGTCTACCTTAGTAAGGGAGGAAGCCAAGAGCTTTGTGGATTGACAGGGAGTGAGTGGATAAATGAATGACCTGGAATTGAAAAATTAACAATGGGCATCTATGCTGGAAGAATAGGGGATGAGACCAAAGGGTAAAAGGTCAGACTATATTATTCCTGAGGCAGAGCTGTTCCTGCTAATAAGGTCTGCAGTGTGGCGGTGACTGCACTGGAGTGGCAGTAAAGGACCCCAAGATGAGGTGGTGTAGGAACTGGGAGGCTGCGTTATGGGCTGCTTGTCCACATGGATGTTACAACCCTCCGCTGCCCGCTCACCTCTTCCCGTCCCCTGCCTTGGGCCCCATTCCACCTTTAGTTCCTTTGTGTTCTGCATTTTTTCTCTGATCTCTAGCTTCAGACATTGCATGGCCAATGGCATAACTCTAGACAAGAAGATGCTAGTGTGGTAGTGAAAGGGGGCTCTGTTTGGTTTTTGTTTTGTTTTGTTTTTTCTATTTACACTCAGGATTCACAAGGTTTACTGGAAAAGCTCCCTGAAGTGCTCATGAGGACGCTCATTCCATTTCTGTGTTTCAGTCTGTACCGGTGGATCTGCCTTCCCTCTTGACCACTGTAGAAAGGGTGGGTGTGTGTGCACATTTGTCAGGGGAAAAACAATACCCCCCAAACACTCCTATTCAGGGTTCACCCACCTGTGGGATCCTCTGATCACTGCCTTCTAAATAATGATTAAGCCATTGTCTCTTCTTCACTAACACTTTCTGAAAAATATACCCGTCCTTGATCTTCTTCAGATGTGGAAGGCCTGTCTTCCCTGCTGCCTTCAAGGTCATACAGCATTCCCTGAAGGGGAAGGTGTGGGCTGCTATCCAAGTTCCTTAAGGCTAAGCTATGAGGTAGGAGACAGAGCCCATCTCCTCAAACCTCATCAGGGAGGAAGCGGACTTTCGGGAAGGGCACATGGTATCTATTTCTCAACAAGAGCGCCAGGGAATGGGCACTTTTGGAAGCCCAGGAAGCAATCAGTAGGGCTGAACTTACTCCTTTCTTTCCTTCAGCACAAGCCCTGAGAAACCCTTGCCCCCAACTCAGGACACGGAGAAGACATCACTATTGTTACAGAAACATTTATTAGGCAAGTCAGTATTCCCCACAAGGAGGGAATTACTTGGGGGTGGGAAAGGTTTCCCCCTGGAAGTTATAGAGAAGCATTGTGTGTCTGAATCGTGGAAGCTGCTCTCTGAACGCAGTGCCTCCAGCAGTGGTGAGAACAGCAGGAGGCCCCTTGGCAGCTTGAGACCTGCAGTTGGGGCTTGGATGGGGCAGAGTCCCCCTGAGGGGCACAGATTGAGGGTGCTTCTGAGATATTTGCTGACCCTTTGATGCCACGACGTTTTTGGGGGGTCTGTCCTCGTTTCTGGTATGTCTCGTATTGGTAGAGCCCTGGCCAGCCAAGATAGCTGCGTGGCGGCCGGACACGGCATTTGTCATGTCATAGGGGCGGGGAGCCCTGCGGTGGAAATGACGCCTCTGCACTGGCTCTGCCTGGGCCTGCACTGCTCCCTTCTGCACAGGCTTCCCCGACTGCACTGCGGAGGGAAGGGGCTCTTGGGGGCAGGTGGTAACTACTGCAGGCCGGCGCCCCAGTTTCTCTTCTGGGAACTTCCCCATGTCTGACATAACTCTATAAACTTGGGTACTTCCAGTACAGGGAGCTCTGCTTTTAAGTGGGCCTCTACTCTGTGCAGATGATATGTGCCTTCCCATTTCCTGGGTGGTTTCTTGCATTTTACATTTGATTGGACAAAGCCTTTGGAAAAGGCTCTTCCTTTGATTTAGCACAAGGCTATCAGAAGGAGCCGTCTGTGTTAGCCTATGGAAAGACTTGCTCCCAAGCATGTCTTCTGCAGCATTGTCCTGAGAAGGAAATGTCTTCCCTCCAGGTTGGGCAATTCTGAGCTGTGCATCTCCTGCACCAAGCTCCTCACACTCGGGGCCTGTAGGCTCTGGGGGAGGGCACACAATATCTTTCTTTACAGCTGGTGGGGAATTCTGATCCTGGCAGGACCTTAATGCCTGCTTAGGAAGCCATGGTTCCTGCTGCTTCTCCAGACTGACTCCGCTGTCCTCCGATTGGACATGCAGCACCTAGTGAACCTCCGTGTCCACACTGGGCACACACTTATCAGGAGTCAGGGGGGCTTTGTTAGTTAAGCTGTCTGAGTCACTGGACATGTGCCGGTGTTGGCCTCACCAGGTCCACTACCTTGCAAGTCTGAAATACTCCCTGGAAATTTTGCTTGTGCCCTGACGTCTACACTGAGGATCATATATATCCTCAAATCCAACTTACGTAAATGTGGGTAGAGAACTGGAAGGACTTTTAGACTTCCATAGTTTTGTGAATGTTAAATAGAAATTTTTTTAGTAAGTTATAATTGAATAATAAAGTCTAAAATATCATCCCTTCCCCACCCCCCGGAATAGATTTCACATATGTTACATATATCCAACCCCTAAGTTCTGTAATAAAGTTCTCCGCAGGACATTTCAAGCAGACATGGAGGTGGCCGAGTTGGTGTGTGTCAGAGTGTGATCCCCATACAACCCCACGACCAGTTCTCAGTTGAGGTACATCCCCACACAGAAGTCCCAGGCCAGATAGCAGCCTGCACTTGGTTATATTGTCTACAAGGAGGAGTGTTTTCCAGAATCTTGACAAGAAAAACGTGCTGCTGTTTGAGGAGGATCCTTGGCTATAAGTCATTCGTTTAGGACTCTCATAAGTTTTCAGTTTTCTAGGGACAATCCTCAGTGCTCTCTCACTCCCATCCCTATTACTATCCCTGGGCGGAGCCGCATGCATACAGCTGTTTTCAGGGCCCCAAAAGGCAACTGGATCAAATGAAAAGCATGTAGCCTCTCAGGGCTGTCAGCACGCCCCTTACTTAGTGGTAGACAGAGCAAGCTTACTTGTACTCATGTTGAGTCTCACTGAACTCTCACCATCATGGGTCCATGGAGATTCTGTGCCATGGGGCTTCCCCAATGCTGTATGTTTAGGGAAGGGCAGGTACTGATGTAGCACGCAGCCCCTCTGCTCATGCCCATGCTCCATTGTCTCCATAAACTTTACTTTCAAAGCTGACTTTTAAGGTAAAATTGTTAAGAATCACAAAATGGCCCTGACTGGTTTGGCTCAGTGGATAGAGCGTCAGCCTGGGGACTCAAGGGTCCCGGGTTCGATTCCCGCCAAGGGCATGTACCTTGGTTGCAGGCACATACCCAGTAGGGAGTGTGCAGGAGGCAGCTGATCGATGTTTCTCTCTCATCGATGTTTTTAACTCTCTATCCCTCTCCCTTCCTCTCTATAAAAAATCAATAAAATATATTTTAAAAAAAAAGAATCACATAATGGTGACAGTGGAGCATTAAACCCAGCACTGAATGCTCCTGAGTATGTCCCCTGAGTGACAGCACAGGTTGTATTCCTGTGACCTTACCTGTAGCTTCTTTCCACACTTTGATTCACACCCTGATCTTACCACATTCCACTGTGTGAACTTGAGGGTGTTAGTAAACCTTGGAACCTCAGCTTTCTCAATGGTAAGGTAGGAATGCACAGAGCGCTTATTTTCAGCTTTGGTATAAAGCATTTGTTCTGTGTCTATCATAGGATTGGCCGCCAGAAATATAATGTGAGTCAAGAAAGCCAGTCCCATATGTACTTTTAATTTTGTTACCAGCCACCTCTGTAGAGCTCATTCTGATGTTTTTCCTAAGTCTTTGCTCAAATGTGACCAACATGTAAAGCCCTTCCCTGACTATCCTGTCTCTCATCGGAAACATTCCAAGGTGGCCCCCATGATCTCCACCCCTGGGTGTACTGTCCTTTTCAAGTGGAACCTGTGATTCAATGGGGTCCAATTCCCATGATTATGTTACTAATACTTGATGCTGAATGGAGATTACCCTGGGTGGGCTTGGCCTAATCAGAGTAGTCCTTAGAAGAGGAAGAAGCAGTTACAGTCATGTTCCTTCTGCCTCCACAAGTTCTAATGTGGCAAAAACTGAAATCTGCCAACAGATATGAGTCTTCGATTAACCCAGCTCTGGCTGATTCTTTGACAACAACCTTGTGAGGCTTCAGCAGAGAACCCAGTGAACCCTAGGTGTTGATTCCTGGCCTTGGATAATGTGAGATGATGTTTGTGTGTGTCACTGTAAGCCACTAGTGTGGGGTGATTTGCTATGCAGCAATAGAAAACTGATATGTCTCAAATACACTCTCTACCTGCATCCTCTGTTCCTCTTTCCTGTATTATTTTCCCTCAGAGCATTTTGCCAGCTGAAGTTACATTATGCAGCTATTTCCTTGTTTAGTCTGACTGTCCCACTGGATTATAATCTCCACAAGGGAAGGAACTCTGGTTTGTTTACTACCAAACTCCCAGCTCCTTACAGCAGTGCTTGGCACACAACAGGCACTCAAGCCATATTTGCTGAATGAACTCAGAAACAAAAATGTGTGTGTTCCGTGTTTACCTGATTTTGAAAACAATTCTTAGAGGTGTACTTCAAGGAACCTTGGCATGGGGAATCTTAATGTATGTATAAAAGAGTTTAGTGTTGGTTATTTTCTAAAAGAATATAAAGTACAAAACAAGTCACCAAATGTAACACGCAAGTGCAACTTTTTAGGAGGAGATGTATTGCAAGGTAAACCTGGAGGTTTAACAGCCTCATTGCAGTTTCTTTTTAACAAATGTTACTGTATTTTAACATCAAACATATAGGAGTAGGACAAAAGACAGATAATCTTGACCAGGTGCACTTGTTGAAGGACATCTCAGTTAGAAAAGTGTGTTGAGTGGAGTGAATGATCAAAGTGCTACCAATGCAATTCAATGTTTCACACTAATAAAATTTCATTAAAAATATTTCAGTGATGGCGGTGTCCAGAACAATGTAATGGGTTACTTAAAGTTGTTATAATGGTGAATAGCTTTGTGAATTAAAAGTTATATCCAAATGAAAATGGACAAAATGAACTTGCTAAGCCCCAGTGCTCTCCCCTAGTTGTTCATTTGTGATGCTCAGTGATACACTGGGAAACTCTATTTCACTTATTTTCATGAGAAGCCATATAACAGTTAAGTCTACAAACAGGACAAAGAAGAAATGTTTGCTGCTCTGAGAAGGTGCTTCCCATTGCGGTGCAGCCAAGAGTGCTGTCTGCTAGGGAGGAGTGTCTTGGCAGCATTGCCCTTGGCCTGGGGCGCAGGGCTCACAGGTGGGTGCCTTCTACTGGCCACCCAGCTATGTCCCTTCACCTCCTGCAGCATCCCAGCAGCAATGCTGTGACAGCACAGATTTGTCCGGAAAACCTGAGACATTTCTCACGCCAGAGGTGGAATTCTCAATGGAAACAGACAGTTGGGTGGTGAAGACCTGGGGAGCAGGGTGGGTGTTGGGTGGAGGGGGATAAAGGAGGCATCTGTAACACTGTCAATGATAAAATATATATTTCAAAAAGCACGGCTTTGGAGATGTTGGCTTCGTGTGTGATTTCCTGGGCTACCTTGCTTAGCCTGCAGCCATGAGGTGCAGCGGGAGCACGGAGTCTGGTGATATAAGGCAGCCCTGGGGAAGAGCAGAGTACCCGTGGAGCCCTGACTGAACACTCATTCCTGTTTCCATACATGATATTAAGTAGTTTCTTTTCCTCAGAAAAAAATACCTCCTAGAAGAACGAAAGCGTCCTGCAAAGTTTTGGGAAGATGGGAGTGTTGTCTTATCTGAGCAAAAACTTTTCTTTCATGAGTGTCCAAGTAGTTCTCATCTGCAAGTGGAGATAAAGACACCTGACAGACACCAGCTCAGCCAGGTGACTGAGGCTAACATTAACAGTGAAGCCATTAACAGTGAGGCTGACGTTAACAGCGAAGTCATGTTGATGTATATATATATATATATCTACACTTGATATTATGTCATGAGTACAGCAGCTTACTTTCTTCTGTGATCTTCCTACAAAAATCTCATAGCTCCAGTCCAATCATAAGAAAAACAGCAAGTCCCAAATGAGGTACATTCTACAGACTACTTCTCACCAAAAGATATATACATATATATATTTCCACACCAAAATTATATGTATGTATGTATGTATGTATGTATGAATGTATCTAAAGTATAATGATAAACCGTAGGATTTTTTTTGCCAAAGTATAGATAGTTGAATAAATTTAAGTAATAATAAAAGATGCACAAATTTTAAAGTCATGATGATTTTATATTAAAGAATGATTGGTGCCCTAGCTGGTTTGGCTCAGTGGATAGAGTGTCAGCCTGTGGACTGAAGGGTCCCAGGTTCGATTCCGGTCAAGAGCACATGCCTGGGTTTCCTAGATCCACAGTTGGGTGCAGGGCGGGGGTTGGGGGGTGGAGGGGGGGGGTGATGTGGAGGAGGCAGCCAATCAATGATTTCTCTCGTCATTGATGTTTCTATCTTTCTCTCCCTCTCCCTTCCTCTCTGAAATCAATACAAATATATTTTAAAAAAAGAATGATTGGTAAGAAAGTGATTTTTAAACAATTGGAATTTCTGTAATTTTGTTGCATCCTTTGTTACAAAGTTATTATACTCTTCTCAATGATAACTCTCTAAAGCACCTATAATTTCTTTTATGCTACAGTAAGTTGTACACTTTTTATATTAATAATTCTTTGTACTTAAAAATTGTGGCTGATTTTCACATCATTAAGGTCACATATTTTGCAAATAATTATAAGAATACCCCCTGTTCTATAATTTTTACAGTGGAAAATCTACCCCAATAAAATTCACTTCTTTCAATAAAATAATGAGTGGTATATATCCCCTAGTCACACTACTTTTGTATTCAATCAGAATCTTGCCCAAACCTGGAAAACATATCACAAATATTTTGTCAACCTTATGCATAAAATACTTGCATGTGTATGTGTGCACCCATACAGTCACATATACAGAGAAAGAAAACAAACCAAAAACTAATTTTTCTAGTTGTTTCTCTATGTTTCAAAGAGGTACTACAATGACACTATTTGTATCTTTCATTTGCCTTTTCTATTTGGAAATTGGTCACATAAGCAAGCAACTTCCTATGTGGAATATCCAAAAGACACTAATACCATTTCCACATCTGCCTTCCCTCCAGACCACTGTAGAAAGGGTGGGTGTGTGTGCACATTTGTCAGGGGAAAAACAATACCCCCCAAACACTCCTATTCAGGGTTCACCCACCTGTGGAATCCTCTGATCACTGACTTCTAAATAATGATTAAGCCACTGTCTCTTCTTCACTAACACTTTCTGAAAAGTATACCCGTCCTTGATCTTCAGATGTGGAAGGCCTGTCTTCCCTGCTGCCTTCAAGGTCATACAGCATTCCCTGAAGGGGAAGGTGTGGGCTGCTATCCATGTTCCATAAGGCTAAGCTATGAGGAAGGAGACAGAGCCCATCTCCTCAAACCTCATCAGGGAGGAAGTGGGCTTAGGGGGAGGGCACATGGTATCTAGTTCTCAACAAGAGCTCCAGGGAATGGGCACTTTTGGAAGCCCAGGAAGCAATCAGTAGGAGCTGAACTTACTCCTTTCTTTCCTTCAGCACAAGCCCTGAGAAACCCTAAACCCATGCCCCCAACTCAGGACACAGAGAAGACATCACTGTTATTACAGAAACATTTATTAGGCAAGTCAGTATTCCCCACAAGGAGGGAATTATTTGGGGGTGGGAAAGGTTTCCCCCTGGAAATTATAGAGAAGCATTGTGTGTCTGAATCGTGGAGAATGATTTTTGAAAGCAGTGCCTCCAGCAGTGGTGAGAACAGCAGGAGGCCCCTTGTCAGCTTGAGGCCTGCAGTTGGGGCTTGGATGGGGCAGAGTCCCCCTGAGGGGCACAGATTGAGGGTGCTTCTGAGATGTTTGCTGACCCTTGGATGCCACAACGTTTTGGGGGGGTCTGTGTTCGTTTGTGGTATGTCTCGTATTGGTAGAGCCCTGGCCAGCCAAGATAGCTGTGTGGCGGCCGGACAGGGCATTTGTCACGTCATAGGGGGGGGGAGCCCTGTGGTGGAAATGACGCCTCTGCCCTGGCTCTGCCTGGGCCTGCACTGCTCCCTTCTGCACAGGCTTCCCTGACTGCACTGCGGAGGGAAGGGGCTCTTGGGGGCAGGTGGTAACTACTGCAGGCCGGCACCCCGGTTTCTCTTCTGGGACCTTCCCCATGTCTGACATGACTCTGTGGAATTGCGCGGCTCCAGTAAAGGGAGCTCTGCTTTTAAGTGGGCCTCTACTCTGTGCAGATGATGTGTGACTTCCCATTTCCTGGGTGGTTTCTTGCATTTTACATTGGATTGAAGGACAAAGCCTTTGAAAAAGGCTCTTCATTTGATTTAGCACAAGGCTATCAGGAGGAGCCATCTGTGTTAGCCTGTGGAAACACTTGCTCCCAAGCACGTCCTCTAAAGTTGTGTCCTGAGAAGGAAATGTCTTCCCTCCAGGTTGGGAAATTCTCAGCTGTGCATCTCCTGCACCAAACTCCTCACATTTGGGGCCTGTAGGCTCTGGGGGAGGGCACACGATATCTTTCTTTACAGCTGGTGGGGAATTCTGAACCTGGCAGGACCTTAATGCCTGCTTAGGAAGCCATGGTTCCTGCTGCTTCTCCAGACTAACTCCGCTGTCCTCCGATTGGACATGCAGCACCTGGTGAACCTCGGTGTCCACACTGGGCACACACTTAGCAGGAGTCAGGGGGGCTTTGTTAGTCAAGCTGTCTGAGTCACTGGACATGTCCCGGTGTTGGCCTTGGGTCTGGCTCTTCTTATTCGCCAATATTACCATTAACTCAGCCATCACTTGTGCCTGCATTTCTGATAACTTAGCTTGAACTGGTAATTTAGATGGTGGGTTTTCAATGGTCACAGTAGTTTCTCTGTTGATCCTTTGGGAGATTCCTGGCTTGCTGGTTGTCAAGACGCCACTAGTTTTGGGGTGAAGAGCTTTGAGCCGCTCAGCCCTGACTATCTCCCTAGACATGCTGGGCCTGGAAGCAGGTTCTGGTTTCTCCCTATTTGCGCCCTGTCGTCTTTCTACACTGTCTTTAGAATTCACACGGTTAATTTTTGTCCTCTGTGGGGTCCCTGCTCGCCTTGCAGGCAGCTTCAGGGGTTGAATGTTGGCTATCAGAGAATGTATCTGCCTGTTTTTGCCACTAATGGTGTTTGTAACAGGCAGTTTGGATTTCAAAATTCTTTGAATTTCCTCTGCCACTGTGCCTGGGATATCAATGGGTTTATGTCTTTTCTTGCCCTCAAGTGAGGTGTCAAGGAGAGGAAAATTCAGGTCGTCAGCTGCATTTTCTGTTCCCACTTTGTCCCCAAGAAGGGATTCAGAGCTTCCTCTCAGGGGCATGAAGGCCCCAGATTTGGTGTTTGTCTCAGAAATCAGTTTGGTTGAGGAGGAAGAGTTGGAATCAATCAAGGAATGAGATGAAGTATCTTTCGATTTGAAGCACTCTTTGGATTCAAGGACTTTGTTGGGATGGACTGACAACATCCTCATCTGACACTTGGTAATGTGGGGTTTCTGCATCTGCTGTGCACCACACTCAAGCGAGGGAAGCTCCTGGGATGTGTTCAGGGGGTAGTCCCCACCCACTGATGATGGCAAATTTCTTTGCTCTAATTTGGTGTGGAATTTTATAGAAGAAATCTGATTGATTGCTTCTATAAAACTGTGCTGTGAACTACGCACAGTTTCAGGAAGCTGGCTCTCACTGATTTTCTCAACCGTTTTGCTCACATGTACTTTCTGGGCATTTTCCAGTTGTCCCTGAGGTACACTATGCCCTGCAACCATTGATTTTTCTCCTGACAGACTCATGTCAAAGCCACTTCCCACATCCTTATGTGAGGAGGTCTTTGAATCACTCAGCAGATGAACTTTTGGATCATTCTCTTGGCTGGGTCCCTCATCCTTCCCTTTAGTCTCCTCTATTTGAAACATTTCTGAGCTCCTCTCATAGAAGCTTCCTGGTTGGCTCAATCCAACATTTGGATCTGCACTGCTCTGGTCCTTATCCACAGAGATCCATGAGAGGCCAGAACTGCTCTTTGACTCAAGTATGCCTGAGCAATTGCTCAGAGGCCTCATTGGTGACAGAGACCCATGGATCATGCAGGGCTGGCCCTGGTGGTGTTGGATGAGCCTCTTTCTAAGGTGATGCTCAAATTTATCTCGAAATGCACTGCTTAGAGGAAACTCTACAGGATCGATGGAGATTGCAACATGGGCCTTAGAACTTTGAACCACCGAGGTTAAACCCCAAAAACTTTCCTGTTCTTTCAGCAACACATTGCATTCCAGTTGTTCAGTTTCAGACGAGGTATGACATTCTGATTCATTTTGGGGTATGTGGACATTCACTTCACAGACCTTATTCTGGGTAATGGGATTGGATGGTAGGATTGGGAGTGGGGATTGAAGGTGGGCCTGGGTTTCGATCTGAGTGAGATGTAAGTGCTGGGACTGAGGCAGGGTTTGAGGCAAGGGTTGAGGTTGGACCTCTGCCAAGGATGGAGATTGCAAATCAGAAAGTCCCGGGGATTCTTGGTCTGTGAAGGAATTTGAGATGCTATTGAAGAAGATTGAATATTCACCCGAGGCATGGACAGCAGAGGACAAGGACTCGCTGTGCAGAGTTGGAAGACCCCAGAATACCTGGGCAAGTTTTTGCTTTAAGTGGTCTTTGCAGGTCTTAGGATATATGTACTCCTGTGCTGAGCCACGCTCATCACGGCTGAGAACTGACAGATGACTAGGATCGATAAGTTTGGCTTCAGGGTCTGCCCCAAAAGAGATCTTTGTAGAACGGAGGGCAAGAAACCCGTGATGCAAATCATAATGTGTCAGGGTCGACGAGCACAGGTCTTTGGGTTGAGGTGAGGAATGGTGAACTGGCTCTGGAGGCAGAGCTTGACCCGGTGGTGAGGGTGACAGAAAATTACCCAAGGTTGTCATTGAGTTAGAGGGGAGAATGGAGGGAGATGGTTGGGAAGGTTCAGGCAGTGGAGTTGGTATGAGTTCTCCTGGAGGGACTCCTGGGAAAGCAGAGGACTGATTGAATGATGGCTCAGTCACAGAAGCTGTCACAGGAGCTGTGGAAGCCACAGGAGACACAGATGGAGTCGAAGCTTCCATAGCCTTTAAGAAAAGCCCCTGGATTTCAGTGGCTGCATTGTTACACACCTCACAGGAGGAGTCTGGACATAAAAGTCGACGAAAGCGGGTGATGTCATAATTCTGTCCCAGGGAGCTGCAGGAGACAGGAGGGGAAAAGATGCAGCCAGGACCAGAACAAGGAAAGGAGGCCCTGGTGAGGGTGGGCTCACCTGAAGCCTGCTGCCCCTTATTGCTCCACATCTATGACTTCATAATGCACTCAGTTGCACTCATCCCAAGCATTCACTCACATTCCCCTTCCCATGGCAACCTTTCCCATGACTAGGGAGGCTCCACTGAATCCCTGGAATTGCACAGAACATGTTATAGAGAGACCAGGAAAAATGGGGAAAGGCTAGTCACCTTTTCAGGAAAGAAATCAGCTCCCTGTCGTCGTCCTCACTGTGGTAATATCTCGAACCTGGAACCAGGGGAGTGAGTTAAATGTAATGAAGGTAGACACATAAGCATTACACAAGGGTCCCTTTATGGGAGACCATTGGGATAATAGACTGTGAAACCCTCAAGAATTAGTAAATGAAATCAAATGGTCAATGATAATATTAATAAGGTCCTTCCCCCCCCCATGTGTGTGTTGCTTAATTGATAAAGTACTTTTATATGTATTACTAGAGGTCCAGTGCACAAAAATTTCTTCACTGGTGGGTGGGCGCGTATCCCTTAGCCCCACTGGTGCCCTCTCACAGTCTGGGACCCCTTGAGAGATAACTCCCTGCTGGTTTAGGCCTGCTCCTGGGTGGCAGAGGGCAGTCCCAATCCCTAGGTGCAGCCCCTGGTTGGGCTCAGGGCAGGGACGATTGGGGAGTTGGGGCGCCACCCCCTATCATGCACAGAGCAGGGCGGATCCGGAGGTTGTGATGCCAACCCCAGTGACGCTCAGGGTAGCGCCAATTGGGGGGTTGGGGCGTCGCCTCCTGTCAAACTCAAGGCAGGGTCAATGGGGAGGTTGTGGCACCACCCCCTGTCACGCACAGAGCAGGGCCGATCAGGGGTTTGGGGAGCTCCCCCCTGTCAAGCACAGAGTAGGGCTGATAGGGGAGTTGGGGTACCGCCCCATGTCACACATAGAGCAGGGCGGATCAAGGAGTTGGGGAGCTCCCCCCTGTCACACTCAGAGCAGGGCCGATGGGGAGGTTGCGGCTCCACCCCATCACACACAGAGCAGGGCCCATGGGGGAGTTGGGGCGCCGCACCCTGTCACACACAGACCAGGGCCGATCAGGGGGTTGGGTAGCTCCCCCCTGTCACAATCAGGGCAGGACTGAGCAGGGGGTTGGGGAGCTCCCCCCTGTCAAGCACAGAGTAGGGCCGATAGGGGAGTTGGGGCACCGCCCCCTGTCACACACAGAGCAGGGCAGATCAGGGGGTTGGGGCGCTGGCCCCTGTCACACAGAGCAGGGCGGATCAGGGGGTTGGGGTGCCGCCCCCTATCAACCACAGATTGGGGCTGATAGGGGAGTTGAGGCACCACCCCCTGTCACACACAGACCAGGGCAGATGAGGGTTGGGGCCCGCCCCTCTATCATCCAACAGAGCAGGGCCTATCAGGGGGTTGGGGCACTACCCCCTGTCACACTCAGGGCAGGGCCAATGGGGAGGTTGTGGCCCCACCCCCTCACAGAGCAGGGCCCATGGGAGAGTTGGGGCGCCGCACCCTGTCACACACACAGCAGGGCCTATCAGGGGTTGGGGAGCTCCCCCCTATCAGGCACAGAGCAGGGCTGATCAGGGGGTTTGAGTGCCTTCCCCTGTCAGGAACAGAGTAGGTGGATAGGAAGGATGCAGTCCCGCCCCCTGTCACACACAGAGCTGCAGGGTGATCAGGGTGTTTGGGCGCTGCCCCCTGTCACACTGCTCCAGGGGCCAGGAGGCCTCGTGGATCTGCTGATCCCAGTGCCAGGAGGCCTTGTGGCTCTGCTGATCCCCGGTTCGGAGGTCCTCCCGGCTCTGCTGATCCCGGTGCTGGGAGGCATATTATGTTACCCTTTTACTATATAGGATAGAGGCCTGATGCACAGGTAGGGGCCGGCTGGTTTGCCCTGAAGGGTGTCCCGGATCAGGGTGGGTATCCCCTATGGGTGCCTGGCCAGCCTGAATGAGGTGATGATGGATGTTTGCAGCCAGGCACACCCCCTTCAGGGTGGGGGCCCCCACTGGGGTGCCTGGCCAGTCTGGGTGAGGGGCTGTGGACCGTTTTCAGGCTGGGGGGCGACTGAAGCTCCCAACCTTTTTTTTTTCTTTTTTCTTTTCATTCTGGAATTTATTTACCTTCTATGGCTGTCACTGGAGCTGAGAGCCAGTTTTAGCTATGAGGCTCGGCTCCAGCTCTGAGACCTCAGCTGCTGAAAGCAGGTCTCTGGGTTTGTTTAGTTCTATGATTGAAACACTGTTTCAGCTCCAGCTCCAAGGCCCAGCTGGCTGAAAGCAGGTTTCTGGAGTTTGTTTAGCTTCTATAATTGTAACATTGTTTCTTAGAGAGCAGTTCAGAGGCGGGCAGCGGCAGGCGGGGAACCTTGGCTTCCTCCATCACTGGAGCAAGCAAGCCTCCCATTCGCTTCAGCTGCCTGGCTGTGGGCTGCCATCGTGGTTGGCAGTCAATTTGCATATCTCGATAATTAGCCAATGGGATGGGTAGCAAAGTTACGGTTAATTAGCATGTTTCTCTATTATTAGGATTGCATTTGATGCTCCGAACCACTCTGAAGCAGAGGGGCCAATAGTCACAACAAAGAGGAATCTGATCATCCTGAAGTCAGAGTAATTTCTCAAAGTCAGGAGACAGAACTTCTGACTCTCGACATGTACTGGGCAACACACATGGCCCAGGTCCCTCTCTGCTTCTTACCCAGGGACAGCAGAGCAGGGAATCTGAGCAGTATCTCAGGTCCAGTCTCTCCATGAGCCTCTCCTCTGAGGGCTCTGTTTCATGAGAGGGGTGTATCTACCAACTGACAGAGACCATGGACCTGGTACCTCATGGGAAGGAGAGAGAAGGGTCAACCTTGGGGAGCTCAGGTGGAATAGGCAGAACCTTACCTCTCCGTGTCCCACCTTTCCTTCTCCTCTTGGCTCTGACCCGATGCTAAGAACAAAAAGGAATGAATGGGTGATTAGGCCTCATTTCTCTCCTCCTCCCCCTAGGAAACTCAGACATTTACTATCCGAGAATAATGTCTCTCTGAGCCAACCAAATACATTTTAACTAATAGAACTTTGTGTTCCTTTTTCCATTTTTTAAGCTTTAAAATGTTTTTAATTTTTCCTTTTTTATAAACTCAAAAGAAGGACTTTGTTTCTGGGGTCCACACTTGGTATACTCAGAGGTCCTCTGCTCAAGGTCGGCATATAATCTGAGGCCTACAGTCCATCTCTGTCCCCTCAGATAGGACCCAGTAACCTGATGGTGCTTAGGCTGCAGCCTCTGCTCACTCAGAGGCTCTCAGAGGCTCAGCACTGCTCTGCTTAGCAGCCCAACACAAAGGCTTGGTTAAGTGATGCCTTCCAGGGCAGCATGACTCAGGATGAAGTACTGATCAACTCTGATGTCCTACGGAGACTCCCACATCTCTGAATAACTGGATCCAGGACTAGGGAATCCCTGTGTTTGGAACCAGAAACCTGTCACCACAACCTGATGGTCTGTGAGATTCACATGGAAGCCTGAGTCCTCCCTGAACCCCGAGCTCTGCCTGGTCTCTTCCCCCAGAAAAGCGATGTTCTGTTCTCTCCTCAGATGTCCCATGTTCAGTGTCTCTCTGACTCATCCACACTCATTTAGAAATGTGGGAATTGAAACGGCAACAACAATGAAGAACTCTCTGGGGGCTCACTCACTCAGGGTTCCTTACCTTTTGGGTATGTTCATTTCTCCAGAAAGTTGGGATTGATGGACTTCCCACGAAGAAAATGAAGAAGAGGAGGAACAAGGTCAATACCACGATGGAAATTATGTTGAGGTTACCATATAAACATTCTGAGCAGAAGAAGCTCAGATAAAAGTCTAGAAGGCTATTCAGAAATAGACTGAGTCCCATTTTCTGAACAACAACGCTGCTTAAGGCAACTGAGCTCTGAGAGCTCCGACTCTTGGCTTTATAGCCAGGCCTGCATCACAGAGCACTGTGGAGTCACAGAGGGTTTCTGAGAGTGGGGGTGGGTCCACCTTCAGGAGGGTCTGTCCACAGCCCCGTCCCCCAACCAGCCCAGCAGATTCCCTCCATCTCTTCTGGGCCTCTAGGTCCTTCTGCCCTCCTCTCCTCGCCTGTTTTCCAATTTGCCTTTTAACATATATATTTATTTATCGTAATGAATGCTCTGCGTGTTTCATCTGTAACCCAGATATTAGCTGGGTCTCCTTTAATGTTGGAGACCTTGACTTTGGTCTCACCAAGTCCACTACCTTGCAAGTCTGAAATACTCCCTGGAAATTTTGCTTGTGCCCAGACGTTTACACTGAGGATCATATATGTCCTCAAATCCAAATTACATAAATGTGGGTAGAGAACTGGAAGGTCTTGTAGACTTCCATAGTTTTGTGAATGTTAAATAGAAAATTTTTTTTTAGTAAGTGATAATTGAATAATAAAGTCTAAAATATCATCCCTTCCCCATCCCTGGAATAGATTTCACATATGTTACATATATCCAACCCTCAAGTTCTGTAATAAAGCTCTCCCCAGCACATTTCAAGCAGACATGGAGGTGGCCGAGTTGCTGTGTGTCAGAGTGTGATCCCCATACAACCCCACGACCAGTTCTCAGTTGAGGTACATCCCCACACAGAAGTCCCAGGCCAGATAGCAGCCTGCACTTGGTTATATTGTCTACAAGGAGGAGTGTTTTCCAGAATCTTGACTAGAAAAACGTGCTGCTATTTCAGGAGGATCATTGGTTGTAAGTCATTCGTTTAGGACTCTCATAAGTTTTCAGTTTCCTAGGGACAATCCTCAGTGCTCTCTCACTCCCATCCCTATTACTATCCCTGGGCGGAGCCGCATGCATACAGCTGTTTTCAGGGTCCCCAAAAGGCAACTGGTTCAAATGAAAAGCATGTAGCCTCTCAGGGCTATCAGCACCCCCCTTACTTAGTGGTAGACAGAGCAAGCTTACTTGTACTCATGTTGAGTCTCACTGAACTCTCACCATCATGGGTCCATGGAGATTCTGTGCCATGGGGCTTCCCAAATGCTGTATGTGACGGGAAGGGCAGGTACTGATGTAGCACACAGCCCCTCTGCTCATGCCCATGCTCCATTGTCTCCATAAACTTTACTTACAAACTGAGTTTTAAGGTAAAATTGTTAAGAATCACAAAATGGTTACAGTGGAGCATTAAACCCAGCACTGAGTGCTCCTGAGTATGTCCCCTGAGTGACAGTACAGGTTGTATACCTGTAGCTTCTTTCCTCACCTTGATTCACACCCTGATCTCACCACATTCCACTGTGTGAACTTGAGGGTGTTAGTAAACCTTGGAACCTCAGCTTTCTCAATGGTAAGGTAGGAATGCACAGAGCGCTTATTTTCAGCTTTGGTATGAAGCATTTGTTCTGTGTCTATCATAGGATTGGCCGCCAGAAATATAATGTGAGTCAAGAAAGCCAGTCCCATATGTACTTTTAATTTTGTTACCAGCCATCTCTGTAGAGCTCATTCTGATGTTTTTCCTAAGTCTTTGCTCAAATGTGACCAACATGTAAAGCCCTTCCCTGACTATCCTGTCTCTCATCGGAAACATTCCAAGGTGGCCCCCATGATCTCCACCCCTGGGTGTACTGTCCTTTTCAAGTGGAACCTGTGATTCAATGGGGTCCAATTCCCATGATTATGTTACTAATACTTGATGCTGAATGGAGATTACCCTGGGTGGGCCTGGCCTAATCAGAGTAGTCCTTAGAAGAGGAAGAAGCAGTTACAGTCATGTTCCTTCTGCCTCCACAAGTTCTAATGTGGCAAGAACTGAAATCTGCCAACAGATATGAGTCTTCGATTAACCCAGCTCTGGCTGATTCTTTGACAACAACCTTGTGAGGCTTCAGCAGAGAACCCAGTGAACCCTAGGTGTTGATTCCTGGCCTTGGATAATGTGAGATGATGTTTGTGTGTGTCACTGTAAGCCACTAGTGTGGGGTGATTTGCTATGCAGCAATAGAAAACTGATATGTCTCAAATACACTCTCTACCTGCATCCTCTGTTCCTCTTTCCTGTATTATTTTCCCTCAGAGCATTTTGCCAGCTGAAGTTACATTATGCAGCTATTTCCTTGTTTAGTCTGACTGTCCCACTGGATTATAATCTCCACAAGGGAAGGAACTCTGGTTTGTTTACTACCAAACTCCCAGCTCCTTACAGCAGTGCTTGGCACACAACAGGCACTCAAGCCATATTTGCTGAATGAACTCAGAAACAAAAATGTGTGTGTTCCGTGTTTACCTGATTTTGAAAACAATTCTTAGAGGTGTACTTCAAGGAACCTTGGCATGGGGAATCTTAATGTATGTATAAAAGAGTTTAGTGTTGGTTCTTATTTTCTAAAAGAATATAAAGTACAAAACAAGTCACCAAATGTAACACGTATTGCAAGGTAAACCTGGAGGTTTAACAGCCTCATTGCAGTTTCTTTTTAACAAATGTTACTGTATTTTAACATCAAACATATAGGAGTAGGACAAAAGACAGATAATCTTGACCAGGTGCACTTGTTGAAGGACATCTCAGTTAGAAAAGTGTGTTGAGTGGAGTGAATGATCAAAGTGCTACCAATGCAATTTAATGTTTCACACTAATAAAATTACATTAAAAATATTTCAGTGATGGCGGTGTCCAGAACAATGTAATGGGTTACTTAAAGTTGTTATAATGGTGAATAGCTTTGTGAATTAAAAGTTATATCCAAATGAAAATGGACAAAATGAACTTGCTAAGCCCCAGTGCTCTCCCCTAGTTGTTCATTTGTGATGCTCAGTGATACACTGGGAAACTCTATTTCACTTATTTTCATGAGAAGCCATATAACAGTTAAGTCTACAAACAGGACAAAGAAGAAATGTTTGCTGCTCTGAGAAGGTGCTTCCCATTGCGGTGCAGCCAAGAGTGCTGTCTGCTAGGGAGGAGTGTCTTGGCAGCATTGCCCTTGGCCTGGGGCGCAGGGCTCACAGGTGGGTGCCTTCTACTGGCCACCCAGCTATGTCCCTTCACCTCCTGCAGCGTCCCAGCAGCAATGCTGTGACAACACAGATTTGTCCGGAAATCGTGAGACATTTCTCACGCCAGCGGTGGAATTCTCAATGGAAACAGACAGTTGGGTGGTGAAGACCTGGGGAGCAGGGTAGGTGTTGGGTGGAGGGGGATAAAGGAGGCATCTGTAACACTGTCAATGATAAAATATATATTTCAAAAAGCACGGATTTTGAGATGTTGGCTTCGTGTGTGATTTCCTGGGCTACCTTGCTTAGCCTGCAGCCATGAGGTGCAGCGGGAGCACGGAGTCTGGTGATACAAGGCAGCCCTGGGGAAGAGCAGAGTACCCGTGGAGCCCTGACTGAACACTCATTCCTGTTTCCATACATGATATTAAGTAGTTTCTTTTCCTCAGAAAAAAATACCTCCTAGAAGAACGAAAGCGTCCTGCAAAGTTTTGGGAAGATGGGAGTGTTGTCTTATCTGAGCAAAAACTTTTCTTTCATGAGTGTCCAAGTAGTTCTCATCTGCAAGTGGAGATAAAGACACCTGACAGACACCAGCTCAGCCAGGTGACTGAGGCTAACATTAACAGTGAAGCCATTAACAGTGAGGCTGACGTTAACAGCGAAGTCATGTTGATGTATATATATATATATATCTACACTTGATATTATGTCATGAGTA